>NC_090956.1:7139516-7442462 GCF_040807025.1 Struthio camelus | reverse complement strand
ATCCAAACTCAAGCCATGGGCTTGTTATGTAGTTTTTCTGCAGAGAAGATATGACTAACCTGTGGAAGACACTTCCAATAGTGGAAAGAAGAGTCCACAGCAAGCAGAATTATCCCACTCCAAAAATCGAGCAAGGGGAAGCAGCTATCTGAGCAGCCAAGAAAGCCACCTAAACCCTAGTAGTCAAGGACAGCAGCATCTGACAGTGGAGCACGAAAGGCACCGAGAGATGCCCTAGGACCCTCATCACCACCATGGCACGAATTAATTCTCGTCTTTGCGGGAATCTGAGAGACCCTGAGTCAGACCCAGCTCCTTTCCAGGCTCGTATCAGCAGAAGTACTCCACATGCCCCCGCGCGCAGGACACAGCAGCTCTGAACGGGAGCAATGGCCCTCTCGTTGAGGCTGCTGACAGCAGACAGACAGGCAGTAGGTGATGCCTGGCTGATATGTTTATAAAATACAAGATTTGCTTAACATGAGGCAGAGATGCTTCCTGGCTTCTGACGGCTGGCGTTTGCTGGCTGCTCTCTTGAATAGCAAAATGTTAAGCAGCTTGTCCTCAAAGCCGCTCTGTGCGGTTTAGAAACCAAGGACAGACAGTTGCTATTTCCTGAAGGGTGCCAATATTTAAAGCCAAGCCAATTGGAGCAACGGGAGAGTACTTCAAAAGCCATTTCTATTCATTCCATTAAACCAGAGAGACAGCTTCAGAGCCTCTCAGCCGCGTCGCTGCGACTGGCATCGGGGAGACACTAACATCCCACGGGAGGCTGGGCAGAAGCTGGATTTGGAGGAAAGGACATTGGTGTCAAATAAGAGAGACAACGCATGTAGGACAGAGACATCTCCAAATGCAAACACAAGGGAATAACAGGAGAAAAGGCCACCTTTTCCTTCAAAAAATCCCCACCTGGGGTTCATTCAGTTCAGCAGCATGTGCTAGGTACAGAGACTGGGGATCAGAGCTGCTCTGCTCTCGGCAGCTCAGCTCCAGAAGTTCTGGCTGTGGGTCTCATTCACTCCTTCATCTTGAGTGTTTCATCTAACTGATGCTTCACTCATTTCTTATTAAATCTGTTCCCCTCCCCACTACCTTTTCGGTGATTTTTCTTAACTATTAAGGGTTAAAGAATAAAACTGTTCTACATTTCCCCAAACTAAATCTCAAATAATCACAAATTTGCAAATTCCACCTAGCTTCTACCCCTGGCAGACGGGTCTCTGTTTTATATGAAGAATGTTTATATGAAACTGTTTTATATGAAGACCAGGAAGCACAGAGAGGCTTGGTGAGCTGCCCAGGACAATAAATACGATGCATAGTGTCAAAGTCACATTGGAAACCTCGGTTTCCCTGCCCTCTTACCTAGGGACGTTTTATCATTTTCACCTCCTCTTTCCAACCCTTTGTGGCAAAATACGGTATTTGAATTCCATTCCAAGGGAGAATTAAAAAAAAAAAAAAAAAAAAAGCATGATCCCTTTCCGTAGTTCACATGCTGGCTCTCTCCAGCGCGATCCGTCTCTGTAAAAGAGCTCCTGGTTGCTCTGACAAAGCCAGCTGCTAATTTTGTTATATTCTGGTACAGGTTTTCATAAACCCTTTGCTTGCTTCTTTTCTTTCTTTCTTCCTTCAGGACTGTGTCCTCAGGACAGCTCTGCTCTGCCCAAGTCTGTTGTCTGCACCCCTGTCAACACTGGTAAGCACAAAACACGATGAATTTGGACTTGAACTGAACATGAACTCACCCAGGCTCCCCAGGCAAAGAGCATGTCGGCAAGACGTGTACTCAATGTCTGGGTCTAAAAAAATTTTGAACACAGCTAGAGAAGGGTTTCGGAGACAACGCCTGCAGCAGGCGGAGCAGGGAAGCAGAGCTCAGGCTGGAAGACATCAGAGCTGGATCAGTGCCTACCTAAACCAGCTCTCCTTGTCTCTGTGGGCCGCACTGATTTAGCCACAGCTTCATATTTAGAGATATCCGGCCAAATTCAGACCTTGCCTTCACGAGGGCTGCTCTGCTTACAACAAAGCGAACCGACGGGCAGCCCTGCGCCGCTCGCCGGTAGCCAGCACAGCCCTGCCAACACATTTGCTTCCTTTCCCAAAGCGCAGAGCGAAGGCTGCGGCTGCCTGTCGTCACTGTGCTCGACCACGAGCACCCAGCCGTTACAGCAAGACAGACCTGCTGATGAAGAGCTGCAGGTCAGGACCCACAGGCTCTCTTTACAGATACCGCTCTTGGGTTGCTAACCCAACTGCTGTTCAGTTGTTGAGTTTTCTACAGAGCTTAAGCCACCTGCCAAAAAGAAAAATCAACCCCTTGCTTCTGTAGGTAGTTCTGGCACAAACCTGTGACATTTGTAAAAAAGAACACCACGAAGTCGTGACAAAGTTAGCCAACAAACGGCACGTAAAACAACCTGAAACCACACAGGCGGAATGGGTGTTCTTGACCTGTTACATAGTTTCCAAGGTAAAACAGCAGCTAAAAACTCTACTGGGGAAAGAAAACTGGGTCACTAAACTGGTTCACCAAAAAAGCCATTACAGGACCCTGGGTTAGCTCAGTACCATTGTGCCCAGAGCTCCTCCAAGCCAAGTGTTTAAAAACAGCAGCACCTACTGGGTGCTCTCCTCTGCGCCAGCTTTCCCACGGCGAGGGAGGCCCGCAGGAAGCAAGGTGGAGGACATTCTGGCAAGGCAGGCCAATGCAGACACCATCTTTCCAGTTGACTTCCCCCAACGCTTTGTTCAAGTTCCCTCTTTTTAAAAACAGAGGCATTGCTACTTCCCCACCTCAGAAAGCCACTATGGTGTTTAGTTAATGATGCTTTTTTTTTTTTTTTTCATTTTTGTCTTTCTGAGAATTTGGAATATAAGAAGTACTAGAGATAACTATTTTGGTTCAAGCGTTTGTTCTCAGAGAAAAAAAAAGCATCGTGAGGAAAGGGTAATCAGATTCAGCGGCTTGAAAAAATATATATATGCATGGACTTTTCTTTCTCTCATCCCAAGGAAAGCATTATAAACTTGGGATTAAACCACATCTGCCCCTCAGTTCTTTTGGTGCTTTTGTTCCGCAATTTCACCTGGAAATAGGTATCAGAACTGCTTGTTCCCATGAAGTTCCAACGTCAGAGGTAAAACCAGGCCTGGTGCAAGGCTTTGAGGAGCAGCATGTTAATGCATCCAAATGCAGCAATAAAGCCAGCAGTGCACTCTGCTGTTTCTTTCCTTCTGGTCTCACTACAAGATAAAGCATGGAAGGTTGAAATAGAGGGAAAAAAATTTACTTGTATGTGTAATCCAAAAGAATCACATGTTTCTGGAGTTTAGGCTGGACATCTCAACCTACAGAAATAGATTTCCTTCCCTCTGAGCAGCCAGGCAAAGAGCTTTGACCTCAATTCACAGCTTTGGAGATGAAGAGGAAGATTTAAATACAGCTATATCACTTTGCTGCTAAAAATTACAGAGTATATATTGCCACTTTTGCTGTATGTCGGAAGCCTAGTACTCTGTTAATATTAACATCATAAGATGTTAATTAAACTGGAGCGGTAGGTAGGTACTTACTGCAGATGATGTGTCTGCTTTTTCTGTGAGGTTAAGGAATCGCTCAATTATTTGAAGTGGTTGACTGGAGAATCCCTGACATACCAGACTGCAAGTGACACTGGATGTCACATCCTCCTTTTGGCAGAAAGAGACTGAAGAATACTTTCTTCAGAAATAAACCGCACTGTTCATGAAGCAGCATGCTGGACCGAGAAGAAGGTATATGCCAAGCGTTTGAAGGCTCCCCTACTGACTGGGGAGAGCTTTGAACGGTGTTGCAAAAAACTGCAAACCTCTTGTTTGGCTGTATCAGTTTAAATCGTTTGGTTTAACTGCTGTAAGTTGTAATATTATTTCTTTCCATAGCATTTGGCCACCATTAAAGCAGAATATCTCAGTGGCTTCAATTTGAATTTTTTAAGCATTTGCATTCCAAACAAAAATAAAAATGCTTAATGAAAAATTTCCTTATAGAGTGAAAATGCTACTGTTTGTCCAGAGACAAACTCGTCCTCCCAACAAATAGGGACAGTCCCCCCAAGTAGCAAGTCTTTTCAAGGCTGGTCTGTCAACCAAAGCTGCAACTGGTCCACCGGTCTACTGCACGGTATCACCAGCTTTTTCTTCGCTGTTTGTGGCTGTGCTGAAGAGCTCATAACATCCCTGAAAATAATTATAGAGCCATCTCTGAGTAAATACGCATACTGCTGCTTCCATGTTCACCAGTGCAGATACAAGCGTATTGGAGATGTCAGCATTTGCATGTTGCGTAGGAGGAAGAGGAGACCTCAGAGGTTTGCTAACAAGATACACGTCTTTTCCCTCTAGGGCACTAACTGCATGGGCCAGGTGAGAAGCAAGCAAGAACTGCTACCATTGAAGCACAGCTCACTGCTTTGTAAATGAAAGTCTCAGCACGAGGCCTATGAGCAAATGCTGAGTGAGCCTGGAAACCAGCCGGTCTCTTCGCCCTGGAAGCGCAGCTGGGACAAGCTCAAGACACGCCGGAGCACCTTATGCACAGACAGGTGCCTGGCTCATCTCACGCTTTCCTGCTCCCTCGCTAAGCGGGACCCCTCCATTTCCCAGGCTGCCACCCCACGTGGGCTCTTCATCCCCTCGAAGACCGAGCACGCACTCCTCACGTCACAATGAGCTCGGCAAACGCGTCCCAGGGATGCCCGCGCGTCCATGCGCCAACACCAACCATTTTCTTACGCGCACACATTTTCAAGGAGCAAATTTCCCAGCTCTTAATCAATCAGTCCTCTTCTAATGAGCACTTAACATGCAAATTACCTTTCCTAAAGGCCATTTTGCAGAAAAGGGTTTCCTGTTGCCATCCAGTCTGCCTCTGCTGCCTTCCAGGAGCTCATAAAACAATTATTGTCCTGCTGCATTGCAGCGCCTCAGCTACGGATGCAAGCAGCTGATTAGACTGATAGCTTCCACAATACCCAATTAACCCGCTCACTCTGCAAATGATTGACTTAATCAAAGGCAATTAGCACTGGAATGGCTATATCACACAGAAAGGCAGGCTTTCCAACGCGATTGAGACACCACGGTTACAGTCATCTCCTTGGCCTTCTGGGGGAAGTCATCGTTATTAATGTTCAGTTCAGTGCTGGAAGTACCTGAAACCTCAAGTCTGTGGTTTTAGACGGCACAAAACCCACAACGGAGTAGAAACATGTGCGTTTTCCTTTACTGATAAAGGGAACAATGCCACATGCCACTTCTAAGAGGAACTTGAAAAACGCCTATGTATGTTCCTCTTTCCCCCTCCTCTACCTACTCGTGCAGGACTGGGAGTGTCGAGCAGTTGGACAGACTTCACCGAGCAACCGTCAGGAAACGGTGACTTTTGTCATTGAGAAATTTAGCTAGAGCAAATCTGTGAGTGCTGGAAGTACAAGCTTGTCTCCCATCACCAATCCGCAGAGCAAAGTGAAACAAGTTTTTACAAAACCCTCTTCAACACCGATGTCTCGCAGGGTATCTTTTCCCACAACATAAAAATTGGCACAGCTCTTTGTGACAGCTGAGCACAGCCAAGACTAATGCTAACCACAGGGAGTTCAGGGAGAGAAACCCGTAACCTCTAAAAGGAAGGACAGAGGCCATTTTAGATCATACTTAGGATAACTCTGAGGTTGAAGCAAAGCGTGGAAAACAAACAAACCAGCCAACTTGACAGATCAGTGCGAAAGTGTATTGTCATGTTGCTTCATCTGGAGCAACAAAACCTTTGAAATGGAAAATATCTGCTCAGCTGCCCATCTGCTGGGGATCAATGTGTGAAACGGAGCCAAACACCCTGTCTCTATGGAGGACCATGAGGTAGAGCTTAATGACACATCTAGGTCCAGAGTTTGATGCAAAGACAACTAGCTCTGTCCCCAAACATAGCCATGTGGCATTTAAATGCAAGGTCAGTCCTTGGGATTCCAGTCCCTTTTAATGTCTTTGCGAATACACTTGCATTGCTGGCTCACAGATGAAAATCCAAATTGCTTCGAAGTAAAGCTCCAATAATAAGGCCGAAATCCATTAAGCCTGTGATGTTTGCCACCATTTAAATCTGATTAAAATCGTTCATGACACCACTAAGCCTAACAGTCAGAAAACGCTCCTGTCAGTTCTGATGTTTCCTGGTGTAATCCGGACCCCGCTTCTTTCACCGAGTTGTCAGCTAAAAGGAAGCATAATAAGAGATCATGTACCTAATCCAGCTTCCTAAGCTGTTTTTAACTGGCTTCCTTAATCACCTGTTATGATTCCCTGCAGAGAAGCTCTCAGGTGACAAAGAAATTAATACAGGCATTAAAACTCCCAGAAGGTATCTCGGATGGAATCACGTTGTCCCGTCGCTGACGGAGCGCAGAGGGGACGACGCACGCAAGGCGCCCGGCGCAGGGCGGCGGGAGCTGCTAACTCCCGGGAGCAGGAAGGGGCGATCTCCGGATGAGCGACCGCGAGGCGACAGGCCACAAAGGCCAAATGCCGCTGCCACGTCAGATCCGAATTCTCAAAACTTCCTCTTAAGAGCAATTCCTGGAAAAGCCGATCTCCTAGTGAGCACTAACCTCCCCTGAAAACGCCATGCGAGACCAAGCGTTGGGAGAGCGCACTACAGCATGAAGTTCCTGAGTCTTTGACCATCGCAGGCGTGTCAGATTTGGTATGCAGGGAAGAGAGCACAGCCACATCCTCCCTTCTATCGGTTTATCTTGTAATGGACCATGGATACAGTACGGCTTCCATGGTGACTTAATTACTGAGCACATGTTTACATATTAAAGATAAGACAATAGTTAACTGCTGCAGTGCAATCATATTGTATCTGTGGGAGATGTTAAAAAATCCTCTGCTAAAGAAAATGTCTTTACTGGAAGTCTTACGCTCGCATTACTGAGAATTGAACGTGGAATCTAATTTTATGTGGAAATCAAATACTTCCTCTTTGAGTGGCAGCTGTATGTGCCCGTTTGGGAGACCCTGGCTACGCAGAGAAAAATTCCAGTTACAGGTAAATACCTTCAAGTTTTGATCCTTTGAACCCAATCTTTTATTAGAAAAGGGAAAGCTGATGAAAGCTGAGAGGTTCACAAGATGATGCTTATCTCATTTACCAGCAATGAACGCGCTTGAAGCCTGATATATCTGGGAGGCCAGGAAGGAAAGCACGTACAGATCGGCGCTCAACACGAAGTCGCAGCCATACTTGCGCAGCAGCAGCGCTACGCTGCGGGAAGCTGAAGCTTGAGAGCAACAGCAATCCCAAAGCTGAGATCAGGATCCTCGCTGGGCAAGGCAGAAACACCCAAATAAGTCCTTGCTGCAGCCACGGTGCAGCTAAATTCCCAAAAGCAGCAAGTGAAGATGAAGTGGCCAGAAAGGAAACTGAGGCACAGAGCCATTTCCCCCGCCACCCCTGCAGAAGGCTCTACGTGGTAATTCAGACCCCTGAAGCCCTCCGGAGCCTGCGGCACAGGCTGACCCTAACCACGCTCTTGAAGGATAAACATGTGCTTACGGTCTTGGCCCTGCAGAGCTGCACGCAGCTTTCCCGCGTCCTCCTCCTCGCCGCTCTAAGCCGACACGACCGCCAGCAGCAGCGGCTCAAGGCGCCAAGGCGACGGGGGGGACGGGACGGGACACGGAGCGGGTCAGCGTGGGGCGGACGCACGGATGACAGGGCCACCGCTTCCTGCCGTGGGGGCGCTGCGGCTTGCGCACCTGGAGGGACCTCCGCCATCAGCGTTATTTTCCCTCCACCTGGCTGCACACTGAGCCGGCCCGGCGGGGACCTCCGGAGAGCGAAGGCAAACCCGCGCTCAGCCGCGCGCGCAACCCCACCGACTTGCGGGCAGAGGGCCCCGAAACGCTCCACAGCTGGGCAGAGGTGCTCCCGCTCCAAGCCGGGGAGCGGGGCCCCGCGCTGGCCAAAAGCCTCCCCTTGCTTTTCCCTGCGGCCGACGCTCGTTCTCTGCCGACGCACAGCAAATTTATACGGGTGAGCGCCGAGGTGTAAAACCCCATTCCTGCACTGCAAGGAGGCGAGACCCTGAAGGACGCAGGGACGAGCAACAAGCCTTTACAGCACGCTTCAGCGCCAATATGCACCGCAGATGGGCTAAGCCAACCTACACGGTACTGAGGTTTCAGCTCAAAACTACTGCAAAGCTCTGGGAAACCCCTGCAGATTTGGCTTTCATATGCACGCTTAGCAGCCCAGGTTCAAAGCACAGCCCTTGCTCAAACCACAGCTACAGGAATGGTCCCAAAAAACCCTCCAGCCACAAATAGTTTTGGACAGATTGTCTCATACCCATACTAGTAAATAAAATCTCAGGCTGGACAGCTGCTCACACAGATCAATCCTAGAAAGGATTAGAAGAATTTAATCGCCAAGCAGAGCTTTACTGAAGTCAGCAGAGAAGTTCTCCACTGACTTCAGATGGGTTTAGGATCCTCTCCAGGGCGTTCTGGAGTAAAGCATTCCCCGCACGTAAGCGGCATTACAGCATCGTCATAAATCACGGAAATCCATCTTCGCGGCCATCGCACACACACAACGTTCCTTTTGTTTGCCTTGAAGAGAAAGCCGGATGGCTCGGAGCACATCTGCTGTGGTGCTAACGGCTCCCGATCATCTATTATTAAGTGTTCGACGCATTTAGAGTCAAAGCTATAGCTTTACGAAGGGAACAAACACTTTTTAAATTCAGGACTCATTCCTCTCCTGGCTGCCAGTTTTACAGCTGTCTGGCTCGTGTTGGACGCTCCTCTAGTCACAGCGTTGACGGAGGTGCATTCAGCGCGCAGCAGTGCAGCGACAGCTTCCAGGTTGCACGAGCAGTTTACCCACCTTTCTTTTTTTGAAGCTATCTTTCCCTGAACCACTGCAATCCTGCTTTATAAATTCTTGCAGTTAGATGAAATAAGGCTAAATTCTGGCCTGAATAAATCAATGAACAAAACTCCCGTTGACTTTGCTGAAGCTAAAATTTCATCTTCCAGCCTCTGCAATGCATGAAAGTTTGAAATTCACTCCCTGTTGAGCAGCTTTCTTGCCTTTTAGATATTTTGGGGATATCCTGTTTGTTACTGATGTGCCACATAATCACTTCCCTCAAGGGCTGCTCTTGCAGAGCTAGTTATGAAAATGAATCTAGCTCATCTAGGTAACCGCTGTGTGTGCGCTCCTCAACTGCAGCAATGTTTTTAAAACAGTCATATTTAGATTGCTGATGAGGCACCTTCCAACCCAGTGCTGACCATGATTTCTTAAATAATGCAAACATTTCTATATAAGCATGCAAAAGGCCAGGGGTGCGGTATGGATAACAACTCTGCCGTTGCAGACTCATCTGCTGCATCAGAGATGTCAAGGTGAAAACTCAGGTAAACTTACTATATGGGGAAAATGCAATGCACATCGTTTCTCTTGACCACTTGCTGATGTTCCCTCAGCTTACCGTCGCCAGCAGAGCCAGCTGCAGCCATCCTCGTAAAACGTTCCCGTCCCGACAGTTTGATATGCTAACGCTCATCCATTCAGTGCTAGCACGCTGACCTGTTCCCCGTGATCCTGTCAGACACGTAGGCCTGCATATAAATCACTGAAAACCACCTTGTTTCCGTACTTTGCCTTTACTCCTTCTGAGGGCACGGCAGACGTGCCCAGGTGAAGCTGATCCCCACAGCTGCTGGGCCATGCACATGTACAGCTGCGGTGCTCAGGTGCGGCACCTCTCTGGATCTGGCCCTGCAATGCAAAACGTTCCACCTCCTCCCACTGTTTTATGACTTGGCAGTATTTTATTTTTTGCAGCACAGAATTATGAAACCAGTGATGGAGACAGGCTGGTCCCAGTCGAAAGGCAGTAGCAACAAACGCTGTTACTTCTTGGATGAGTTTGATCTAAGGCTCAACAGCGTACTTGACAAACTCTAGAAAAATATATAACCTCACTCAAAAATGTTCCTTATCTGCTAAGAGACAGAAACTGCCTGGCCCTGCACACGTCTCCAATATAAAAATGGATCTTTCCTTAATGGAGATTTAATTAGGCTAGGAAGAGTTACCATGCAATCAGCTTTCTTCCCCCGTACTTTGTTATAGTATTACTCCCTAGTCACTCCCTTGGCACTACCAAGACAGCTGAGTGGCACCAACCTTTTGACCCAGTGACACTACACAGGGACCAAGAACGTGCCCAGCATACAAACACCCAGAAACACGGAGGACCTCCTAGGAAAGGGCTGCCTCCCCTAGTCTTTCTCTAGATGTTTATTATAGAAAACATGTAGCACCAGTTCTGCATTTCTTTCTAGCTCTCTCCAATTGGAAAAGATTAACTTACTGACTGTAGGTTACAGGAACAGGCAGCCTGGGCAATATCAAAATCTATTATTTCAAGCTAGCTGACACTAAACAGGGAAGGCTCAAGGACAGGATTGGCTCATGCAAATTCTAATTGGGGTGTTTCATGCACCTACTGATTTTACAGGCTACATGCAGCGGGTGGACTGAACGGCCCAGGGGGCCGTAGAGCTCACTGCACCTCCAGGAGCCCTGCAGAGCGCGTGGCAACCCAGGCCACGAACCCAGTCCTCTGGGGAACTCAGGGGTAGCAGGGTCTCAAGCCATCTCTCCTATGAGAAACTGCGCTCATGCAGCAAACACAGCCGGCGTCAACTTGACCACAAACGAAAGAGGCTTGATTTGAGCTGACAAATGTAAGTATTTCTCCTAAGGATGATGTAGAATGAAACAAGACTTATTTGTGCTGTTCTGAGGGGAAAAAAAAGCAACTGAACACTTTGCACAAAGCGCTGCTTAGCTGGAAAAACAAAACAAAAAAACAAAACAAAACCACCCAAGCCCTGACCACGTACAAGGTTATTGGCCAGCCTCTGCCACTGTGGGTAAGGCTCACTCCCAGGCAGCTCCGCTTCCCCTGCAGCAACCAAGCTGCTGGTTCAAGTCCTGCAGGAGAGCAGCTGTTGTTGGGCTAATTATAGGAGCCTCGGATCGGAGCTACGGCGAAGGCAGCTTGACAGAACCAGCTGTTAAAATTACAGCTGGATCCTGAACTAGCTGCAGCCATCCAGCCTCAGCTCCCTGCTGTGCCCCCCGAACGGCACGGCCAGCGCTCGGCTTGGCAGCTGCTGCTCCTCCGCCTCCACCGCTCCCGTCCCGACCCAGGCGTCCTCGCCGTGATTCTGGCTCGCGAAACGCTCCCGTGCTTCAGGTCAGTGGAAGACATCACGTTTCTCTTTCCTGCTCGATCTTCTTTCTGCGCTAGCTCTCTGCAAGAGGAGTATCGATTTCTCTCCGCTCCAGCCCGCCACCGCTGCATCACTGGCATGCCACGAATTTCCTGGCGAGCCAGCAAACGTAAGAGCAGGCTCTGTTCTTTTAACCGCAGCTCAGAAAAAGTAAAATGGAGCCCAAGTTATTTTTTAAAAAAAAGCTTTCGCATTTGGAGCCTTTTCCTTTGTCTTCTGGTAGTGCTTTGGCATGGTAGGCTCTCTTGAGGCAGGCAGGTAAGCAGGGCGAATTAGCTACCTTTGATTTTACCGGCTCCTCATTAGGCGGCATTTCGAGGG
Source organism: Struthio camelus (assembly GCF_040807025.1). Classification (NCBI taxonomy): domain Eukaryota; kingdom Metazoa; phylum Chordata; class Aves; order Struthioniformes; family Struthionidae; genus Struthio; species Struthio camelus. The sequence goes on along the minus strand of NC_090956.1, from coordinate 7,430,774 downwards.
ACTGCATGGTGTCTGGCCACCACAACTGAACCAGCATTTCAAAACGTCAGCGGAAAGCAATGAAAGGCCGTTTTGGTCCCTAGGCCGTACACCAGCTGCCCTGCCGAAGCGGCCGCGCTGACACACAGCGAGAGATGCCGGTTGCAGACTCCTGTCGCAGGCATCCTCTCCTGGCGAGAAAAGAGGCTGCAATCTCACCTTGCATCTTCCTCCCTAGTTTGGTTTGCTAAACAGCTGATTGACGAGTCTTGTCTTTACTGCAGTAAGGTCAATGTTTGATGTTTAAATCACTCGTATCGCGAAGCAAGTTGCAACAGGGAGCTACGGCTGAGCAGGGATCCTCTGTTTGCTCGAGTCCCTCCTCGAAGCCTGCTGTTATCCACTACCTCGTCTGGACTGATCGCTGCAGTGCATGATGTTAGTTTGTCTGGGGATTATATGGGCTACTTTCTTTAGAAGATTTTTTCTAATGGGTTCCTTCCCTTCTCTCCCCGCTCCTAGCCCCTCAGAGGGCATTTGGCCTAAGTACTCATTTACTCTCTCCTCAGGACAGGCTGTGGCATGAATTTTTACTCTCTGCTCCAGATGAGGCTGGAGAGACCAGCAAAAGTGACTTCCACTGCATCACACCCTAATTCTGTTTCCAGCGGGAGCAATAACAGAACGCATTGAGGAAGAAGGAGAAAAAGTCATTTGTTTTAAAGAAATGACTACATTTCCCTCAAACCTCCAGGAAGAGGATGAAGAAAGGTAAGTTGGACCAAGTCCTGGCAGGGCGTTGTGTAATGTTAAGCGCCAGATTAAACTGGGAAAGCATAAAAAGGAGACCGAGCATCAGCACATGGGAGCTCTGCCTGTTCCACCTGACCACACCTGGCACAGATCTTCTCCTCTTTCCTTCGTTTCAATTTTTCCTGAGCCTTCTAGTTTCAATTATTCCTCTTCATTAGATAAAGATTCAGAAAACAGGATGATTCCCAGCCCTTGGTCTCCCCTCTCCTGCATGCAAAATTCACTGCACAACCCACCGAGCCTGGATGCTGCCTGCCCAGCTGCTCGGACACCCGCAGGCACCGGCACCCACTTGCTCGACCTTCGCGCCACGCTGCTCGCGCACCCGCAGGCACCGGCACCCGCTTGCACAGCTCTCGGCACTCGCCAGCCCAGGGCTGCAAACGCCTGACATAACGCGCGTGCCGGGGGGCCGCCGTGGCGCGGGGCCGAGCCGCAGGGGCTCAGACCCACACACTGATGCACGCCGAGCACGAGACGGGCAGGACGGACACCTGCCTCACCGCCACAGTTGCGCCCTACCCGTTAAGGGGAACCTCCCTGCCCCGACCCACCAAACGGGACAGCCGCTACCTTCACCTCTTCTGCTGGAAAAAGGGGCTCGAGAAGAACACGCTTTTCTCACAAACCACAAAATACTGCATTTGGGATTGGCCCCCTGCAAAAACCAAAGCTCCAAAATCGCAGGTAATCATCTGCTGAGCTTGATCATTTCCAGGCCAGCAGGATGAGCTGCCACGCAGAGCAGAGGGGCAAGGAGGCCTACCAAATTGGGTTGCCAACGTCCTTGTTTTCATAAACCTAATTCCACAAACCCGCGAGGCTTTCGTGCGTGACTAATCCGTCTGACAGCCCAGGCGAGGGTTTAACCAGCCACGGAGGAGCGCGTGTGCTTCGAGCGGGCACCGTCCCCAGCGCTAAACGCCACGTCTCCCAGCTCTCCCACGGCAAGCACCAGGGCATGTACCTCGCGCGGGGCGGCCAGCTCCCTGACACCCAGCGGCTGCAGAGCCCGTTCCCAGGATGAGTCACTTCCCCTGCTCGGCGGCAGGGTGACGTAACCGCCCGCACGACACAAGCCCTCTCTGTGGCTGCAAGTGAAGGAGGTTTCTGTGCTGTCAACGAGGCAAGCTTACTTCTGCCCTGCTCACTGGAGAGAGCCTTGTGCTTTAACCCCCTCCTGACAACGGCACGCCGCTCTTTCCTTCTCAGACTTAGCTTAATAATAATAATAATAAAAAAACTCTAAAGTAAATAGTAGCAGTATGTGGTGGGACATGCAGGGTCTGGAATTTCAGTATGGACGCTCGCATAATCGCTGTATCACCCGTGATTATCGTTTCTCTGGACCAGGACTGCTTCCTTGGTGTATCTGCACCGCATCTAAAGCACAAGACATAAACCACGCAGAATGCTCTTATGTTCCCTTGCAATGCAAGCTATGAGGACATTTGCACCCTTACTGGAGAAGGCTTAACCCCCAAAGGCGTTTAATCTGCACTCGCGAGGCTGTCCAAGCCATGCTCCCTGCTGTTATAAAGGTAACTAGGAGAGGTTTCCACAGAGTTGCACAACAGCAAACTCACAGCAGGCTGCAAAACTCAACCCAGAAACTAATTCCTCAGGTGCAGTCCCAGCTGATGCACTGTGCCTCCTGCAGCGCCAAACCTGCCAACAAGTCTAAAGCTACATGCGCACCAACATGAGCTGAAGCTTAGTGTCCTTGTAGGAGTGCAAGTGAATCCCGACATCTCTTTTCCTCTTCTTTTGGGAAAACTCCTTGCTCCTTCCCCACTGCAGCCTACCTGCCCTGCTTCATGGGTGGGAGTGTCCAGCAGAAGCGGTTCATTGCCTCCATATGAAAACATCATCTACCCTTACTGGCCATGTCTTGGGGACCTCTCGTTCCCCTGAGCTTCCTGAGCAAGCCTCGCTGACAGTGAGAGGGCTGTACTCCGGGGTACAGCCTGTAGGCGTTACGTGTCACCGGTGTGACACCAAGTCACTTTATACACTGGGATACCAACATAGGGCAGAGCCAGCTCCCTCGCAGGCTCAGTGTTTCCACTTTGTTGTCATCAGTACTCTCAGATTCAGAGGAGGGGGTTAACCACTACCACCCTTTGCTTATTGACTTCAGCCCACTTTTTACCTTTCACCTATCAGCCACCAACTACGTTTCACACGCTCCGATCTGCCAAAGAGGTGTAGGATTCCTGCTGTCTGTGCTTCTCACTTCAACAAAAACCCAGCAGTCTTCTGAGATCAGTCCTCGTCTCCAATCCCCTCTGCAAGGGAGGCACAGGGTACAAATACAAACTGCAAGGGTATGTCAATGCTGAACAGTCAGGTGTTTGGTCACAGGGCTAGCAAAGAGAGGCTAGAACGATATCTAAGCTATTTGCTGCCTTATGCTGCTGGGAGCTTGATCTCATCTGCTCACCCTGCTGCATGCTCTGCTTCTGGCTCCATTTAATCGTGGGTCTCTCCACTGCCCCCCTGAGCCTTCCCAGACTTGAAACTTTTCGGAATAACTTTGGTCTTTCTGCTTGAGCAGCATTTGCTGTCAGCATCCACATATCTTTAATCTCACTTGCAATAGTTTGCCATGTAAGGAGTTACTTCAGGGAAAATAAGTATCTTTGGAAGTTATTTAGAACAACGGGAGCTCTCAGGTCAATGGACTAGCTCATGGTGTCAGTCAGTGCTAGTGAAAATAGACCCAGATATAGGGACTGAGTAGCCAGGATCTTAGAGACAAGGACAGGACGGAGCGCTGGGATTTGTAACAAAATTTTGTTTAAATCTATTGAGAGTTGAACCTGGTGCTTTGGTTCAGCCAGACACAGGAGATGGCTGCCGAGTTTTTACTGGAAACTGTGATTTAGCAGAAGACCCCAATGATGCAATCTTAGCGTGTGCATCAAGCACCGACACACATTGCAAGGAACTAGCGTTATGACTTCCCACCACAGAACATCCCTTTTTTCCACGTCCAGCTCTCAGCAGTGCAAAAGCCTACAGGAAGTTTCAAAACGGTATTGTACTACCACAATTTCTACTGCTCTCTAGTAATACTAGTCTTTTTGCTTCAATCTCTACGTCTATGAGGGATCTATTTAAAAGGAAGGGAGAGAGGAGCTAAGAAGGCTGTACCGATCCCATCCCCAAGCACCTCCCAGCGATGGAGGCCCGGCAGGTCATGCCACGGGGCAGCAGCCAGAGCGTGCCGAATCCTCCCGACGCACGCTGCAGCCATGCCTCAGTCCGTGTTATGGAAACCAGGACTTCCCATCGCAGAGGGACAGCAGCACGAAATGCCTGAGCTTCACTCAAAGTAGGGCTCTAACACTGGAGCCTTCCAAGCATCAGAAGGGAATTTAATCCATTTTACCGCTAACATCAGACACTAGTGACATTAAAAATCTGTCAGAGCAAAGCAGCAACTCCTCTTTGAGGCTAATAAGTAGAAATAAATTAACTGATTTCTTTATATTGAAAATTCCTCTGTATGGTCTAAGATCAAGGCCTGCTAAAGCTTTTGATGGCTCTATTTGCCCATCAGTCATATGTGCATTGAGGTTCAATAAAGATTTGCATTCAGAGAAACTTCTGAAAAACTCAGATCTTTGGATCAAGATTACAGAGTATTTTCAGAAGTTCACCTCGAGGAAGAAAAAAAAAAAAAAAGGAAAGAAAAAAATCAAAAGAGCTGGTTATAACTAGGCTAGTTCTAAATTTCTACGTATACTGTAAATCAAGAATCAATTCACTGCCATTAAGGGAAACTTGTCAACATAAAACCAAAACAAGGGGAAAAATAAGCTCTTTATCTGTATGGTACTATTCACTTTACAGATAAACAAGACAACACAGGCGAGCCCTTAAAGAGGACTATAACTTCATAGCATTCATGCGGCTCTAAAGCTTTTACCGTGGCATTCAGAGTCTAATGTCAATTAATGTTTCTAAAATGACATTTCAAATCTCAATGATCTCAACAAAAACGCTTCCACGGACATCACTAGGTTTTTGAGCCCTTTGGGGAAGAGGAAGGGTTATGTGAAAATAACCCACTGCAGAGATTTCTCCTCCACTCCAAAGACAGCAGCAGGTAGCAGAGATCACAAACTGATTTTGGCCCAATTTTGGTGTTTGTGGCCCAATTACGAAGTGCTCCAAGACGCTACTACAAAGTGAGTCACATTAGTCAGCAGATCTGCTCTGGTATTTAATATTCCCACGAGCTTGCCCGCTGTTTGTGCTGCAGCCCTCGAAACAAAGGGCAAGCAGAGCTACAGCCGCGCCAGGCGCCGTGGTACAGCCCGGCATTGACGCGAAAGCCTGTTTGTACGACAAGGAGACGGTGTAAACTCTTTCCAGGCAAGAAGGCGGAGGGGTAAAAAACGCTGAAGGATCTTTTCAGGTCACACACGAGACCGCGGGCATTGCAGCGCGGAGCCGAAACCCGCGCGCTCAGAGCCGCGCCACGTCCAGTTCCCGCGCCCCTCGCACCGACAGTCATGTTACCGTGCGGGGCGAGAGGCTCAGCGCGGGACATGAAGCAGCTCGTTTCAGATAGAAACCAAAAAAATCAGATCTGTCAACCACTGTCCGCCCCCGAAAAGGGCTGCGGGACACTTCTGCATGCACCTCTGTACCCGATGCCTTGCAAACCCGCTCGCTCGCTGCTCCGCACCACGGCAGTCTCCCATGGCCTGCATCTGCTTCTCTTCAAACCTCAGCAAGATATTAGCGATTAAGCTTCAAAATGGTTCCTTTTATTGTGAGGTTTCTCTCATCTTTCGCAGGAGCTTGTTTGCAGAAGCCTTAGTTTTTTAGGAAACCGTCATCTGCCCATCTTCCCCTTAGACTTTTCAGCATCTTGGACAATTTCTGCCAGATTTAGTTATCTGTAGTTTTCTAAATGCTCCACTCTCTCTCACTAATAAATAAATGACATGATTTTCACGCGTAAAGGTCAGTCTCATGCCTTCCTCCGTGGAGCCACCCATGCAGCGGGGCTCTGCCGCTCGTTTTCCCAGGGGCCGTCAGGCTGCCTGCTCTTACCTTACACGTGATTGTACGGTGACCTTGCTCTGTGCCTGTACAGCGCTTACCGCTGTATCGCCGTGCCTGCCACCAGATCTTCAGCTGGGGAAGGCAAGGAGAGCTTCACTGGAGTTGGTGGAAACGTAAATAGGAAGGTTGGCCAAGGATTTGTCCAGAACGGGTTGCATTTTAGCCAGAAAAAAAAAACACCAATCTTTGTGCAGGTCTTTGTGCATGACAAAGGTTGAGACTGCGGCTGGCTATAGTCCTGACTACACAGATTAGCTGGCTCAAATTTTCTCTGTGCTGAAAGAAGCCCGTGATTTAGCTGATAACACTCCTGCAAGAATGGAGTTTCGATTCAACTATTTTACTTAATGTGTTTATCTCACCAGCAATTAAAGAGCACTACAGGAAACACCTATACCACCTCTCTCCGCTTAGGAGGAGACAGTTTCACACAACAGCTTTTTGTAATTCATATCATGTTGCTCCCAGAGCTCCCTACCTTACTTTGGGCAGCCCTGCAAAAAAGAAAAAAAAAAAAAGCTTCATGTGTTTGCACAGAGCATCCACCTCCCCCAGGTATTCAGATAGGAAGGAGAAATGCTGCATATCGGTGGGCTTTCAAATGCAAACTCTAACCTGCTCAACACCTTTCATTCCCTCACTGAAAACGCTTGCATCAAAAAGCCACTTTTCAAAGATCATTGCTTAGACAACAGAGGAGGAAGAAGGGAAGAAGGAGGCAAATCTTCAATTAAAGAGCAGAAGCCAGAGTATATATTCCCACAACACCTGGAGAATTGAGTTTCCTGCAATTTAATGTTAATTTTTATCCCTGCATAGCAGCTGGTGAGCTTGCAGAAAACTACCATACAACATTAATACCTTGCTGTTTTCTGGTTAGTCCTTATGACCTTACAAAGACACAGTATTTTGCAAATGTATTCGTCGTGCTAAGAGTCCTGCATAGGAGAAGAATTATTTTACAGAGGCACAAAACAACGCAGTGACAAAGGAGCGCCCTCCTCGAGGTCACCCAGCTGGACGGCACACGTAAAAGCCAGTTCTCAGCAGTAAAACCCAGATCACACTCTCCTCCATATAAAGCACATTATTTCGCTGCTGCGATACTTGCTTTGCAACAGCTGCATATGACTGACTGCATTATGTTCACACCTTTGCATGTCGCTGCCCAAGAAAGGTGAGGGTGGTGGTGGTGCTTTTCTCCAAGGCCAGACCAAGTTGCTAGAAACAGGGCAGAAAAAATTTGCCTCTCTCACACCTCTCAGAAACCGGAGTCTGTTGACAACCTGCTTCTATGACCGTGATGCTGCTCCAGCGCCCTGAACGGAGACTTTACAGCTGTCTCTTTCAAATGCTTTTTTGCGAGCATCGATATCTCTCCTGCTTCAGCCGCCCTTCTCTGCACGGGAACTGCAGCCCAGCACAAGGCAGCTCTATTGCAGGGCAGGGATTTATTGGCACATGTAAGTATGTCTGTGTGTGTAAAGGAAGGAAGCTGGAGAAAAGGCCTTTGCTTTAAACAGCATGTTCTTTCTCATTACTTTTCCCCAGCAGTTCACAGCATAAAAATCTTGCTGACTACAAAAGATGTGCTGCTATTCACCTGTACTGGCAGCTCCAGGACCCAGCACGGACCCCTCTCCTCTCCCCCAGGCATGAGGTCAAAATCCCTGCTATAAGTGGATGTGATCCCTCCCCAAATACACAGCAGGCTCCACTATTCCCAAAGCAGAGCATTGCACTGGCAACTGCTCCAAGGACTCCTAAGGGCGCTCCAGACACCGCTACGACCAAACAAATCATGTGGAAGTCCTACTCTTCCTAAGGCAGGGGGGCTACTGTCATCCAAGACTCAGCCTCGCCTGTCCAGTGATGGAGATGCACTTTGGGCCTTTGGCAACACCAGCCCTCCCAACATCACAGCACCGCTACATCCTTGCAGGGCTACGGGTGGGATGGGCTCTGGCCAGCGCTGATCCTGGCTGGTGGCACAACTCGTCCCCAGGACTGCAGCCCACCCTCTTGGGCTGCAGCACAAAAGTGTTGAGCCCTGTCCTCCTCCCGCTCCCCGGGACGTGGCCCACCTCCGGTGCAAAAGCCCCTCTGCTCATTAGCCGCCCTTCGCTTGGCCATTTCCTGCAAGAAATTCTGATGGGAAAAAAAAAGGGGAGGGGGTTGTGGGGAAATACCTCATCACCTTTAATTTGTCACAGCTCTGAAGAGCTGTTGCAACTTCTACAGTCTTCCCATCTCCTTCTTTCACTCCTGTTTTTCATCCTCTCTTTCTAAAAATAATGATAGCTCCGAGCACACCGTCCTGCCCCCAGACAGTCCTTCCACGCACTCCTGTGTAGAGAAACCTCCTCTGGCCTCGTCTGCTCCCACACGCTACTCCCACTGCTGCGTTTTGCTGTGCAAGTGTTTGCAAAGCAAAGAGGACGGTGCTGGTTCCCTTCATGCTCCCTTTTGCATTAGCATTTCCTTAAGGACAGCGTGCATTAATGACTTGATAAATGACAGTAGGGCCCCTCGAGCCGACACTTTATTTCTTTGCGCTGTCTGGCTAACGGACTCCCTGCGGTGCAAGGGGCTGCGTCTGATGAGCTATAAGACTTGTGCCTGTTTAGGTTATCGTTAGGACCGGTTTGTTCATCGGGTGCTGCTCAGCCTTGTAATTCAGCAGCGTGCACAGTTTGAAAAGCTGGCAGGAAAAGGGAGCTTCACTTCTGAGGTTACAAAAAACACAAGGCTGAAGCATGTCAGAGGCTCCGTCACTGTGACATTCACAGCCCTTCGCTAGCCAGCTGAAATCAGGGAAGAGACACCAGAGGATCAAGTGTGTCAGTTAAAATAGTTGGATTTAGCTGCAACACTGCTCACCGCTTTGTCTGATGAGGCCCAAAATAAACTGCATTACATCACTGAAGGTCGGACTGAACTAATAAGACAATCTTTCACACAGTGAGAAGGAACCTGTTTGTGTCCTGTGCATCTTCTCTAGCCCTTTACAGGCAGAGCGCCTTCCAAATTTGCAAGTGCAGGGGAAAATTAATTCAGACTGTTTCCTAAATTATGTGAGAGTCACATGGAATAGAAAGTGCATATGAACAGATTTTTCTCTTTTACTATAAATATGGTGTTCTTTCATGTCTCATAATTTACTTTGCTATGACATTCGTAGACAAATACAAAATAACGTATAAGCAGAGCAGTCTTCAGGGCATTTGGAGAACACAGTACAAGTGAACAGATACAGTCAAATACCACCCTTTGTAACTCCCTGGGTAAACCTAGAGCTCACCCTTTTCTGAGCTGCATAGTGAAAGTAAGATTTAGTCCATACTATAAATACACATATATAAGCACCCAGAGGCTAAAGCCCCAAACATCTCTGACTTGCTAACATCTCCCTCGCTCTGCAAAAACTTTTTTGTGTGCGAAGCTTCCCAAGCAATTAACACAACCGAAACAAATTCTTTCCAACCTCAGCTGTTCTGTTTCAAACCTGAAGGAGGCCTTGCATGCCCCAAACCGTGCCTGCTTTTTCTTTGTGGATCTAACAGAACCTCTGAGGCCAAGGTTGCAGCTACAACCACATTTGTTCATATTCTGCAGGGGAATAGGCCATCCCCTCCAGCTACATCACTGTCAATCAAATAATCTTCTCCAATTTGCATCCTGAAGGAGAAGGTTTAAATCTTTAGCTGGTGTAAAACTGGGTTCCCCCACTGTTTTTTCTGGGAGCTCTGGCATTTTACATCAGCTGAGCAGCTCCAGCTAAAGAACGGAAGCAATGATGCTTGCTAGCATTTACATCCTTCTCCCTTACGCATGATGCATTCCCATCCTGAATGCCTTTGGGAACCAGCTGTCTCAACATGAAAGATATGCAACAGCACCTGCTGTGAGTAGGGGCAAACTGCTGTTCTCCCACTCCACCGAAATGGAATTATACCAGCACACAGATGTGGTAGCAGCACTTTTTATCTACTGAGCCCTACAGTGAATCCTCTACCGCTATGGACAGCTCTTCCACTATCTGATAAAGGGGTTAAGGAAGTTAAGAGCAATAGGATTTACAGGCTTATTTACAGGAAATACAAGAAAGCAGTATTACATCTGATTCCATAGCAAAGGTGCCGAAAGCAGCACTTCTCACTTGATGAAGCCGTTTGCACAAAGTTTACCCTGTGCCACACTGTCAGTTCACACCGCGCTGGAAAGCACCTACACCTTGGTCTAACAGCCTATAAATTATTTTTGAACTATCTCAATGACCTTATTAAATAATAGTACATAATATAAATAATCCCTTAGGAGTACATGCTTCTTAGGTCTGCAGCTCACCAGTGGGACATTGCTTCCCTGTACTCACCCGCTTTAAGAACAAGTCAGAACCTCTCTCTCCCCCAGTGAGATTATGCTGCAACTACATTAGTATAAATTACATCAAGTATTTGGCCCAAGTTTTTTTTTTAAATGACCTTGGCTACTATTATAGTTGCATTAAAAGCAGTGCCTTTCCCTTGTTGTCCCTTGTATCCATGGTATTCATCTGGTTCCCGTCAGAGCACCTCAGTCACTGCAGAATAACGAGTTTCACAAGACACTCTGGAAGTGCTAAAAGCATCCTTGCTGGAAAGGAAGCATGTGATGGGCACCTTGGAACAGCAGCTACCCTCAGGATGTTTCCATCCAGACTGTTTTTTTTTTTTCCCCCCCGTAGAGGAAACGGAGCGTGGTTGTACCCCAGTACACACAACTGTGAACAGCACAGCAGCTCCTCCTGATCCTGCAAGCAGCCCACAACTTCTACACGTGGAAGAAAAATATGACAAAGCCCTGAAATTAAAGGACAAAAGACACTGCAGTATCAGCAGCAGCAGCCCGCAACAGCTTGCCAAAGGGGCAGCACAGCTCCCATCCACTTCACTGTGCCAACTCATTTGAGTGCTTTGCCCCTACTAGCACCTCACAGAGGGTTAAGAGGTTTTAGGTGCATGAAGTGGGAGAAGAACTGTTTAATGCAACCAGTAAAGCTTAAACACCACCCTAACAGAGCACAACAGCTCCAACCATAGGGTACCACCTCAGCAGCCAAACCAGCGGGGAGCTGTCTCTCTGCTCTGACGCACGTGGCTGTAGGAGGGCCACGAGAAGGCGGGCAGGTTCCCGTGCGTGGCTGGTTGGAACCTGCTACAGTCTGCTTTTGGGAAGCAGAATTCATTCCCGCTTGCTATAACTTACGCTGCCTGAGGAATACTCTGTGAGCTCGTTTGCTCTCTGCTGCTTCATGTGCTTGCTCCATGCAGCAGCATCCCGGAGGAGCTGTGCTATCTATCCCCACGCACAGCAACAGCAAGGCAAAACGCACCCACTCAACGGCAAGGCAAAGCGCACCCACTCAACGGCAAACAGCTGGAGCTCCACAGGAAAGCTTTGCTCTGAACCAGATCGTTGCATCATGTGAGACAGAACTTGCCTTGCCATCCGGTTTAGGGTTGTTTTACATCTCTTTAAAACACCTGACAGCTCGTGACTGCTGGTTCCCACCTCCTCCCAGGAGAACATCTCCACGACAGGTGCTGCGGTGGGGAGAAGCCCGTCAGGGAGCAGGAGCACCCAATTCCTGCACAGAAAGCCCAGCGGGAAAGATTGTACAGGAGGCAAAGAAGGAAAGGAAAAAAAACTTCTCCCAGAAGACAAGGAACGGTAAGATCTGCTAGGCGGTCTGAATACAGCCACCTGTCCCCAACTGGGCAGCACAACTACACCTGACCTGAAATCAAAACAGCCATAAAAAACAGAGTAGCTCCTATTCCAGAGCTATTGGGCTTTGGCTTGGTCAACAGCAATTTGCCATCCTGGGCCTGTAATTAGGTACTGCTCACAGAACGACGCTAGCCCTGCTTGCCCGGCCAAAAGCCTGACCTGTCGCAACAGCGGCAAGCGAGCGGGACAGCAGGCACAGGAACCGCTGCGTGCAGCAATCGTATTCCTTCTGCATCGCCCACCGTACCCGCATCGAGCGCCGGCTGGAGGAGAGCCCAGAGACAGCAAGAGCAAGGACAGGCGCACTCGAACATTTTCGCACTGCTTTGGAGAACACATTTAAATGTTTCCTATTTGCCTATCATCAATTGTGCACATATTAAGCAAAAATGGTTGGACTGCTGTTGCTCGTAGGGCTGGTGAGCACAGACGAAGGAATACCAACCTTCTCCCCGCCCAGATTCAGCAGACATCCCTGGCTCACCCCCAATTAATGCCAGATAACAGACAGGCACGGGCAGCGCTTTCAAGGAAAGGTGGCACGTGGTTTTTCAGACTGGCAACTCTGTTCGTTTCTGCAGATACCGATTAGCCCTCCTCTCCGACAGCTGCATTAGCCACGTTCAGCCTGTGGACAGAAGCTTTCGAGACCCTAACTGCAAAGCTAAGCCACTTTTCCTGACAAGCATTAAGAGATTTAACACCCAGCATAAAGCAGCTCACGAGCTCTTCAATGGCTAATGTTAAAGCAAAGACCTAAAGATGCAAACTGTCCCTCCCCACACCACCACCCTGGTTGTGCTCCCAGCTCATCCGAGGGCTCAGTGCATGCAGCAGCACCGGCACTGATTTCTCCTGACATCCCAGCAGTAACCAGAAGGTCCATCAGTAGCCAAAGCCATATTTACAGAAGTGTAATGACTCCCTTCTGCGTTTTCTTGGCCACACGCACATCCCCTTCTTTTGTTCGTGGCCTGAGATGCACTGGAGCAGCTGCACCTGTAGCAATTTAAAATATCATGTTTCATCCCTGAAAACAGTATTCTGTTTTGCTTCTTCCGCAACTCCCTTTATTAACAGAAGCATCCAAATGAAAACCCAAACGAACTAACTCTCAACAGGACTTTTGGAAAGCACTATCATAACTGCTGCCTATCAACAGCAGGGCAAAATGTTCAAGCTTTTTAAAAATGGTCACGTAAATCTTCCATTTGCCTTGAGTTCCAGATCCGGACTTTGACTGCAATTACTGCCATTCGTCGTTTCTAGGAGAATTCAGTACTTGTGCCCCATTAAACGCCGTTAAAGGGGATAATTAGCTGGAGACTGACAGTAATTTAGTCAGTTCATTTATCAGAAGGGATAAAAGTAGCCTGAAACACGTTAATACGAGGTTCTAAAAATTGGTATTATTCTATGCCATTGTGCAACTAATATATCAATAGCGTGAGGAACGCAGACTGCGGTGTTAAGCGGAATTACTGGGGTGTATATAATGTTTTGCCTCATAAAGTCTGGCTAGGGCGAACAAATTATTTAGCTCTAATACTACAGCTGAATTAAAAGCTCAAACGTATAAAAGGGTGTATCTAAGAATAAACAGTGGATCACCGAAGCATTTAATCACTGTTTTACTGATCTTCCTGCACTATCTGAACTCGAACTGACTCGTCACACTAAAATCAATGGGGCTAACATACTCATTAAAGATGGCTCTTTTGGAGGAATGAGACCATCAGAGTTTGAAAAATTAATTCTGGGCATAAGAGCTAAAAGCTGCAGCTGTGAATAGGACACGGGCTTGTGCCCAAAGGCTTCCCGTAGGAGCAAGCAACTCTGTAAAAATTCCCTTACCAGAATTTCCCTTGCAATCTTCCACCGAGGGCAAATAGCCGTGACTCCCAAGTACAACCATGTGTCTCTGACCAGGGACACTGGGGTCAGGACTGAACCAGGACCCATAGGTGTACAGCTACGGCTCAAGAACCGCTTAAACGCTGGGCACTGCCACACCAGAGATCTCTGTCCCCACTGCTGGCTGCAGCCTGGCTGTGGCTAAAAATCTCAAACCAACTGTATGTGGTCCTGAGGGAGAGCTCAGCTTTGGATAGCCCTGCTGTCTAGATGTGCAGGAGATAAGCTGCTGAAAGAATTTAGTGCCTAGCATCTATTCTACTTCCACGCCACTTCCCTAGTGGCACTTTCATCCTAAAAAGGGGTTGCTTGAATAAGTAACACACACGTTGGATTTTGAAGACGACAGAGCAGCCTCTTCCCTACTGCCTGTGGGGAAAAAGGCACGGGAGGAGCGAGCTGTCAGATTACAGCAGGGCAGGAGATCTGAATAGCAATACAAATCCCTGAGTTACTTTGCAGTCAAAGAAAAACTGCTCCAACCTGTGCACATCCATGCGGACCTGATCCTGGTACATGCAAAGATACAAGCTCAGACCTGGTCCCAACTGTTTCTGCTGTCTCGCATTGCTCTCTACCTCCTGCAGCAGAGGTTCCCAGCCGGTTCAGGCACTCTGCAAAGCCTTTTGGGGGAGCTGGACGAGGGCCCTTCATTCCCTATGCCTCCCACGCTTCTTTTTCTTATTTATACTCTTTGCTAGTAGTTTGCTGCATCCTCCTGCCAGGCTTCCTTACGTGACTCTGTATCTCAGCTCTGACCTGCACATCTGACACACTGGTCCCGAGACTCATTCCTGGTCTGTCAGTTCAGCTGCGATAGCTTCTGTTTGGCATGCGCAGGCTCCAGACAGGCTCTCCCAAAAGTGAGGACATCAGATTTCTGACTAGGGTTTCAGCAGACTGGCTGGAAAAGGATGTTGCTCAAAAATATTCAAAGATAGCATTTTCTTATTATTATGCAATTATTGAACAAATATTAGAGTGCAAAACTGCCCCTGGGATTGGAAAATGGAATTAAGTCTTCCAACAAATACCAGAAAATGGATCCTGACATCTCTATTAGCAACAAAATGTTTCATGCTTAGAAACCGGTAATCTAACACCCCTCCAGGGAATTCAGAATGGAGAGAAAAATGGTCCAACACAGTATTAGAAGGAAAGAAAGATATATACATAGATTCAAATGAGATGCAAACTGGCTGTGGGGTAGGGAGGGGGGGAAGTCTCTGTGTTGGTCCCACCTCAGTGCATTTACATGCAGTTCGGGTGGCCATTAATGAAAAGCAGTGGCCTAGATCCTCTGACGGTTTCCTCCTGTGCCCAGCAGCGCTAAGCCTGGCATAATCAGGCACAAAAGCATCACCCCATGCAGGGTACATCCTCCAAAACGCTGTTGTGCCAGTAAACTGCATCAATCCCTGCAAGCAGCAAAAAGGGCACAGCTGGGACATGCAACGTGGCTCAGTTTCCTCTGCGTGTGCCAAACTTCAGCTGGTCTTGGAGAGCTCACAGACAACGCGGCTCAGATCAGCTTTTAGGCTGCTCTGGTTCACACAGCTGGCCAAGCTGGTGCTCCTGGACCACGTACTAATACAGAGTGACCAAGCATCCCTGTTTGACCTGAGCAATACAAAAACTGTCCCAGCGCACAAGCTAAAAACTCCAGCATGCTACTTTCTGCAGGACACAGGATTTTCCTGTAGCTCCCGTCTCCAGCCTCAGCCCTGGGAACTAACCGATTCCCAGTGTGGCAGCAGAAGAGCTGAAAACACAAGTCCCAACTGACTCGCGTCATGTAGGTCAAAACGAGGAACGTGGCTTTGCACGGGGTGAAGTATGGGCATGTAACCATACCTGGGGAGCTGTTAGGTTTCAGCAGAAGGGAAAAGTCAGCAGTGCGAGTTTGGTGTCTCCTCCCCAGCTGTGTTTGGCTGTAACACAAACTCGGGCACCACAAGGAACAGCTACCTGGCCAAAGCTCTCCTTTGAAGCTACATTAGGCATTTACTGGCCAGGAGAATAAATAAATGAAGACCTGGTCAGTATTTTGCAGGTGATTTACCTGATTCCTAAGCTGGATTTTAACGATGATATAATTCTCAAAGAAAATACACAGCCTCAAAGGATCAATACACAACCAACAAGACGCCTACCAGTTTGCCTCCTCCTAAGAGTGCTGTTCTCTTAAAATGGCTTACCACAGTCTATTTTAGTCTACATTTAATGATTTTTGAACTTCCAAGGGAGGGGAAAAAACCCCACTGCTTCACCATGTGGTTAAACATTATGCGGCAACATTACTGAAAGACATTACAAAATAACGTTGCTAAAATAAATTCCTGCTTGAACTCTGCCTGTAATATTTTTCAGAAAGCTCAGCACACACTGGCCTTCTTCCCACACAGCACTGAAGCACATACTTAACTCTAACCAGGTACACACTCTTCTTGGAGTCAACAGGACTAATCACGTGCTTCAAGTTATGCATCTGCCTGTAATAGCTAGTTGAACTGAGGGTTTTACACCTAAAAGTTGCACGTTATAAACTGGAAATATTATTTCTGGGTGAACGTATAAATACGTTGGCAGAGATACTTCAAAACCATTTAAGAAATTCAACTCCTTTTAAGACAACACGTCCAGCCCCAGCACACTACTTTGAAAATCTAAAATCAACACGGCACAGTATACTACATATGCATATGGATGCCACACATACTCTATGTGAATGTTTCATGCACACAAAATAGCACAGCAGAATTGCTCTAAACATAAATTGAGACCATATGATATCAGATTTTAGCTGCAGTTTCAACAGCAGCAAATTGCTGGCACTGCCTGCTTATTATTAATCTCAAAAGGCAGTATGAAAATAATATTTTAACCTTTCATTAACATGCTCTTTGCTAATAAAATCATCCCAGAGCCATCCATGCACATAGCTAGTGTCAACTACTTAAAATGCAGAATAAATTAAATGCTACTTACATATGGCGAAGGAATACCCAGCTAACGTCATACAATCTCTAATGTCAGTCCTTACACTGGTGCAGTCCTCACAACTAACATGGCCAAACCCTGTGCTTCATCTTCAGAATATGCCCTTCCACAAGATAAGTCTGATCTACCTGCTCCACTCTCCAATCCCATCAAAAAGATCACAGTCACGCTGGCTCTTGTGCTATGAGTGCCAAAACGAGCTCTGTCACAAGCACTTTGTCTCTACCACTGCAAAACGCCACGGGCATTTATTATCCTACAAGGAGGCCACGTCCCAGTAAAGAAACTGGAGTTCTGTGGAAAGACAGCTGTGAAAGGGATATGTGGGAAGACCGGGGAACCTTGCACACTTACCTACCATTAACAAAACAGTGTTAATAATCCTACTTATCTTCCTAAGGGAAAAGTCACATTGATGAGACAAACATCCTTATCTCCATTTTAATTCACATTCGTGCCCTCTGCTAAAGGAAGGAGCTCACTGAGAGTTTATCTGACTTACTGTTGGTGCATATCCCACTGAAGTCAATAAAGACTCTCGCTAACTTTGCTTTCTTTCCATCAGGCATTGATATTCGTAGCCAAACACAGAGAATGCCAGAAGACATCTTTCCCAAAGAATCATACTTTCCCTTCCCATTTTGCCAAGTATAAGCATTGATCAATATAAAGTTAATTTAGATAGACAGATAAGAGAAGAGACACAGAAGGTGCTGGACATCAAAACACTCATCTGCTAAAAGTTTCTTTCACTACCTGCAGAATAGGGTTCTTGCTTCTCACTGTGAATGAATTCTTTTCTTTCATATTTGGCTCTGATCCACTGTTCCCGCAGCAGTCTGTAAAAAAACAAAAAACAACAACAAAGTAGGAAAAAAAAGTACAGGAAAGGAGATACGGTCCAAGATAAGCTAAGGAAGAACTCATATCATCATTTATTCAATGCAGAACACAAGTGTGATTTAAAAGTCTTCCAAAAATTAAATTGTACAGCCTGGAGTCACAGGTCTCCTCCATTTGCTGTGAGACAACAATAAATCAATTGTTTCCTTTCACACCCAATTTAGTGGAAACTCATGTAATAAAGTTTTCAGCATTAGCAGAACATCCCATTCCCACCCACCCAACTAGCCTCTGTATAAAATTCCCTTAGCGTAAGGACAATTCCAAATGTAATTTCCTCAGACTGGACTCTTTAATAAAAGCGATCACTGAATGAAAAAAAAAAACCAACACAAAACAAAAGAAAAACAAAAGAAAAACAAAAGAAAAAAAATCATTCCCTAAAGCTATAAAAGCAAAAATTGGGTCTGCTTTGAGCAACGCACGCACGTGTCCGCCTTTTGCCAGTTCAAGATGTAGAGATACTGTCTCCTTGTCATGCCTCGAGAGCTTTTCAAAGTTCATGATGTGTTGGGATGAAGTTACACTTAACGATGATGAGTGGAGCTCGCTGGGGGCAGTCCAAGGAGGGGTTCCTGAAAACCCAAGGAGGATGCTAGAAACGCCTGAGACACTTGTGACTCAGTGACCACGGAGCCTGCTGTAAGGTGTCATGCATTTCCCAAACTAGAAACAGAGAATTCAATCCACTGGTCTCCTCTTCAAAATGAGAGCACAAAAGGAGCATGGGACAGTCACATCCCAGGCCATATCCAACCTCTTGGAAGGAAGCAGGGTGTGAGAAATGAAAAAGCATCAAAAACACCGAGAGAACACGTCTGCGTGCCGATGCTAGCACTGAGCCTTGTGGAACATACTGCCCAGACAGAAGAGGGTGGTGGGAACCCAGGTGACAGAGCTCTGCCAAAGTGACAGCCTGCGCTTCTGTATCTCAGCAAAAACATTCCATTATTAAGTGTTTCACTTTTCATATTGAAAATTATATCAGTGATTTACATATCAATGAATTTACTTTCAGAAGGGAAAAAAAAACCCCACAGGCCAAAGATTTCAAAAACTTTTTTGTTATTTTATTTTAGCAGAACTCCTAGAATTAATGAAGGGCACAGCCAGTTTTGATCTGGAATATGCTAGGAGTTGCTTTAAACCATTTTTAATTGCACTCAGCTACTAACTGCCCTAGAATCTTAAATAGCCCAAGCAGGCAGAGAACATGCACAGATAGAAAGCCATGCGTCTTTCCAACTTTACGTTTACAAGTGGCCTACACTGATGACAGTAAAAGATCCCCCAGGGGCCGGCCATGCTCTGTAAAACCCACCACACTTGAACATATCAGTTGCTGTGCTAAGGAAAATTGTTGATATGTTTGAAAATCTCTTTTTTTTTTGGCTCACAATGCAAATTAAAGACTATTTTTTCAGTAGAAACATTCCAGAAATGTTCAAAGAAGATAAGCGTATTACTGTTGCTTATGAAAATTCATCTGGAAGGACAGCTACCAACTTCATCAAATTTGCAAGATGCTATTCAACCAGAACTGTGGGTGCAACCAGTTTCCTGGTGGTAAAGAAGCAGATAATTACACATATTTTCTCCCACCCATTGTTTCATCTCTTTGGTTGGGGGCACCAGCCTTCTCCTACAGGAGACACAGGAAACACCACAATGCCACTGTGCCTGAAACTCAAATGTGAGCCACTTGTACTATTGTGATAGAAATCTACTGAATCTGCCTTTCCCTCTTTATTCCAAGTTTTCAAAACTGATCTTTGCCTGTTACATGCGTATCTACAAGCTAAGACTGTGAACCTCAAAGAACACCCCTCTCCCTTCTGTTGTCACCTTGTGATACACGCTGGTCTCGAGCACAACCTACGTTCAGTTGGTTGCAGGAGGTTGAGACAGGCTTTGTAGAAGTGCGCAAGGCGGGTGTTCTGGGTTACGCCGGGTGTCCTTTCTAGATCAGATATCTAACACATCATTATCTTTACCTGCAGGAGACTAGATCTGGTGACCCAAAAGGTAGCCTTTAATCACCTACTTCTATGGCTCATCAACAAAACTACTAAAACTTAATCACAAAATCAGCACAAATACTTAAAAGTTGTTACTGTGCTTCCGTTTTTTTCAGCCTGGCTGCTGCAGACAGCTTGCAATCGCTATAGCCAAACTCGGGCCTTTTCAACAACACGATTAGGGATTTAACTCTAAGAAAGAAAATTCACACCACCTTCAGCTCCAGCTGACTTCAGCAGATTCAGCAGGAGCTGCAGCTGTTCAGAGTCTCTGAAAGTCAACCTTCCTATAGAATGTTTAAATACAGTATAAATTAAGGTTCATGTGCAGCAGTGGGAAAACATTCTCTTGCTGTATAAAGCCAATACTACAACAGAGACACTCTGCTGGTCTCACGCCTTCGGGAACACCGTTCGGCAGCGACTTATCTCCCGTGGCACTGTCAATGACAGTTCAATGTCTCCACAGCTTTTGTGCATGTGAGTGCAGATCCAGAAGCCACGAGGCGCCTAGCCCAAACCGGCGTCCCAAGAGGCCATCCAGCTGCCAAACACTCTCGATAACCTCAGCCGGTGTTCGGGCTGGATCCTGACGGGCTCTGATGGCAACTCTCAAGGACGACAGGACTCCAGCCATGTGACTTGCCCAGCCCACACTGCCTTCTGACAGCTTGAACATTCCTCCCCGTTCCTTTTCATCACAAGTCCAGGATCCTTCAGCAGCAGTTCCTCCATAACCAAGATGCACCAGAGAAGCCCACCATTAGGACAATTCAGTGCAAGGCCAGCGACTGCAGTCTCTGCGCCACAGGTTATTCAGAGAAAGTAGAACAACTCCAGCAAGAGAAACAGAAAGAGAGACCTGAGCGGGACAGCCAGCAGTCTGGCATCTCCCTTCAGTGGGACAGAGATGCTGACCGGCAACTTGACCGTACTCACTACGACGGACTCGGGGCAAACCTGCCACAAGCAACCGCTTGCAAGTCTGGATTTAAAACCTGGTTTCACTGACACAGCCTAGATGAATTTAAAAAGGAACAGGAATCCGTCCTGGTATCCATGGGATCTGAAAGTAATTAGAGGGCAGGGCCAATCCAAAGCCCCCTTAAGCCAGTTAGTCTCTCTACTATTTTCAGTTGACTTCAGATCTGATCTCCGTTTCATTTTAAGTATGCCTTTAGGGACCTTCTAGGCATTTGCTGCTGAGAGAATTCTGTGTTTTGCTTGAACTGTATTTTCCTTGAGGTAAAGATGTACGTACATAACCTGGGGCAGATATCACGTGCCTGGTACAGGACCTGCTGTCCAAAACTCCTTTTCTTTTCAATTGAGTTCTGTGAACAGAAATGATTCTAGCAATAGCCTTATGGTATTTTATCGCATTTTTGGCGAAGGGATATGTAGCAAGTACACAGTTCGCATTTGCTAGAAAAATATAACTGTATCATTCCTAAACTGAGGAGATGCACAGCTTTTGGGATCTAATCCAAAAGCTTTAACAGCCCACCTAAAGTCTGGCAGGCTGCTGGTTACAGGGAGTATGTCATTTTTGGCAATTAGAACAGAAAGGTCTTTGTAATTAACAAGATAAAAACCTGGGAGCAGGGAACAAATAAAAAAATTAATGGAAGACCACACTTCCAATGGAACAAGTAAGAAAAAGTCCACTGAACACAATAGGACTGGGCTGCTCTGGGGCGACGGCAGAACGAGAGGCTGACGAAGTACTGCCAGCACTAACTCCAAACCTCATTTAAAAATACTTGTTTGCTTTCCTGGCCACCCACATAAAACGAAGCACGCTCCATCAAAAGCACAGTGGAGCACTTCTGTCTTGGACCCACAGAAGCCAAAGAAACAGCTGACACAGGCTCGGGAGAAGCCTTTCTGTCGTCGCAAAAAGCGCCATGGGAAAATGGTTCTTATGCTCAAGTAGCTTAATATTAAGTTATCGCTGTGTGGCTTCATTGTGCTGCACGCAGGAAATCTGGTCAGCAAAATTAATAGCCTCCAGCTCATTCTTGCACAAGATCCCGCAGCTGGACTGCTTTTCCCAGGATGCTCTGTGGTTTCCCTGCTACTGATCTACCATGCAGAGCGCAGACACCGCGTGGCCGCGACGGCTCGTTGGACACGTAGCCCAGGCAAGAAGCCCGAGCCAGAAGTGAGAGGGGCCCAAAAGACAAACACCAAACGTCATGGCTCTCTGCATGTCATTGCTTGGCTCGATGGTGGCCCACAAGAAAGACAGAACAGACGCATGTGATCCAGAAATGTCTTTTCCAAAAGTCAAATTTGTTGCTTCTGGAATTTGACAGAGGTTTTTCCAACCAAAAAAAAAAGGGGGGGGGGGAAGAAAAGGCAAAAAAGGGAAAAAAAAAAAAAAACACACACAGCTTTTCACAGGCAGCTTTGTGGACACAGCTATGCCAAGTTGCTGTCAAGCAATAATTTTAATGAAATTTTAAGTCCAAGTCCAAATTTTTCCTTAGAGTGTAAGAAAAACCATTGCAACTTAGAGTATTAAGTCCATCTAGCCTCAGAGCCTGTCTCTACACCCTTTCCTATCTGATTTGTGTCTGCTAAGTCCCCGCTGGGAGGACTCGCATTCAAATGGCTTTTGGAGGCCTGGGGGCTTGATCCAGGCACTCTGTGCCCCAACCCCGGCGCTGCCGAGCCCCTGGGAGCGACACGCCATCTGCCCCAAAAACCCGTGGCCAACAGCAAACATCTGGAGGGGCGAATAGGGATGGGATTTTTGGCTATCCAAGCATGAAATCTCCCATCATGGATATGAGGAACTTAAAGCTGAATTTGCATAGGAAGAATTATAACATGCCTAATTAAAATCCTGCATGATCCAGTTTACCACAACACTGTTTTCCAGAACGGTGAAACGTTTAGATTAAAAATATGTAGGAAACTCAGTACAATTTTAACCCAGTTGCAATTTCCTCTGGAAATCAAAGGAATCAATACGAATTAACAGGCCTATGAGCTAGTGACAAGGAGAAAACAAACCACAAGTGGGGAGGTCTCCACTGCCAGTCAGGATCGAAGGAGGGGTGAGGGCAGACTACAGGCACTCGTGATGGCAGCGCTATACGCAGGCCGAGATTTCGGGAGGCCGAGTGTGCAATTTGGGCTATCACAGAAGGATTTAATGCTCAGGAACTGATGTGCAGCCACTCCTGGAGAGGCTGCACCTCAAGCTCTATAGCTAGGACATCAGGCACTTCAGAAAGCCTCGGATGTAAAATCTGAGCACCCTTACGAACAAGCAGGAGCCAGAGCCAAACGCTCAACCGCAACGCTTAACAGCCAGAGGTGCGAGGAGGTTTACCTATGAAGTATCAGTACCAGGCGACACTACTGTCGATGCTGCATCTTCTTCCCACGCGCAGCTTTCCCAGCTGGGCCCTGGGATGTGCCTGACGTGACCCGCGGCTTGGGAAGGGCATTGCCCCCCTTCAGTGTCCGGGGGAGCCCATGGGGCACAGGGCTGCGCTCACGATGGCAAGCGAGGGCTGAGAGACAAGGCAGCCGGTCCACGCCACAACCCGACGCATCACACGTTTGTATTACTGCAACCCCAAAGGGTCCCAAGGGGCCAAGCACTGCACACAGGCTTGCTGTGAATTTACAGCCTGAATAACTGATGGGTGAGAAGGTAGGGAGAGACAGAAGGAAGAGCAGCGGCAAGGAAGGAGGCAGGATTTCTGAAAAACTGCTGGTGATTGACAGGTTCCTTGAACAGATTTCCAAGAGGGCACCGACCATGTAACTAGCCACCAGCAACCCGTTTGCTGGAAACGGCCTCACAAGAACCACAGACAAGAGGTAGACACCACGTCTGGGCTCTTACTAAAACACTGCTTCTGTTCTGAAGTGAGTAAGGGGGACACAACAGCATAAGGAGAAGATTTGTCCCAAAGAACGAAGCTTTAGACAGAAATCATCTTCTTCTGCCCCCCATAATCCTTAGGAATCCTTGAGTCCCAAAGCTATGCCTACATTTCATAAAATGGGCTCGGTCCATAGACGTGCACAGAAGAACTAATGTCCCAGCAGTGATGCTTCTAGAATTTCCAATTATCTTAATATTTCTAAGGGATAAAAAGTTATAATCCTCCCAAACTCCAGGGAGTATAGCACAGCCTGTGCTGGGGAACCAAAACGGAAAAGGGGTCTACCAAGTTAGAAATCAGTAATTAACCAGAGAAATTGCACCACAAGGACGAGATCCTATCTCCTCCCTTACAAGGGGTGAAGAGCCCATCGCAAAGCCTGCCTGGTCAGGAGGCACCTCCACGACGCTTTCACTGGGCTCCGCTTCAAACCCAAAGAGCGTTTCTGTTCTCAGTGTCACTATGTGGACTGACAACTTATTTTCTCCAGGGAAGCTCTGCTCTGTGCAAGCATTCATATCTGCTGGCTCCAGACCGCCATTTTGTGACTCTCCCACAAAGGCGCCCCTGACAGGTGACCCAGCAAGAAGCAGCAAAACAGCTTTCCAAGTGCCCTGCGGGGAAACCCCCCCCCCCCCCCCCCAGTGCTGGTATGTTCACATACAGATGGGAACAAGCCAAAAACAACAGCCTTGCACTGGCATGACAGAAACCAGGTGAAAATTTTTGCATCCTAAACCTTCATTGGGCCCCACATGTGGGATGGGAAGGCATCAGCCTGACTTCCAGAGACCAGAAGGAGGTAGTGGGCTTAGCAGCTCTACTACCAAATGAACCAAACTTCAAGCTGTAAAGGAGGAAAAAAAAAATCCAGGGCATTACTAGGACACTTTCTCTCACCACATTTTAATTGTACTGTAATAGTGAGCCACTTTTTCTGCCAATAGCCTTTCTTCTTTAGATGACTATTTAGATGACTCTTCGAGACTTCAGCTTCGCTGAAGCTGAAGCAGCTCTGACTGACATCTCATCTCTTTCTAGATAAGACAACTGCCCAGTACAACTCATACTATTTCATTCTTCCCCATTTTTTCAGCCAAGGCACTCATATTATATATTTAAGCGTTCTGTTTAAGGACCAGATGTTGCTCCCACTTATTCAAGCACAGACAGAGGAATAACAGATTGAAATGATGTCCAGGGAGCTTTGCAAAGCTGAGTAACGCACTGCAGCTGACATGCAGTTCCCCGTAATGACGCACAGCGTTCCTGAATCAAGCAAAGAGGCAACATAAACAGCTGTTAAGTACTGGGCAGGGGCATGGATGTACTTCCAGGACTGCAAAAGCCAAGTAAGAGCTCATCTCTATCTTGTAACAACCGAGCATGTGGCCAAACAAAGCCTTTCCCTTTGCCTTTACTAAAAAGCATTGCTACATTTCCCTTTTTGTTCACTGGGAACTCAAAACTTGATCCTGTGCTTGCAGCGGCTCTCTCTGTTGGTACAGAGAACAGAGAGACATCAGGAGCCAGGATGTCACTTTGCGCCACTGCTCTGCAGAGCGGGCCCCAGGCCCACGCCTTTCAATAACTGCTTGAACACCCCAAATGCTGCTGTACCCAGATGTTACTGTTTTCTGCATACTCCTCTGCTTCCAGACATGCAGTGCCTCGTCCTGAGCAGAGGCGGGCTGATACGGGCAGCAAATACATGGCCTGAATTCCCGCAGACAGCTAAACAGCCAAATACAGACTGTCCTGTCTTAGCCCATCCTTGCCTTTCACAGGCACAATCACATACATCACCTGTAATGTAGCTGTCGGTGAGCAGCCTCCTGTCACCAGCAGTGTGTATCTGTCCCAGAACAGGCTTTCTTACAGCTCTCAATCTGCTACCATGGGATGGAGCTGGGGCATGACCACACAGGATCATTCAAAAAGGGTTTTTGTGGTTTACGGTCCTCACCCAACAGCCTTTGTGTCAATGGTGTGGTGTAGCAGGAGCAAAGTCTGGTACTAATTATTTCAGCCTCAGGGACTCCCCAGTGGTGCAAAAGTTGGCTGTTCTGCTCGCTGCTCCTCATGCATGAATCAAGTTGTTGAAAATAGGGAAGGAGAGGAAACAAAGGGACGGTTTTTGTCTGTTTGGGGTTTTTTGCCTATCCACAGCCGCAAATTTTCCCTGGGCAATTCCAGAGCACTCCTCCAACTTCTCTAATCTTTGCCAAGTTTCTGACAGAGCCAGAAAGCCACAATGGGGTTTCTGGAGGAGGCAGAAGCCAGATGCAGCAGGCAAACACCAAGTATTTTCTAGGGAATCCAACATAACACTGTAGGCGAGAAGACAAAAGGACAAGCTGGCTCTGGAGCATTTCTTCCATCTTGTGCGAACTTGGCAATTCTGCAAGAAACCAAGGCAAATGGATTCCAGAGGAAGCATTATACAACGAAGGTGCTTAAAACGAACAAACAGCCCTTCTTCGCTGTGCTTTGTGTGTCGGCATCCTGTAGGGCCGCGTTCGACGGCAGTTCTCAGAAAGCGTGCCCAGCCCTTCCAACACGGGTTGCCATAATTACAAGTATCAAAACCCCTAGATGCTGCAGAATGCAGGTCGGCCAAAAACAGCACGGTGCCAGCAGTGGCAGGAGGCACTCTCCTGACTGCCTCACGGCAGTGCCATACAGGGCTGTGACCTGGGAACTAGTAATGCTGCTACAGTGACGGGACTCAGCATGATGCAGGAAGAAAGCTAAATATATCCCATACCCTTTTAAAAAGCAGCAATTCCCTACTCTCGCTTAGCACGTATCCATCTATTGGCACAGAAAGCCTCTAACTAGAGAAAGAAAAATACAACCTGGCACATCACCCTTGAAACATTCCCAACACTTGATGTACCTGCAGCTTCTTCTACCACAGTACAGTGTCACAACACGATGGGTTACTGCAAGAGAGCACATCTGTACCAACCCGTCCTGCTGCTATTGCGGAGAGCCAGCAGCGCTGGCTGGGAGAACATCTATATAAACAGAGCTCCAGGCTCCCTCGGCAGCTCAGAAATTGGGGCATCCGAGCTGAAACATGGCCCAAGGCAAAACATCCGCAAGTCGGGGGTACAAAACAGCCAGAAATCGGCCCACGAGCAGCAGCTTGCAGGAGGATTAGCCTTGCCTCATCCCCCTAACTGAACAAAAAAACCAACCAACGCCTTCAACACCCCCTGTTTCTGATGGGTTAAGAGCTGCCACACATATCTCTGTCAGGCATCGGGAAACAGCTGCAGAGAAAGGTGGCAACTGCACCCCCTCCAGCCCAGCCGGCCAAAAGCCCAGCACCGCCTGCCTGTGCTGAGAGATGGCCCCGACAGGGCTGTGGTTGGAAGCCGGCTACCGCTCTGCAAAGCTCCCCAGAGCACAACTGCACCACAGGACGAAAAAAGAAAAACACAGCAGCAGCAAAGCCCAAGCTGCATTATCAAAGGAAGTCAAACTAGCAGAGCTCGGAAAGAGTCACAGACGTTTCTGCCAGCCCCAAAGCAGAAGGAATGGAAGTGCCTGAGGTCATTAAGCTGCCTGAGCAGCAGGGCAAGCTTTGGCTGCCTTTCAGCCTGACCCGTGCAAGGAGAGTAGGGTGTGATTTGTACCCACATCTCCAAATACCCCCGGCTGCAGAGGGACCTTCTAACCAGACACCCCCACCTGAGCTCTGCACCCCGTCAGGTGAAGCATCAAAAAGTACTAGGATTCTGTTCCTCGCAAAGATTTAAACAAACAACTTCGATCCCAACAGGGCCCTACCCTATAATAACAAAAATAGCAGCTCGAGCTGGAGTATAATGTTTAATTCAGTTTAGCTGAGACTTAAGATAAAACAAAATAAACAAAAAGCCGTCAGTAGGGCTCGCATATGAATTTCACTCCCATTGCACTGAACTACAGCCATTTCACTGTACTTTAATTCAGAGGAAGGATATTAAAATGATGCCACTGAATGTAGTGCATGGAATTACAGCCAGCTAGATCGGCTTTGTATAAGCCCCCTCCATTTCTGACTCTTTACGGCTTAGTAGCTGCCCTCTGATGTGGGAATATCAAGGTTGCCTCAGAGCTGTACTGACCTCCCACGCTGCTGACCATCCACCACTTCCAGTGAAGCAAAAAGGATGCATCTCTGCTCAAATACAGAGCTTGCAAATTGTTTTGAGATCCTCAGGGACAAAATCTCACCTAGAACTTTGTTTCTCCTAACAAAGACAACAGCAACAACACAGCTATACTAGGTGAAAGTCTTGCCTTTCCATCCACAAGTCTTCAAATAGTGCAGCTGACTGCTGGAATTTTGGATCTCAGCAAAAGAAACACAGTACGGGTTCCTCTCAGGACCAAACAGTTCAGGAGAGCTGCCCGTTTATCACAGGACAGAATTCACCTTGTACTTGCACAGCTATCAACTCCTTCTGTAATCTGAGTAATGTGACTACCTTGCAGTCCACTTTTTCTTCTTTGTATCAAAGAAACTAAGGAGAAGGCAAAAGGAAATACGCACGAATAACACTCCAGCAAAAGGCTTCCAAAAACCTGTAGATTTTTGGTTTCAACTCAAAGCCAGGGAGAAGCAGGGGAGAAACTAGCAGCAATTTCTTTTAGTAGATGCACCATGTTAGGAAGTGGAATCTACTTACACAGCAAGATGCAAGACGCAGTTGATACACAAGGATGAAAAAGGGCACTAGAGCCCTCTGCAAGGGGCATCAGAGACCCTGCAGGGATGCTGAGACATGCATCACAACGCAGAAGAAACCTGCAGCCACCGAACCCTGCAGTAAGGGGATACTGCTGTCCTTGGGCTGCCAGTTCTGGCAGTCAGGGGAGAAAGAAGTAGGATCTTTTGAGAGCGGAGAGGAATGGATCAAGTTTGTGTCAACGCCTGTAGGAAAGCGTCCTTGTTTCAGTCGTGCCTGAGCAAGATCGAGAGAATTGCTGAAGATAAAAGACAACACCTTAAGCGCCTATGCAATGCTGGCCAATACCTGATCCCTAACCTGGGGACAGGTTTGCTTCTTGGTTACATGCTATGGTATCCTCCTGAAGCTAACACTCTAGGACCAAAAAAGAAATAGAATTATTCAGACAAGACACATCCTTGAAAAAGGGACAGTCGCACTAGCTGCAGGAAGCCTGGTCATGACAGCATAGCACCTCTGCAGCTGGGTGGGGAGGCCAGTGTTAAGCAGATGAAAAGCATCCTGTCAACTGAGCACAGACAAGAAAGAGACGCCAGAGTCTGTCCCTGACTGTCACAAATCCCCTTCAGCTCCTCCAGCCACCAGGTTTGAGACGTCATTTTTCTGTGAAGAGTCTTTACTAAACAAGAGTCCTGATCTTTCTGGTCCTTACCCACACAAGCACTTCTGAATTCCTAGGAAATCCTATTGATTCTAGATGTGAACTGTCTTCCCCACCTGAGTCCCAGGTCCTGGCACAGATTCCACAAACCAGCACCCGGGGTGACGCTTTAAGGTTAGTTCAAGGTGGGAGCCGCACCTGAAAGGTGCCAAGCTCCTGACATGACCAAACAAATATGGGTCCTTCCCTCTATCCCCCTTGAGAGAGACAGGGTTAGAAAAAAAAAAATAGTCATTTCACCAAAGCTACTTTTTCTCCTCTGAAATGGAAAAAAAAAAAAAAGGGGGGGGGGATTTGTCATGTTACAGCTGAATTTGTCTTCTCCCTATGATAAACACTACAAGACTTAAGGACTCCATGGGATCGCTCTGGCTGGGACTACATCTTGCTGTTCAGCTTTTCTTGGGCTGCCTCCCATAAAAGCACAGGTGTTTGAGCAACAGGAAAGGTAAGAGGAAGAGACTTTTTTCCTTGAGAAAAATGATCCCACCAAGATGATCACAATGCACTCAAAGTGTATATACAGTAGCTTTGCCAACCCTCAAATCATTTCTCTAATTGTAGGAACTGTGGAAGCTGTTGCCAGAAGCCATTTTAGATCAAAACCAAGATCTGCCAACATTGTGCGAATGAGTGATTTTTTAATCATCAGGCCAGACTGTGCTGTTCACACCTGGGCTTTCCCAAATTTAGCATTTTAGCATTATCAAATAGTGGGTAACGGATGCATCACAGAGATGCTTCACCAGGACAACAGGAGCTCTCTCTTTGCTTCTCTGTAAAAGACTTTTTGCATAACATAGGAAGACAATAACTCTTCTTAATAGCTATTATAACAGGATTAAAACTGCAGATAAAAATCACCTTGAGGATGAGCGCAGACACTCATGAACGGAACCCTTTAGCCCACCTTTACTACGGTTTCAGATCCGGTGACTAAAGCAGAGCCTCCCTACTTAACGGCTTCTTGTACAAGGAATCCTACAATTCCTTCCGGTATTTCCGTTCTGGGCATCTCTTATGATGTCTGAATATATCAAAAGGCTGCTCAGAGACTCACAAATGGACTGGACCTTTTCATACCCACTGCCACCTTGCTGAAGCTCTCTTTTCAGCCAATAACACCCATTTAAACGATACTGGGATGGACATCAGGTGCTATTACTCTCATTAACTGGCTAATACTAAAACCTTGGCTCTGGAAATTATGTCCTTCAGAGACCCAATCCTGTGAAGTACTGATTTTACAAAGATACACCCGTGGCACTCTGCAAGACTGGACTCTAGGACATAATCTCACTGAACAAACAATTTCAGTTTATCTCCTTGCTCTCTAAATGGTACAAGTTCTGGCTGCTCAGCTGTTTCGGTCTACAAGATCTGCTTGAGCTTTCTAGGGTTGTTTACTCTACACTGCATGGGATAAAAACGTCTTTTCACCTAGCTTAGGATGCGCTTTGTCACTTAGAAAAAAAGAAAATCCACAACTTTGGCACTAATAAAAACAACATTTTCATATTACAAGTAACCTAGCGCCTCATACATCAGATAAGCAAGTTACACTTTAACGTGGAAGGGCTATTTGAAGAGGTAGAGGAAATCAATGGGTAGAAATTGACATTTTCATAGCCTTAGAAACTTTGAAGGGTCTAGGGAATAGACAAACTATTGACTTCCCTGCATCATGCAATTGTACTTATTAAATAAGATCCCAGGTGTAGTATAAACTCTACCACAAGCATTCCAAAGAACAAAGATTTTCAGGGCCTTTGGTAATGGAACCCCCACTGTGATAAAAAAAAAAATATATGTATCATGGTAAAACTGAAATATTGCAGAGGCTTCAGCTGCACAAACAAATAAACGTGGTTTAGCAGCAAAGGTATTTACTTACTGACAGTCGAGAAATGTTGGCTTGTAATAAAACGGTGGCATCTTAGATTCATATTTTGCTTTTGCTACATTGTTCCCATTCGAAGCCATAAACTGTAACAAGAAGAGAAAAGCAGAAAGAATTAAGAAACGTTAATGGTGTTCTCCCTCATCCTCCTCTGCTTCTACAGAGCAATAAAATAATTGGGACGAGGCCCTTCTTCGCTCACTGAAAGGCTTTCCTGGGACTGTGCACAGGAGGAACACTGCAAGGGCTATGCCTGCAGGCCAGGGCTCAGAAATTAACCTTAGAGACCCATCGACATCCAGGCTATAAAGCACTTCACAGAGATCGCATCCATGACACAGGCTGGTTCATTTTGGAGACAGTGCACAGAGAGCTGCTGGTATTCAATGGCCCAGAGCAGTTTGCTTAAAACATATAGAGCAAATGCTATCAAATCATTTTGAATCGGCTGCCAGTAATTCGAGCTGCTGTCGCTCCCAGGAGCTGTGCTATCCATCGGGCAGGGATCACAGGGTTATCAGAGCCATGAGAATTAATCTCACCCCCTGAGACCAGAAGCTTCATCTGCTTAATATCCCTGGGGACGGGTTCTAGCCCCAGTCTCATGTGCACAGTCTCCACAGGAGCAGAAGGCAGTAACTGGTCCCACTTTGGTCTCATGCATGTCCCACTTCCAGGCTGGGGAACACACTGGCTCCCAGGGAATCCAGCACAGAAATTAGGCAAACCAGAGGGCAGAACCTGACACCAACTTTAAGTCTCCATATGTTAAGACTCCAGCAAGGTAAAAGTCTCTGATAGTAAGCCCTATGCTATTTGCTTTGGTGAGGATTGCATCAATTTTTCCAAACGGATTCAATTATTTTTGGCAAAACCAAGCCAGCAACCACAGAAAGGAGCTTGTAGGGGATAACAGAGCATGATGATGTGTTGCTCTACAGAATCGTCTTCAGCAAACGCTCGCTTCTCATGCGGAGCCTAAGGGCTGGCCTAACAGCCCTGGAAATTCAACCCCCCCGTTACTCTCCGTAGACCTGCTAACGAACGAGGCTCACAGACTGAACCAGGCAGAACACAGTAGCCTGCAAGCTGGCCATGGCTTCAAGATCTCTCGTGCCATTTTACTGAGCCCACTGGGTTTGGGTGAAGCCAAGGGCTAAGAGCCACATCTGACTACCAACCAGCACTCAGATCTCTCCCACTGGCGAGTGGTTAAAGGCCTACACAACGCCATGAGGGCCAAGCCAGTAATCTCTGACTAGTGCTGGCAAGTGCTGGCTTCCTTCATGCTGCCGTTCCTTGGTGATGATGCATTCCTGTTCCCATGGATGTCAACCGCCCACTTGAGTTTTACCATCAGCTGCTAAAGAAGTGGTCTACAGTGCTCTCCATCTTTTATAAAGTAACCCAACAATGCAGTTACCAAAGTTGTTTATGGCAGGATAAACCTCACTTATCCTATTTCACCTTGGAATTGGAAGAGTCTTTGATTACTTCTTAAATTTAACTTCTTTAATTAAACAATGAAAAGGTGCTATTACAGTGTTTCAAGTTACAACAGAGATATTAAAAGAGGAAATCCTTTGAAAAAGGAGAACAAGGACAGAAACAAAAGTCTACCATTAACTACTTTATTTACTGTTGATAGCACAAAGCAGCATGAAGCATTTTCTGAACTTGCAATTCTCAGGCAAAGCTTTGAGACCAGGACCGGGTCTAGACCTACACGTCCAGAGACCTCAGGTTTTAATCCTACCTTGAACACTTAGCAGCATAATAACAATTTGCATTTAGCAGAGAGTTATCACTAGTCCTACTGCACATTCAGGAAAGGGGACATTTGTGTGGACTAACTTAGAGGGGAAACAGCCTAGCCCAGCTGTTTTCCATTGACAGAGGTCAATGCCCACTTGGAAAATCTGGGCTTAAACACTTTTCTGAAAGGCCTTTTCCAGCTCCCTCTTGCAACTGAATTCCTAAAGTAGACACCTGGCAGTAGAGCTTTGCAGCCAAAGCGCTTTAAGCCCATTTACTTCAACTTCAAAAGCAGCAACACTTATTTTGGACTTGTTTGCCATCTTCAAACATAACTAAACCGGGTAAAAACTCTACCTGCCATGACGGCCTTCCTTTCCTCCTGATCTCTCATATAAACGGCTAGCTGAAAACAGTGCAAACATGCCACATATTTCCTTATTCATAAATTTTGTTCAAATTTAATGAAAGGTACTTCATAGCTGTAAGAAAAAATATCCTTTTCCAGGCAGCCCACGCTAACTATCTTTTGTTTTGTATCATATACCAGGTATCCTGGCAAAATGAGCAGCTAAGTTTTTTTGTTATTTCTAAACAGGGTTTTTTTTGTTATTTTCTTGTTTTTGAGCTTCTTGAGTTTACAAATTCAATCTATTTTCACCGATCAGGGAAGAGAAAAAAAAACATGCAAACAAAGGCCCATTTTCTTCATAAATCACATGACTCCACGGGCTGCAGCTTACAGAAAACCCCCAAAGCTACAACACACAAGAGAAAAATCAAGGACTGGTAGCATTCTTCATGCTTGTAAAGACAACAATAGCCAAAGCCTATAGATCTCCTGGTTAGGTTTGCATTTAGGAATATCACCCAAATCCAGGTAGGAGTGTTGCATAAACTGAGAGAATTTATATTGCAGAAGTTCAGTTCTTCAAGATGAGACTTTAAAAGTTTTCAAGCCAAGCAGAACAAAGCCATAAATAGCCAGGCTGGGCAGGGGTGGTAGACTACAGCTAGAGGCAAGATGTGAGCAACAGCAGAGACTATGCATTTGAAATTAATAATTTCTACAGCCTCTCTTCAAGAGCCGTTGACATATTTATGGCGGTGGTGGGGAACCTACACAACTTCTTCATGACATTGTTACTCCATTTTTCAATCAGATTAAGTATAGAAAGCTGGACCTTGTTCCCACATTCAAAATGTATTTAGACATGTTTTCTGAAATCATGCTTGTTGTGACATCTTTAGAAAGGACTGTTTTACAGCTTTTCTGGTAAGGAAGGCAGAGCGTAGGTGGCATTTGCACCAGCAGTGTGAAATGCAGTGACCCAAGCTAGCTGGTACTTCAAGTCTGAGACGTACATACCTCCACTTGAGCATCATCCCAGTCATCTAAACGGACTGACTTCACTTTGCTGACTTGTGGAATATTGCGATGGATCCCCGAACAATTTAAACAGACGAAGATTCCCAGGCTATGGGACGCCCAGTCTGGATCTGAAAGGAAACGGAAAGAAAACCGCACTTGATGGGTGTATCACATTTAGCGCAGGAGGAGGAAGGAGAAACGGGACGGGACAGGGGACAAGAGCAGAATTCAGAAATCGCCCGACTCTAAAGGCACCAGATGAACACGCAAGCACAGGCACGCGTTAGTTTTGTTAATAATTATACCAATCACACTACTCATTACATCAAAATTGCCATAAGTGCCCATGCAAGTGTCTACTTCTGCTCATCTAGGCAAAGAAAAAAAAAAAAAAAAAAAACACCCTAAATGTACAATCTCAGGAGCAGGAGCTGTTCAGAGAAACCCAGCACGCAGACAACGGCGTACGCCCAAGACCTCCAGACTTGCGCGCTGCTCAGCGGAAGGAGAGAGGTAAATGTCTATCTTTCATCAGCAAAACCCACGCAACGAGCGGGCACCGGGGGGGAACAGAAACCGGGCAATTAAAACAAACAGCTCAGGGAAACCGTTATGCTGTCCCCCGGCCCGGCTTTTTAAAGTTATCATTATTATAATTTATTTTTCCTCAAGGGGAGAGTTGCACAGAGACTCCTGCCTCCCACGGCTACGGCCACAAAGCCGAAAAGGCCTCTGAGCCTGGAGGCTTTCCAGCCCTGGCCCTTCCCGGAGAGACGCCGCGAGCGACAGCTCTGCGCTCCGAGCAAAACCCCAACGCCAAGCGCTGCCGACGCGAGCCCCTCACCTCCGAGGCCCTCCTCGGGCGGGCTGCCGCCAGCCCCCAGGGACCGCGGGGCGACGGGCGGGCGGAGGTGGGGGGCAGGACGCACCCGCCGCCGCCGCGGCACTAGGAACGCCGACACAAGCGCCTTTGTCCCAGGCCCGACCGACGCGCGTCAGCCCCCGAAGAAAGAAGCTTCCTTACGAGTCACCAAGTCGGACGCAAAATCCTCACGCAAGCCGGCGCCTCCGGCTCGCGGCCTCCTCCAAACACCCCGTCCTCCCCCGAAACCCGAGAGGCCCCGCGGCAGCTTTCATCAGTAAGGGCTGGTCGTCCTCTCGCAAACCGTCCCAATTTGTTTGTTCTCCCACAGTAATTACGCTGAACGCTCCACGCGGCGCGGCGGTTATTTATAAAGAGCAAGGGAACATGCTTGCTGCTCCTTACGCGTATTTAATGGTCTTAGCGCGGCCGAGGGCGAGGAGGCGGGCCGGGGGCGCTTGGCGAGGAGCCTCGTCGGGATCCGCCACCAGCCCCTGCCTGCGGAGGCGGCCACCGGCCTCCCTCCCGGCTCGCCCGGCAGACGGCGACTCGGCTCCCCGAAGGCCTCGTTATTCGGGTGTCAATCCTTCAGCTAAACGAACGGCCTCATCGGACGCGGTCGGCTCCCCTTCACCCTCCAGGTTTGGGGGCCCCCAGCGGAGGGGAGCCAATTCCCAAATCGTCCGGGCTGGCACCGGCGCCGGGTACTTCGCAAGGCCTCGTGCCGGACGTCCACAACCCAAGCGCAGGCCTGCCAAACGCAAACCCACCCACGTCGATCGCGGCAGCTCGCAGCGGCCAACACCAGACGCCCCGTTTATGCCAATGGCAGGGATTGCTGCCAGGTACTGGTTTACCCACACACCCAGCTGGCAACAAGGAGCAATCATTTTATGTGCTCACGCACATCTCCTTGCTTTAAGTCTTCATGCTTTCCTCTCCCACCTCAGCGCGCTCCAAACGTGCTGATACCATCAAATTCTGCTCCGCGGGACCTGCCAAGCTCAGGTGCTTCCAGCAGTAGAAACCAGTCAAAGTGCAACACCCCTGCCCCGCGGCAGCCAGGCTGCGGGAGCGAACAAGAGCATCAGGCTCCTCTCCTGAACCCCTTCTGCCACTTCCCCCCAGCTACCTCCAGCACGGGGGACCCGCTGGTCCCTCCAGCCTACACAGGCTGCAACCCCCTCTGGATTAGGCTCGGAGAGGAATGCACAAGCCGGACACATCTGCGATTCCAACAGCAGCCAGCAATTTGCTGTCAGCCAGCAGCTCGAGCTTTAATCAAGCCCAGCGTATCCAAGCGGCAGGACACGGGCTCGCGTGAGCTGCTTTACACGCCCCCGAGCAACATCCCGGAGAGGGGCAAAGCGGACACAGGGAGGGGTTTGCAAGCAGCAGCAGAGAAGCAGGCACAAGGAAAAGCGACAGGGGTGCGCAGGGACAGAGCAGCAGCATGCAGTGGCAGAGGGAGGAAGCAGCAGCAGCCACAGCAGAGTTTGCTTCCAGAAAGGTTGGGAGTCATGGGCCGAACGTGGTCACTGGCACCACGTACTCAGCGATGCCGTTCCTTGACAATCCTGCTTCAAGTTTTCCCAGAGTAATGGGATCTGATCAGAGCAGTGTTTGTCTCGGGGAAAACTTGTATCAAAGCACACATTGGCCTCTGTAGTTTTTATCTCAACAGTTTTATCTTAAACACACAGGAGGATTTCTTCACACTGTCTGCAACTTTCTAGATTCAGATTCTTGAAAAAGTAAACCCTTCATTGCCTGCTCTGGCGTGTGCTACAGATCTGGGAGATAGCAGAGTTTCCTCCAGCAAGGGACGAGGATCCATTTGGGTGAAGGAACCCAAGAAGTAACAATCCTCAGGGCCAGACAGAGGGGACGTCAGCTCTGTCAGACACCGAGCCATCGCACGCCCAAGCCATCTCTTCTCGGCACGGGTGAACAGCATCTCAAGCAAGAGGTTTTAGTCACAACTGAGACTTTAAAGCCCCACTTTCCTAATGACAACAATGTTATCTTTAAACTAGACTCTTAAACATGCATCTCTCCCACTCCACACAAGGTCGAGCAACGTTTAATTAAGGTGGCAAAAACTGGGCTATATGCAGGAGCATATCTGCATGTTTTGCAGAAGCTGATAGCACATATGTACTTTAGGAGAACAGACCGTAGGGTCGGTGGTGTCAAGACCCAACCTTTGGAAAGGCTCATCTCAGCTTGGCCTCACCTACCAGCTGCCTCCTGCTGGTCACCTTTCCTTCAGCGTGTCCTCTCTCACCTAAGTCCAAGCTCCGCTTCCATCAAATGACAGCATCAGACACAGAAGACTTAATGGAGCACCCTGAAAGAGCTGCACGTTTAGCCCTACTTATCAGGCACTCGGAAACCAAGTAATTCACATTGCCACTACATATTAATAGTGACTTTCTGTTCATTGTTGTTCTAGTTTTAAAAATACATATCTCAAATCCAAAAATCACGTGGCAAGGGGGCATGCAGGAGTTGCACAGGCTTGGCTGTTTGTGTGCTGCTACACTGTGACAGCTGCAGCCCAGAAGCACACAATTTGGCAATTGTTTATGATGCCAAAGGGAATATGAGGAAGGAGAATAGTTCAAGATGTCTCAGGAGTTGAACCATTGCCCTTCAAACCAGAGGGAATAAAAATTGCTAAGTAGCAAAACCCTCCAGAACTAACTAATCTGCCAGGGGAACTCTCTTTGAAATGTCACTGTTAAAATAATTGATTTCTACTGCTCTTGCTATCCTGGCTGAAGACATCCGAGCGAGAAAGTAAGCAAGCCTTTGCCTTTCCCAGACTGAAAGTCAGGAGGAATTTCTAAATATCCTCTGAACAAGTCAGAGGACGATGGCCACACACTAGCCTGCAGGCTGGCATGCCCCTGTGACACTGCACCCGGACAGGAAGGAGGAGGGCGGAGGATTCCCTTACTCCACCTTCCAGAGATCTCTGCTCATCCGACTTCCCCTTCTTGGGCTCTGCGCCGTCCTATTCGGCACACTTGTGACACAATCTCCAGAGAAACCTAGCTACGAAGCCTCGACACCCACAGAACTTCTCCTGGAGCTGGTGACAGATCCCCGAGCAGATGGCTGCAGACCTGGGTTAGTACCCAGCTCTGCAGAGACTTTTTTTAAAAGCCTTTTGTAACACTTGCTGGTGTCAGCAGCTACAGCATTCCCCGGTCTTCATTTGCGCTCTGCAGCACTAGACACATGAAAAGATCTCAGCTCATGGACATGGTAGATAAGGATAGAGGTCTCTGACGTTGGCATAATCACGGATTTCAACCCTTCAAACTACTGCACTAGTGTGGACTTTGACATAAGACATTTTATCAAGTATGTGAGTCACTTAAGTGTCTTTACATAACTAGACAAGGAAGTTTTAGGGCAGTACCACTTTAGTTTAGTGAACTAGTTTTCCTGGGCTCTGCAGTTAGCGGACAGAGAGGTTTCTTCCAGAGCTCATCTCTCCGCATTGACCACAGATGGATTTAGCAAAATACACCGTCAGACATGGGAAGGTGGATGGTGCAAATGCCTCTCTCTCGAGCTAGCTCAAGTTCACTTTTTCACTAGACGCTTAAACTGCCGAATGGAGCGCATTCTCCATACTGAACATCGGGGGACTTCAGCAGTTTTATTTCAGCTGCTTTATCTGTTTTGATTCAGCAAATGCAGACACTACCATGCATTCCTCACT
The DNA here is from genome assembly GCF_040807025.1 of Struthio camelus. NCBI lineage: Eukaryota > Metazoa > Chordata > Aves > Struthioniformes > Struthionidae > Struthio > Struthio camelus. The sequence goes on along the minus strand of NC_090956.1, from coordinate 7,392,354 downwards.
CTTCCAGATTACCATACATTGCCATTTCAGTGCACTATTCATTGCTTGGGCCCTGCCCAGAATAGATCGTTTTTTCTAAGCCTCCAAAGTTTTAAGTGCTTTTGCAAACAGCAGTAAAGCCTAATGAAAACTCTCCAGCATTCCTAAGTTCCAAGCAAATGACTTTATTCCATTATACCAAGCCAAAAGGAATAAAGACTAACAGGGAGTAGAGGGGAATATTAAACAGAGCGCGCTGTCACGAGCGCAGAGAGTCACTTATCCTCAGGCACCGTCGCTCCAGAACGACTCAGGCCGGTTCTAGAGTGCCTTTGCTGCAGAACGCGGTAGAGACTTCTGTTCGCTTACGCACAGATTACAATGACTTTCAAAATAAAAACCTGACGTAATTTCATTTACAACTAAGTACCAAAGCTAAACTAGACTCAGAAGGAGGACATTGGGGTTATATTTTTACATCCTGCTCATCTGAAAAGGAAGGCACAGCTAGAGATTACAGAAGCAGCCAAACCAAAACTGAAACACTTGGGCAACAGAGTTGAATTCAGAAATTAAGTTCCCCAACCAGCCCCTTTTGCTACCACAGGCCCAAGAACAACCCAGCGCACAGAACAAACTCTGCAGCTTGAGCCTAGCATTAGTAAACATAAGAACAGCCAGCGGAAAGAAGAAACAAAGGCTAGAACCAGAAAGTAATAAACAAAAAGAACCTACATAAGATTTAGGACAATTTATACAAAGCAAAAGGTGAGCAGAGAAAACCTGGAGGTGGGATGGCAGTGGAATACAGTTCTTTACAATGACTCTTTCCTCCATCCAGAATAGAAACTCAGGGATATAAACTTTCCGTCCCTAAAGCCCTAAATGCCATTAGCCTGAGTTAAACATACAAAGCAGACCTACAGCAGACTCACAAAGTACCCGCAAGACAAGAACAAGAACTCAAACGCAGAGTCACCACAGTTACCCATATGCCCCCTCCACCTATTCCCTTCTCAAACCACAGTTATTGCTGCAGGCCTGGCCAAGACAAGTATCCAAGAGCATGGAGTGAATGCGCAGCAACATCCCGTGAACGCATCCACCAGCAAGTACCGCTGTCTCCCCCTGCCCAGGTGACAGCCGTAACGATAAAGAATTATTGGAGGGGAAAGGAGGAACTGTCTAGGCAGGCAAAACCTCTTTTGCCCTGTACTAGGAAGGTAATGTATGTCCTACATGCATGTAAACATGGGATTTTTTGTAGAATCAACATTATAAATCAACAGCAGCTGAACAGCAAGCAGAAAAGGCTAAGGCTTTACTTAATATCACAGGCAGGAGAACTTCACGTCCACCACTAAACTTCTGTTGCTATTTATTCCAGGGGAAAGATTAGGAGGTTAATGAACAGGCCCCGGTCATGCATGTTCAAACATAACAATAAAAGACATTAAAACTAAAGCCAAACAGACTCCCATCAACACTTCACTAAGTAGGAAAATTTCTCAGAGGAGGCACTAAACATGCCAAAGTCTTCTTATTCAGCTGTCAGCTCTCAGCAGCCCCCTCTGCTTGCTGTCCGCAAACCACAACAGCACTACAAGCCTAGGAATTAGGAAAGGACATATTGTCGGTTAAAGCACTATTAGAAAGCATAGTCACATGAAGCATGTTTTGTTTCAAAGAGCCTTCTTCTCTGCAGAACGTGGAATCGAGGGAAACAACTATGATGGGAATTTTTCTCCTCGCTCTGTGTACGCCAAGGGAAAAAGAGTTGGCAAACTCCAGGGAAGAAAAAGAACTATTTAAGTTAGAGGACAATGGAGGTGCGGGAACAAGTTTCCAAATTTAGCTTGAGAATGAGAAGACCGTTTCACGCCATTAGAGCAGCAAAGCTCTGGAACAGCTTTCCAGTAGGAGGTAGTGGGGGCAAAAGAGAGAATGAGTTACAAGACAGAGCGCCATCGCTTCTTGGAGGGGATTAGAAGATGTCATCGCATACGACAGCAAGAGATACGACCTGATGACTCAAGCAGTTCCTTTGCAAATCTGTGTTTTCAGGACTGGTGATTAGATAGGGGATGGAGAGGTTTAAGATCAAATCCTTTCAATGTCCTCCTTAATCCAAAGCAGATCAAGCAATGCCCTGCACACATGTATTTTCCTCTAATCACCACCTCTATTGCATAAACTCAGCGGAATGAAATAGCTTTGCCTACTTGAAAAATAAGAAGATGCTGGGCCTGCAGGAAAGGTGTTGGGAACAAACTCAGCTGTACACCTCCTCACAGGCTTTTATATACACTACTACACCCAAAGGCCAAATACACCCAGCTTTGCAATACAAGGGCGCTCTGATACAAGGTGCCCCTCCACCTCTCGCCTTCTGCCCCTCTGTCCGTGAGGTACAGATGCGATGGGAGATGGAGGAAGAACAGAGAAGTCAGTGTTGAACCACTCTCCTTTGAGGGCCTGCGTCCCAGTAATCTGAACAAATAAGAAAGGTGAAAGCAATATAAACAAGCCACTGAAAACTGCTGCTGGAGGGTCTAAACCACAGGATCGCTTTGACAGGATTTCCACTTCTGTCTTCAGAGCCTCACTCTTGTCCTACAACGTAAAATGATTCTCACTCAGTGGAAACACTACCCTAAGTCATAGAAAAATGGAGTAGAGAGAGAAATACGTAAGGTCTTGTTATCCCCTGAGATAACCATCCATCTCAGGATGTGAGGAAAAATTGCCTAAGACAAAGAATCATTAAAAAGAAAGAAAGAAAGAAAAAAAACGCAACTGCCACATTAGTCTTGAAGAAAAAAGGTTATTCTAATACGTCAAGAGCCATTACACACTAGCAATTCAGAGATATTGCTCAGTTTGCACTTAGGACTGCATTTAACATGCTGTCTTCCTCGGTGAAAGCGCATCTTTAAACCCACCAAAACAAACACATTGCAAACCAGGATCCAAGACCCAGACTCCAGCACAGAAATATGTAATGACAGAGTGCCAGGTGCCTCAAATAACTTTATTATAGTGGCTTCTACCTCATAATTCAGTCTCAAAGCTATAGCTAATGCAGTCTCATTATTCAGATGGATAGTGTTTTTGCAGCTAATTTCTTCTAAAATTCAAAATAGCCTTTTGTTGCAAAATAAAGTTTTGTAAAGATTCAATTAATAAAAATTAACTAAAACTTTTTAAAAAACAACAAACCCTGCAAATGAGAAATTCATCCTCTTAGATCTTCTTCCACTCTGATTTTCAGTCTCTACTTCTCCGTCCTTCTACATTCCCAGCTGCCACAGCCAGGGCCACTGTAAGCCTGTTTGCTATACCTGAGATATGCCCTCAAAATCTCACTTGCAAGGATTTTTGGAAGCCTCACTCTTGCAGCTGAGATTTTCCTGCCAGGCATACACGCTGGTCCTGGGGAACACACAGTGCATAGACCTGGTCCTCCTGAGCATCAGATTTGACATCATGTTCCATGCAGATACAAGTGTAAATATTCTGTGGACAAACCAAGGCAATGGAAATCTCAAATACGGCAGTCTTGGTCGTGGAACTTGTAGCCCTTAATTAGGATTATTTAAGCAGCAGGTTCTGGTCCAGTCCAGACAATAAGCAAGTTTTACCTAGATCTCACCGAGGAGCCAGCTATGAGATGTCTTCCACGATCCTGTGGGACACAAAGTTACCCACATAGTCTAAGGGAAAAGCACTCACTCTCCTGCTGCTCCCTCTCCATCTTGGGGTTTGCATTTTTGCACAGTCACCGCTCAGTCACAGTGATGCTGAGCTGCAGGCTCTTTTGCAGCAGGAACCCACATTTTTGTTACATGACCATGTAATAATGGGGACAAGTCATTCCTCGAGGGCTATGGCTATTGAGCCCCATCAAAATGCCAAAACAGGAACAAAACAAACCCAGTCTGACAGCATAAGAGAAGAGAGAAAATTCTTCCCATAAGAGAAAAACTGTCCACTGACTGGCTGATTTTTGAAACAAAAATTTCCAAGAGCAAAAGAAAAACCAGCTGGTTTCCAAATACACAGAATTGAAGAGACTGACTACTAGAGCAATTTTGTATTTATATTTTGGACCCATTCTATTCTTTGTTGTCAGTATCGCTTGGCTAAATGGCTACCTCTTATCATGGGTCCTGAATTAGCTCTGGGATTTCAAGGAAAGGATCACATCCATTTTAGAAGTAGTAATAAATCAAGGATCCTGACCCCAGCTGCACCAGACCAGCAATGTGATGGCACATGAAACGTGGGAAAGGACAAGAACTACCATCTTTCCCATCCTCCGTTCATCCCCCCCCACGCTCTTCTTTCATTCTCACTTTATTTTCTCTGCTTCGGTACTTTTCCTGCTTTCAGCTGTCCACCCAGCTCCAGCTCTCACTTTTAACTTTCTGTGCATCCCGATCCTTTGCTAAGGACATATTTATATCCCAGTTTGGAGCTCTTGGGACACCAGTTATCACGGGGCTGAAGTTCCCATGACTGTGCCTGTCCATTCGGCTGCTGCAAGCCAAAGGAAGTAGTCCCGAGATCCCTCATCTATACGGGCATAAAGATGTTCGCAGATGGGAGAGATCCCAGCTAAGGGACACACTGCTATTCCCACCCCTTTATTCTGCGCACACCCTTGGAGTGGCTGCAAGAATCGCTGTTCTCGTTTACACCAGGATGAATACCTGAATTCAGAAGGGATATTTCATGCTTACGCTGCAGGTACAAGGTATGGGTCTGTTATTCCCTGGGTTACTTGATACCCAGCTGAAAACGTAGCTGGGGGTGGCATTTCAAGTCTATTGTCACTCCCAGGCACAGGAGCACATGACAGCACCATGAGTAGCATCTGTCAAAGAAAGCGAAGCAAAGTGATCACTAAAGAAATGCCATTTAACAACAGAACTCCAGTGCCAGGGGAAGAGCCCTGTGACAGTTCAAAAGAGAGGCTGGATGGTATTAATACAGCAGATCTTGTGTTACAAAAGACATTGGGCCAAATTCTCCTCTCCAAGTTTCAAATTTACTGAAGACATCTCTGCATGCAAGCATCACCAAAAGCAAAATACGGCTTTGTTGTTTTACAAGCCCATTTGGCATCTTTAAACCACAACCTTTCCTCAGTATGAGCTATTTCACTGACCTACAGCTTCATCTCGACCCTGCTGATGCTGAGAAACTTCAAAGTTTGCAGAGGGGCTTTACACCACACATAGCGCAAGAAAGAATTATCCCACTGATCTGAAGGGCTTCGGCTTGTAAAGTCTCCTCCAAGAAGGAGCAATTTAAGGAGACACCTATTCAGCAAGCCCAGGCTGCGTTCGGCAAGGTAAGTCAGAGGTGGGTTGGCGCAGTTACGCAGCAGCCGCCGCCGCCAGCACAGGAGTGGAAGCAGGCAGGGCCGCACAGCACTGCAAAGCCGTTCACACTGTGCAGAAAGTGCTTTGTCCTCCCTAGCCAGATACCAGGGGACACAAGGCGTCTGAAGATCAACAGCATTTTCCCCAAAACACAGATCAGGCTTATAAACCCTTCGTGATGGCACAAGCTGGATGACAGTATCCCATAGATACTGAAATCGCAAAGAAATCCACACCACACACAGAAATATAAGGTTCTGCTGAAGTCGTTTTTTCGTTTTGCTTTGTTTTTTAAACCTACAGAACGAGATGGAAAAGGACATCCCTTCTCTGCATCTCTTTTAGAGCCACCCTGCTCAAGCTAATACAAATTTTTAGTGTCTTCTGTATGGTGATTTAAAAAAAAAAAAAAAAGAGTTACTTGCTATGCAAATCTGTAAGATTTTTCTCAAAGGTAAGTCCCGTAACACCATGCAGATCTAAGCATCACTTTGCTCCACAAGACTTAGGCTTTCCCATGATCACACCTGCACCCCAACAATTCACCCAAGCAAAGGACAAGGCAAACGTGCCGTGTTCAGATTTTTTCTCCCTGCAGCCTCTGTGCCCAAGCAGGTCTATGGACATTTTAGCACGGTCATCTCCACCGCATTAAAAAGCGAGTAAAGTCTGCATAAATCTATGGCACATTGGTCAACGGTTGACAGGCAGGAAGCAGCATGGCAAAGCTTTTGGTTCCCTAAATCTGTTTGCTCACTGGTACGGCAGGAGCAGCTACAAAAGCCACGCTCTGTTTGCAAGGCAACAATAATGAAAAGCATAAGCGGGAACCACGCGCCCACCCTCGCTGAGCTCCGACCGCCCTGCTCCCTGCCTGCCAAGCACCCACCAGCCGCCCGCTCCTCGCCTGGAAACCCTCGCAAGCTAATTAAATGTCAGTGTCACCCATGTGGAGGGCTCGGTCTGCACTGCAGATCGCAGGCACGGAGACCTGCTGGAGTAGCCTGGGATGACATCAGCATTGCCACAGCTGGGAGTGGAGCTGGGCTGCGGGGGCTGTGGGGATACCCTTCCCCCTGCCTTGGCTGGGGCTAGGCCTGGGTGCCCTGATGTCGCACCCTCCCCACTGCATCCCCCTTCCCTGCATCCCACCCCGCTGCATCCCTCCCCACTGCACTCCCTTCCTTGCATCCCACCCCGCTGCATCCCACCCCACTGCATCACTCCCCATTTCACCCTCTTCCTTGCATCCCACCCCACTGCATCCTCCCCACTGCACCCCACACCGCTGCATCGCTCCCCATTTCACCCTCTTCCTTGCATCCCACCCCACTGCATCCTCCCCACTGCACCCCCTTCCTTGCATCCCACCCCACTGCATCCTCCCCACTGCACCCCCTTCCTTGCATCCCACCCCGCTGCATCCCCCCCATTGCATCCCACCTCGCTGCATCCCCCCCATTGCATCCCACCCCGCTGCTTCCCCTTCCTTGCATCCCACCCCACTGCTTCCCCTTCCTTGCATCCCACCCCACTGCTTCCCCTTCCTTGCATCCCACCCCACTGCTTCCCCTTCCTTGCATCCCACCCCACTGCTTCCCCTTCCTTGCATCCCACCCCACTGCTTCCCCTTCCTTGCATCCCACCCCACTGCATCCTCCCCATTGCACCTCCTTCCCTGCATCTCGCCCTGCTGCATCCCCCCCATTGCATCCCACCCCACTGCTTCCCCTTCCTTGCATCCCACCTCGCTGCATCCTCCCCATTGCACCTCCTTCCCTGCATCTCGCCCTGCTGCATCGCTCCCCATTGCATCCCCTTCCTTTCATTTCACTCCGTCGCATCCCTCCCCACTGCACCCCCTTCCCTGCACCCCGGCCCAGTGCATCCCCCTGGGCCGGGCTCCCCGAGTCCCGCTCCGGCCCCAGCTCAGGGCCGCCCCTCGGCTCCCGCCCGGCCAAGGCAGCGCAGCCTCCCCTCGCGCTCCCGGGGCCGCCGCCGCCGCCCGAGCGCGGCCCCCCCCCGCCCGCCGCGGTCCCCTCCGCGCCGGCCGACACGGCCCCCCCCCGCCCGCGGGACGCCGCCGCCTCGGGCGAGGCGAGGCGAGGCGCCCGGCCGGGCGGGCGGAGGGCAGGGCCGGGCCGGCAGGTGCAGGTGCCGGTGCCGCCGCCCGCGGAGCTCCTCGCCCTTACCCGGCGCGGCGCAGTCGGCGCACGCCGCGTTGCCCGGCCGCTGGAGCAGCTCCGCCAGCGCCTTCCTGCTCCTCTCCTTCGCCATGGAGGCGGCGAGAGCAGGCAGCGCTCGGCTCAGCTCCCCGCGTCCTCGCTCGGCTCCGCCGCGGCTAAATGAGCTTCATGGCGCGGGGCGGGGGGCGCTGGCGAGGCTGCTCCATGCGGCCCCCGGCTCGCCCCGCGCAAGGTGAACGCCTCCGGCGGGCCACGCCGCCGCCGAGCGGGGACGCGCCGGGGCGGTTTCTCCCGAGGGCGCCTCCTCGCCCCGCCGGAGCTGCCCGCCCGGCTGGGCGCCGCGCCGGTTCCGCCTTCCGCCGGGCCGGGCCGGGCAGGGCCGAGCCCCGGCAGCTGGCGGCTCCCCGCGACCTCCGGCGGCCGCTCAGCGCCGCCCCCCAGGGGCTGCCCGACCCCCCCCCCCCCCGCCCCGGGGCCCCTGACGGGCGCGGCGGCCCCGGGCGCCTGCGCCACCTGCGGCCGCGCCTGCCGGCGAGGGGCGCTGCGGGCCGCGGGGCGGGAGCCGCCCTCTGGCAGCGGGGCGGCCCGGGGGGGTGGGCGAGCGGCGTTTTGGGGCTGCTCTGAGGCGTTGTCGCCCTTGGCGGGGGGACTCGGGAGCGCTGAGCGTTAGCCACGTACTTCTGCCAAGCGCCCCTCCTTCCCCCGCGTCCCTGCAGGGGCGAGCGGCCACCCGCTCCGTCCCCAGCCCTCGGCGGTGCTTTCCCTCCAAGCGTCCGCCAGCGCTTTCCGCGCGGTGCTGTGTCAGGGAAGACGGCGGCGCTCAGGCCAAGCATCCGCCAGCGCTTTCCGCGCGGTGCCGTGTCAGGGAAGACGGCGGCGCTCAGGCCAAGCGTCCCCCAGCGCTTTCAGTGCGGTGCCACGCCAGGGAAAATGGCGGCGCTCAGGCCAAGCGTCCCCCAGCGCTTTCAGTGCGGTGCCACGCCAGGGAAAATGGCGGCGCTCAGGCCAAGCGTCCCCCAGCGCTTTCAGTGCGGTGCCACGCCAGGGAAAATGGCGGCGCTCAGGCCAAGCGTCCCCCAGTGCTTTCAGTGCGGTGCCACGTCAGGGAAAATGGTGGCGCTCAGGCCAAGCGTCCGCCAGCGCTTTCAGTGCGGTGCCACGTCAGGGAAGATGGCGGCGCTCAGGCCAAGCGTCCGCCAGCGCTTTCAGTGCGGTGCCACGTCAGGGAAGATGGCGGCGCTCAGGCCAAGCGTCCGCCAGCGTTTTCAGTGCGGTGCCACGTCAGGGAAGATGGCGGCGCTCAGGCCAAGTGTCCCCCAGCGCTTTCAGTGCAGTGCCACGCCAGGGAAAATGGCGGCGCTCAGGCCAAGCGTCCCCCAGCGTTTTCAGTGCGGTGCCACGTCAGGGAAGATGGCGGCGCTCAGGCCAAGTGTCCCCCAGCGCTTTCAGTGCGGTGCCACGCCAGGGAAAATGGCGGCGCTCAGGCCAAGCGTCCGCCAGCGCTTTCGGTGCGGTGCCACGTCAGGGAAGATGGCGGCGCTCAGGCCAAGCGTCCGCCAGCGCTTTCGGTGCGGTGCCGTGTCAGGGAAGATGGCGGCGCTGAGGCCGGCCAGGGCCTGGCCCGGCTCCCCCATCCTTGGCTGGAGGCGAGGGCTGCGGCCATCTCGCTGCCCGCCATTGCGCGCGGGGAAATGCTGCCGTCCCCGTGTCATCAGCTAAGGGCTGGCGAGACGGAGGCGGTGGGGCGGTGTGGGAAGCCACGGGCAGAGCAGGAGGTCGGGGCTGTGCCTCGCAGGCTGTTGCCCTCACCCCGGTGAAGCCTTCCTCTCCAGGACGGGTCGCGGATATCCACGACGCCACTATGACCGAGTTATTTGTGCCTCATCGATGGTTACAGAACTGATTTTGGTTTTGTGACACGAGTCCTCCGTTCATATCGTCCATCTCTGTTTCCTCAGCCAAAACAACACCCTTCTGCAGCGCTTTGCTCGTGCTGTTAACGCTCCTCATAAGGCTCAAGGCTTGCACCAGCGTTGGCAGGAGGGGGAGCCAAGTATTTCCTTCCACAACCAAATCCCAATCCTGATCCTGCAAACATAACACAGGTGTGAGCGGTGCCTCAGCTTCCAGGGAACACTTTGTGCAAAGAAAATAATCTTTACATGGATGCAAAATCATGGCCTGATATGATTGAAATACTCCTCTCATCTGGAAGACATTTTCCTAAGTGACCTTGCCATTTATACTGTCAGACAATTGATTTTAACTGAATTAATTTCTGATTGTTTTAAGCTGACGTTAGACTGTTCCTTGCGGAAGTGCTGTGCAGCGTTATGCAGTGTTCGGGGTTTTGTGTTTTTCTGTTTTTCCACATGTGGGCTGATGGCATCTGGAAACTTGTTCCCGTGCTAACCAAAGGCTGAATGCTGGAGCCCCTGCTCCCACACGCAGTCCTGTTGTTGTGAATTGCGGCCACAGCATCCAGGTCCTCGGCTTGGGCCCCAGACAGGTGACTTTACCTTCTTAAATCTCCAGATCGTTACTACTAACCTGGGGCAAAGCTGCTGACTTCAAACTCCTACTGAGGGAGGACTAAGACCCAAGCACGTGAGTAAAACTGGCTCCAGCACAGAATGTTAGCTCTAATCTTCCAAAAACATGTCATATTCAAGCTTGAGGAACTGCTCATCAGTGTAAATGCTTACAGAATCGGAGCTTTACCTAAGTCCAAGTTAGGAGGCTGGGTTTTCATTTGCCCTTCAGTCACACCACAGCCCCGGTTCCCTTGGCACCTGCGTGTGCACTTGCCAAATTTGTCGTGCAATAGCTGGGATACTGCAAGTCATTATGAACTTCCTGGGGGCAGAGGGCTGGGAGGAGGGAGGGAGGGAGATTGGCTTTAAAGTCTCTGTTTTGCTTTCCATTAAGTCTTATTGATTCTCTTAATTTTTTGTTCTCCTGGTTGCTAGGCAATCCCTCTCTCCTCTCTGCATGCTGGAAACCAGGGCTGCAGACAGAAATTTATATCTTGTAATAAAATCAAATCTAACGGAGCCTGTTGTCAATGATGAGAAGGGGGTGTTTCATAAAGGACAGGCTGAGCAGGCGCGGTGGAGAACAGAGGCCAGAAAGGATCAATCAACAGCAATCCTCATCATTTAAGTCCCATCACAATTACAGAGTTCCCCACAACACCAATATGACAGCGTACATCCTTCTCCAAACTTCAAATCAGGAAACAAACAACACATGTGAGTAGAGGGGACATGGAGCGAGGGAGAAAAGTTGGAACAGGACCGAATCAGCCAGAATTGAAAACAAGTTTTTGTTTAGTGGAAAACCAAAGGCTTGATTCAGTCTTATGAATACAACAAGGGTATCACTGTAGATTCACCCCTGGTTTATCCAAGCTTAACTGGACGGGTAGTAACAGTTATTCCTGATCGGTGTCAATCAGCATAATGTTGATCCAGGACATGCAGTGAGACTCTCCAAATCGACACTGGCTCCTCAGGATTTCAGTTCCCGATTGCCATTTGTGCAAGGAAGGGCAGGGGCAGCTTCAGAATTGACTATCGGGTGTCGTGGAGAGGGGGAAGGTGGACCTGAGAGGGCTCGCAGAGGCTGCTGAAAGGCTGGAGAGAGGTGGGAGTCTCTGCTCAGGCTTGTCCACGTGAGGCTGTACCTGTAGGATCCAGCACCAGGGAAGTCACTATGAGCTTTTCACCATGTTTTCGAGCAGTCTGTGGGTATGATCTCTTAGGGAGCGTTCTGTGAATTTGCTCCTATTTCTCCTAAGGTCTCTGGCCAAGCCAGATTGGCTTTTTGCTCCGAGACCAGACTGTCTGTCAATGCATTGTCCTTGTTCAGATGGGTTCTGACTCTCCACTGCTGAGTGACTCTCTTAGTCTGAAATAATTCTTTTTACGTATGTATATAAATATGTATATATGCATATATAAAATATGTTTGTATGTAAACACGCATGCATGCTTTTAACTCTGTCTTTTCTAAATCGCAAGGTTGTTGTCTTAGAAATGGACATTATTAATGCGATCTCCCAAAGTGCTAAGCACAGCGGCAGCCAAGACTGACTGATACCTTTGGAAATGCTGGCCTGTGAGGTCAGGGCGAAGAATGTTTAAAACTTCCTGGAAATCTTTTCATCAGCTTTGTGATGACACCATGAAACTTCTCCTTGCCCCTCCATCTTACCTATTTTCACCCTGGAACTCTTTTGTTATGAAAGAGCCATTTCCACTGTTACTTAGTTACTTTTGCAGCCCCAATCCTGAAATGGCTAAATGAGTGTCACAGTCACACAAGTAAAAGGGTATTAAACTCAACCGTTTAGGTGACCCTGGAGTGCATTCACAGTGTAACATGGGGAAATATTACAAATTCCTGTGTGCATGGCAAACCCTAACAGAAATATCGAGAATTCATGCCCCTGTAACTGCATACAAGCAAAACTCTCCAGAGGAGGAGATGTACCAGACTGGATCCCTTATGCTTCCTCCGTGCTATAGGGAAGGCAGCTCTTACAGCAGGAGATTTGCGTGAAAAGCCATAGCACTGACCACCTGCAGCCATGTTAATGCAGCTAGTTTCAGTGGTTTTCTGTTCAACAGAAAGAAAAAGAAACTGAAGTCACAGAGGCTGTTCTTTAAAAAAATCATATTTGTTGGGTTGTCCAGTTAAATCTAGACACTGACTACAGCTGGGAAAGAGGAATGCCAAGGAGCAGAGAGGGCTCAGAGCAGGGCAGTCATAAATGCCTGAACTGAAAATCAGGCATTGACACCAACTTTCTCTATGAGCATACAGCAGCAACCCTGTGTGAAGCACACTTCACACACCTGCCTGCGTGGTTATCATGTGTTGAGTGCCATCAAATTGAAGAGAACAACGCAAAGGAAAATGATGCAAGGGTGCCAAAATAACACACTTAAGTTCTGTGCTCGCAGAGCTGCTCTGCACCTGCACCAGACCCCAAAGAGGAAAAGGTGGTGTGCAGCTCTAAAAGTGCATTGCTGTGCAGTAGTAATTTGCAGATCAGGGTATCACTGCATTTGCATATTGGCTAACTCTGCTCCTAAGCCCAGTGTCAGGTGTATTGAAAAAGAATTTGGTACTCCCATCATTTAATAGTTTCGCACAACAGATCACAGAATTCTTCTTCACAGCAGAAGAAACAGGGAGAGCGAGAACAGGAAGGAGGGGCAGAGCACAATCTCTCTGCTGATTTACTTTGCCACTATTTTTCAGTCTGCTGTGACCACTGCTGATCACAAACCCGATTATTTGCTTCTGTCCTCCCTCTGTTGTGACGTCCTGGGGCTGAGGCCTGCTCTCTCTCAACCACATCGCCAGGAAAAGGAAAGTAGCCCCAGCCACTTTTTAGAGTCCGTCTGTCATGTGCTCAACAGGGCCTTTCTGTTTCTACTCCCAGCCTGAGGGTGCTCTTCCCACTGCCTGTGCTCTGGCCAGTCTCACTGCAGAAATCAAGGGATTTGGGAATCGGTGCAGGGGAGGGCAATCTCTTCTTTACAGTCACACGGGCTGCTTAGTCACTCTGGCAGGGTAGTTGGAAGACCAGAGACATCCTAGGGAGTTCCTCAGCCAGGTAATTGATAGCCTCAGGATGTTGGATATTTGTATTTGTCTGCTTCACAGCACACAGGGAAATCTCAGCACAAGAAAAGACTCCCTGGGACAATCCTGTTACTGTTGTACTGAACCCATTTCATATGCTGTAAAATATGACATAGAAGGGCAGCTGGGGGAACTGGTGCGACTCCACAGCAGCTCCCATCAACACGGCTGGCACTCTGTTGATTTACACTGCCAGAAAATCCCCTCCTAATAATGGGCTCTTTTCTGCTCTCAGGAAAAAAGATGATGAAATTAGACAAATGAATAATTCAATCAATAATTCACCTACACCAGTGTTACACCACTGCTTTTAGCATTATTCCTGATTTATACTAATGAAAAGAGTCAGGCCTGGGAAAGCTCCGTATGGAGAAAACCAACACACGTGTGAAAAGATCCATATGTCAGAGGGTATCAGCTCATCCAAGAAAAGTCAGAGTGATTATTCAGAGCTGGCCATCATCAATTCAATCTGAGTCAGAGACGGCACCAGGACAGGTTCAACGTGCAAACCGCAGGGCAAGCACTTATCAGGGAAATTGCTTTTGCTCAATTCCAATAATGTAATCTCTTCCTGTTCAAATGCCTCATCCTTCCAGGAACAGCTCAAAGACATTCAAGCAGGGGACTGCACCGCGTGATGTCTCATTGCAGGGCAGGGACCGACCTAGAGCAAGCAAGCCAACTACTGTGCATTCAGGAGGACTTAGGAGTCAGTGGCTGCACCAGCCAGGGACCCAGAGCAAAGAGGATGACAGAGGAGGCTATTGGGATAGAGAGAAAGGAGCTGAAGCCCAACCGATCACTGCTGGTCTGGAAATCTCTGCAGAGCAGCTCAAGTTCCTCAGAACGAAGATGGGCCGTTTTAAAAGGCCACAGAGGAAAAGCGAAAACTTGCTGCAACTGTAGGGCCCATCAATTAGTCTTGTATCACAGACTGCTGCCCTCAGCTGCCTGTCCAGACCAGACATTTGAGACCACATCGCTTTCTGTAACATTGCTCAGCTGTGATTTGAATAAAGCATTAGGCGGAACCGAAGCTGTGTTTTTTCTCTAGGAAGAGATTAGAAATGATGGCCTGAAGAAAGCTGCCAAACAGCTAGAAAGGTCAATTCAGCCTTCCCCCAATTCATTTTGTCCACAGAAAGTCGAGGACCATGCCTTACCCTTCCTCTGGCTGCTGATGGGGTTGTTGGGAGGTCACTGCAGGCCTCATAAGAGCTCCCACAACACTGAGATACAGAGCATGCTGTTCACTTATTTGTTTATTTCAATATGCTTTGCCAAAGAAAAATCAGCAAAAAATTAATTAACAGCAATTATTTCTAGCAACAACAGAGCAGCCCTACTCCAGAAGCCACGTAAACAACATCATGAGACCCCTGTGGCCAAAAAGCCTTTATAAACAGGTGCAAAAATAAACAATTTTATAGCAGGCTATAAAAACAGCCCAAGCCAGGTTGGGGAACGGCAGGGGAGAGATAGACAGAACAGCCATTTCGATGGCTGTCTGAGCTGAAGCAGTAGCCCAGGTAACTCCTGCAAAAGAGCTTTAATAGACTAACCAGCCCTGAGCAGAGGCACCAGCCTGATTCAAAGAACCAGCAGGGCCAGGTTATTGCTGTAATAGCAGGTTTACTACATCAGTCACTCCATATTATTAGTGCTGCTAAAGTGATTTACTGTCTAAACCAGTCCAACCGACTAGGGCGATGATCTAAAGTACTAGCCAGCTCCAGTTTCAGTGACAAACATCCAACCCCCTGCTTATTATTTGCTAACATCAACCTAGATAAAGCTGTCAATCAAGACATCTCTCTGCTCCAGTGAGTCCTTCTAGCTGGTGCCACACCTGCAGGTCTCCCGGGGTGAATGCTGAAAGGCTGCAGGTAGAGGTTCCCAGCACACTCTCATTTTTCACCCACCTGGTTCTTTTCCAGGAGACAGTAGTGAACTCGGCAATTCTCTCCCTTCAACTTGCACATCTCATATCGACCTAATTCTGGTTCTCTCTCTGCCCTGCACATGCACATGCTGATCACCTCCCCGAGTGAGGAGGTCATGATGCATATCCTTCCAGAGATGTTCAACTCCATCTCCATGCTGCATCCTAGTAGGTGGCATTGGACACTCGCTGGATTCTGCAACACAGACAATTTAGGGAGGAGGAGACTGAAAAAAGCACACTCCTCCATCTGTATTTTCACACTGATGTCTGTCCACACAGCTTGTTAACACCTGATCTGTGGCATCATTTGTGCTGTCCTATCTAGATACTTGAGCTGGACCCAGTACACTCTCTATCTCTCTCTAGATTAGACACAAATTAAATGAGGAGAGGGAGAGGGATGGACTTGTGCTGCCAGGCTACGGGCATACACTGATGCTGCCTTGGCAACCACTTTGAGTATGCACACACACACACACGCACACACACACACGCACACGAGACAGCAAACAGCAGAACTCCTGAGGACGTGTACTCTGTAGTGGATGGGTTGCAGTGATGGCTGCTGAACATGAGGGGCTAAGGACAGCATGCTACACCCATGGGTCAAAGTCTGCAGCGGTGCAACTCCCCAATCCAACCTAAGGAGCAAAAGCCTACGGAGGTTTCCTGATAATCCCAGCAATGAAGGCAACTAGTCTTATTTCATCCTGGGGATTTTCTATTTGGTACTTGTTCATGGGGATGTGAAGGCTCATTTATCAATGGGCATTTTGCCCCTGTCCGACTCAACATCCTGAGTTACTAACAATTTTTTCAGTACTGACCTGATCTGCAGCTTCTGTACGATTCCTGAGTAGTAAAAGGAAAACAGTTCCATTCAAATTTGCTTACCTGTGAACTGTCTGGCTTTCTGAGTGCGGTGAAATCCTGGGCTCAGTTTGGCCATCCAGCAAGCCATGCCGTTATGGGTTTGTCAGAGGAACCCAGAGGGAAGAGCCGTTTAAGCTCAAAGGAAGTTTGCTGTTGGCTGGGAATGACACTCTGGCTCTTGCCCCACAACTGCACCATCCTCTGTCAGCAGGAGATCAGTGACTTGAGAATGCAGGCTGGACCAAAGGAGATAATCCATGCAGGAGCCTGGATTATTGTGTGGGCTCTGTAAACCCTGCTCTTCTCGAGTCAGCTAGGATTCAGCATTAGACACTGCTGAGCCCTTGTAAGGTCTGAAGTAGGCTGCAGCACACAGGATCATGTCGAATCCTCAGGGCTGTCCTGGAGACCCAAATTCTGTTGGGCTTGTGTTCTCGTGCCTTGTCTACTAAGGAGGGATTCAGCACCTCCAAAGCTTGCTGAAACCCAGAACACAGTTCAATGACAGAGAAATGTAGACTGAGCAATCAAATCTGGACCTGGTGTCCTTCCAGAGCAGCTCCTCCCATGCTGCTGTCTTCCCACGCGTCTATCCAGAATCAGGTATATTAGCAGGTTCTAAGCACATGGCTTGGTGGCACTGGGGAAACCAGAGGTCCTCCAGGAATCAAAGCTGTCAACTCTAAGAAAATCACTAAATAGACAAAGGACTCAGGTGGCCAAAGGGGCTGCAGGGGCAGCCTCACTGCCAGCTTTTAAAAATCAAGATAAAATTAAAAGCCTGAATCATGCTGGGTGGTTTCTTTAATAATTTCAGCACCACTCTGCTCTCTTTTTGCAAGGCTACTTTCCAGCACTGCTGCTACCAGAGTTTGTTATAACTCCTAACACCAGGTGAGCATTTGCAATAGTGAGAGGTTTAAGTTATTGGTCACTACCCGCCAGCACGACACACAGCCAGATAGACCATGCTATCCCTCCCTCATCATTGGGAACCTGCCTTACTCTGCACGGAAACACTGCTCGTGCAGACACACGTGCCACCAGAGCTAGGGAGGCATGGAAGAGTAGGCCTGGATTCAGCCCACTACATGTTAGGCATCTGAACTATTTTACACCCACAGAGCTGACTGTGGCCTTTGCTAGGTTATATGGTGAATGCCAGGCTTGTCTGGGGTGTATCTTTCCCCAGGCAGCCAAACCAGGCAGGAATCAGCAAGCAAAAGAGATTGATACACCTTCTAATGAAAGCCCCAGGATTTTCCAGATGCATATAAACAACCCAGTGGTCAAACAGCGCAGTGTTAGAGAGAGCACGATCATCAGAGTCCCTAGAAAGAGCAATAAAAACCTGTCCCTTTGTCAACATTGGTCCGAGGAAATGAAAAATGCACTGAGGTTCATCAAGATCTCTGCATACAGGTATTGTAGTTGTAGGTCATTTTGTATAAAACTCTTTTTTCCAGTAGCGATCAATTTTGTGTTTCAGGCCATATGGCACCATCTTTCCAGAAGGAAAGCGTTTTGTCTTGAAATCTGCAAACTAGAAAAATCTGTTGCATCCTGATGGAAATGCAGCACTGCCAGTTATTCACAGAAGCAGAATCATTAAAAGAAAAAAAAAAAAAACCCAAACTGCGGGAAGTTTAATCAGACATCCAATTTCCATTGAAACACCCTGGAAGGGAAATTGACCCTCGCAGCTGCCTTTCCAAAGTCTTTTGTGTCTAAATCTGAGCTAAAGAGCTTGACTTTGTGAGAAACCTGGTACAAAATGCCCCACTTCCAGTTTAGCAGGAGTCGATACTTTGGAAGGGGCGTTCCCCAGGTAGAAAAGTAACTAAAATCCTTTGATTTTGGGCATGGTACCAGAAATGACAGTGCTCTTCTGTATTAGCAAAAGCATCGTTCCCTTCCTAGGAATCGCAGATGAGAAATGTAGAAACACACTGCTCTCCAGTGGAACCAGCACACCCAAGCCACTCTTCAGAGCATATTCAGAGCGTGAAGTCATGCCACAGATGCTTTTCCTTTGGGGAGCAGGCTGCTCCTTCTCTCATAGCCTGCCTACAGTATTGTCTCATCCACAACTGTTTCAGTGCGTGGATTTAGTTCCGGCAGCTGGAACAGGAACAGCAGTTTACTGGAAACACAGCATTACCTTACAGCATTACACTCTGCCCGGAGCAGAGTGAGATGATAAACGGGTGACACTGTAAGTGTAAATGGGTGAACCAGCTTAGTTCCCTCCCACTGTTAGCACTGATTGAGCCAAACCTACAAAAGTGGCAGTAAGTGAAGGGTATTTTGATTGCTGCCACAAAGGCCAATTAATTGCCAGCAAAGGCAGGCAACTCTGCAGCCCACAAATGAAACCAAGTGGCTTTCACTGCCCATCAGTGTTATGCCCAGCTGCAAGGACTTTTGTGGCCCTGAAACAGGCAGGACAAAGGGGAGAGAAAGCTTGGAGAGAGAATTCAGGGGAGGACCAAGAGTCAAGGCCAGCTGGCTACACCCATTGCCTGCATGTAACTCTGCACACGGCGCCAAACCATGCCAAACATTTTCTTTAGGGGGGCCGATAGACACAACCCTTTTGCTATGCCAGGTATCACACTTCTAGGGGGCAGATGCACTAATAGCAACAGCATCACAGTAGCAATCCTTTCTAGGCACAGGGGCATAGGCACATTGTAGTCACACAAAGGACTTTGGACCCTGGCCCGTTTCCAGAGCAATCACAAGACACTCTCTTTGCACATGCTTTTTCATGAAAGAACCCTCAGAGCCTTGGAAACATTTATTGAGCCCTTCCTTCCTTGTTCTACAGGTCATTGCCATTGTATGGAGAGAGACACCAAGAGCTCCGGGTTTCCCGGAAGACAGAACTAGGGCTGGCTTGCAACAATGTTCTTTCGGTAAATAACTGCAGTGACCAAGGTTAAGTTCTCTTCAGTTGAGTTGATTCTAATGGGAACAAAGGGAGAACGTGTGGGCAAGGCACTCCTAAGTGTCACCATGCAAAGCTCTGCTGATCCAGAGCCCTCTGGGGACTCCTTGGGACAAAAGCCCAAGCAGCAGAGTGCCTAGAGTTACTGTGTGAATGAATGATGCTATGCTGAAGTAAGGTCGCAGGAGAAATTACAGCCCCCTCGCTTATTGATTTCTATTATTGCGTTAACAGCTTACATAGATCTTCATTCCAACACAGTCAACGCTTCCTACTGCTTCAGGCTCTCTCTTCCACACCTGTGCAATTACATCTAGGCAGGCAGTGTGTATATTGATACTAGCTGAACCATGTTTCACAACTGTTTGCATGTCTCCAGCTCCCAGAGTCTGTCAGCAGGTGGTGCTTCATGGCAGCCTTTGGGCAGGCACGCACACACACTTCTTACAGAGATTTAACGTGCTTCTGTGAGATTCACCATGCTCCTGGTGCTGTACACAGCAGAGCAGCTCATTAACTCCAAACAGCTACAAGAAGAAATCAGCTCCTCCCTCATCACACATGCCCTGAGCCTCAGCTCAGCTTTTCCAGAATACACCCTTACCCTCTTGGTGTCAAGCTTCTGGAGTGCTTCCTCCTAGCTATGGGAACAGGGAAGATTAACTATGAACTTACAAGTTCCCTTTGGCTTATATACTGGTGTTATTTTAAAGAAGCATAAATGTGGATCCCACAAGCAAAGCTGAAATAAACAAAGTTTTAAATAATGGCCTGTATTCCAGGAATGTCTGTTCTTCCAAACGACTCCAGCGTTGCAGGGACTTGTCCCGTAGCGCAAGTCGGGAAGACTGTTTTGATCTCCGGCTCTGCACTGAGATTAATGACCTGTTTTCCCACCACTTCTCAGTTGCATTAGAAGATTTCAGTCCAATCAAGATCAATTGATGGCCCTCACCAGCTTTGAACTCACCTTACAGCTCATCTGAAAATATTATCTTCTCCAGCTAATACCTTATAGCCGGGAAATACCTGCCTCTACCAATTCCCTGAGTTTCCAGCGATCGACTCACAGCCCTTGGTCTTGTTCTGGCATGAAAGGGACAACACTGTCGAACTGACTCACCCTGCTGGAGAGGCAGGATGAACTCTATCATTGGATCAGGTCCAGAATGATGAGGTATCTTCTAAGGGTTGGTGAAAGATGCAAAATTCTCACCCCAGCATTCCCTATTGGGGTGGCAGTAATTACTTCTGCAGTTATTATGAGAGGGATGAAACGTTCTCTGCCCCACTCGTGTTCCAGCGGCCCAGTCTGTGCTGTGCAGGTCCCCCCTGGCTCCATCAGCATACATCCTACGGGAAGGATCCAGGCCTACAAGCAGAGCACTGCTTTCTTGGACACACCACAAAGTTTTTGAAACTGATTTTGTGCCCACCCTGCAAATGGTCCAAAATTTGGGCCTCAGCCACTATGAATACAGTCTCAAGTGGCCCCTCCTTGAGGATGTAATCTGAGACAACTCATTTAAGCAGCAGCTATCACTCCAGCTCAGCAGCCACAATTCAATTACCCAGGACCTCAGAAATGTTAGTTTCTGTATAAAAATAATCTGGATGACATAGGTGGCATCAACTGTGCTAGGAAAAACATGCCTCTAAGTCATGAAACAACTGGTCTAATTACCATGCAAGGTAAGATCCAAGAGATATACCACTACTGAGAACAGTCTGGATTATTCTACCACTACTGGTGGCTTCTTTTATGGCTATCTACATAGGATTCACTTCACCTTATAATATTCAGGGAGCATGGAAGCATGAAATTTGATTTCTTTCTTCTGAAGATACTGGAGATTATTTTAATAATTCTTATTCAGTATCACTGAAAAAAGCTCCTGTTCATTGGTTTAACAGAAAGTCTTTTAATACCTGTTTCAGCAATAAAATCTCTGCTTTCTTTTCTATAAATGCACTAATCTCACTCAAGGATTTCATTTAAACAGTAGAATGAAGTAGAATAAAAGTATGCAGTAGCAACGGAACGTTCTTTTCAAACAGAAACTCACCCCCAACTATCTGCAGTCTGTTCAATCAGATTAGACCTGAGCACCAGTTTAAGTTCCAGCTCTGCACATCAGCATGAGGAGCGGAAAACATTCGAGTACCCGCTCCTAGATCTCTATGTGAACAGAGACTGGCATACACAACGGGAGCAAACAAAAGCAGTAGTAGTAGACAGCAAGAAAGATGTATTAAAGAGAGAATGCTAATTAAAGAGAAGACACAGGAGTATTGCTCGGTATGAACAAGTTTATCCATATCTGCAGGCCCTGCCCCATGAAGCTTGCATTTTAAGAGCCAGCTACACAGAAAAATGATCCAATGGATTAAAAAATAAAAGGGGGGACGGGGAAGAGAGACAGTGGAAAATACAACCAGAAGATCTTCAGATTTATTGTCGGCTTGAGACATATTTCCAGAGGGCTATCTAATAGTCCCTGAGGTGAGCTCAGTATTAATTAAGAAAGATTTATTTGCATTAGTACATGAGAGGGAACACTGCTGTCTCTGCTAATTCACACTAAATTTTACAGACACCTGTTAGGGATCTTAAAGACATACCCAGACTCAACTGAAAATCTGCTGTACAGTCATTGCATTACTGTGACAAAGCAAGGGCCCCAGCTGATGTCTTTTGGAATGACATACTGTATTTTTTAGATATCTAACTTCTGATCTACCCCGTCTTTTAATGTTTTTAAAAGAATGAAATTATCACTTTGGAGGAGGAAGGGTCCATTCAGATCTACAATTCACATTTACTCAGTACACAAATAAATACTGCTCCTGTCTCCACCCCAGTTTCACCATTAGGATGTGAAAAAGAACAGGCAAAATGCTCTAGCTGGAGAAATGATGAAATCCACCATGAAAGATTCCTAGTTAAATGATGAAATAAAGTTGAATGAACATCGTTAGCACTGTAAATAAAAGCAGGATCATTATCTTACTGGTGTGTAGAACTAGAATAATCTCCAAGCAATGACGAAGGTAAAAAGATGGGGGGGGGGGAGGGGGGAAATCAGGACCCAAGTATTTCATATATCAGAGTGAGAAGGATATCTTCCCAAAGGAGGGGATCACTACTAGTATTTAATTAAAAGCAGTTTGTAAGTACCATACCAACTTTATTTCCAACTGACAAGTAACTGCTCTAAGCATGTCAGCAATACTCAAATAAAGCTGACTTAAAGTTTGAGATCTATCCAATCTACCCAATTTTTTTTAAATAGAACTTTACTTCTCATCCAGAGACCTGGGTTCTTTTGTGAGAGAACACCTCAAGCAATAATTGTTTTCTCGTGTGCAAAATAATCTTATGGATCTTTTAAGGCTGGGCTAGGGAAATAAAAAAAAAAAAAAGAAAAAGTTAGGCGTGAAATACTTCAGAAATAAAGCAAACAATTGCAGCACTTTCGTTCATTCCAAAAATCTTATTTTAGGAAAGAGAATTTTGGAAAAAACATTCCTTCAGGAAACACTTCCTGCTCCAACATGAACAAAATGTACAATATGTACTACATAAGAGTTATGCATTCCACACAAGCAAAGTTTTCTCGTCTTCATTATAGCTTTTCAGGTTTTGCTTCTGATTTCTCATCTATCAGGTCTTTAAATCCCAGTTTTTCCAGGGGTTCGTTAGCCATAAGTTGCCTGAGGTGAAAAACAACAAAACACTCATTTTAGAGAACACAGTCCTTGACCAGGGAAATAATATGCTTTTCTAATCCACTTACTCTTTACTGTAATGCAAGACTACCATATAGAGTAATTACCACTTTGCAAAGCCTCAAAAACATGAACTTTGGGAAAGCCACACTCAGGATTTTTTTAAAGCCTCCTTATCAGTGGCTTTCCAGTTAAACGTGTTATATTCTGATATTAGGCGTTTAACGACAGTTTTCTCAGAAACCTGATGTCTCGTTATGCTTAATTAGCAGAGCGCGCAAGATCTTCCTAAAAGCCTACATGCGTCACACACCACGTTTCTATGGGAACGTGGCTGCCAACATCAGCCGTACCGTTTTACTTCGCTGTAGTGACTTCCTTCCAAACCCTTTTCACATTCGCGGCCTTCCTTGCCCAGCCCTCGCGAAGGGCGCAAGCGTCGCGGTATTTACGCGCTCCTTGCGTTTCCCAGCGCGCTTCCTGACTCACCGCGGAATGCAAAGCACCGCGGGAAGGAGGAGCGCCCCTAGAAAACCAAGTGCCGCCGCCTTTCTCAGGGGAACTCGGGGGCGGGTTAGCGTTGGGGGCTGCAGTCACCGGTGCTGCCCCCCACCCTCCCCCGGGGCACTCGCCTCTCCATGCGGCACTGCAGGTAGGCCATGGCGCGGGGGCGGCAGGCGCTGCTCTCGGAGCCGCTCTGGCGCAGGCACTCCAGGAACTGCTCCTTGAAGGCGCCGCACTCCCCTGCAAGAGACAGCGAGGGCCTCGCTACCCCCGGCCCGGGCGGCCGCCGGGCCCGCGCCCCCCGCAACGGCCCGGCCGCGTCGCCATGGAGACCCGAGGCCCGGCGGGGGGAGGCGGCTAGGCCGGCGCTAGGCCGCAAGGAGGCGAGGGCCGCTGTTACCGCCGCGCCGCACCGAAGTGATCCAGCGGGAAGGCGCCCTTGTCCGGCGGCCGCGGCTTGAAGCTCTTGCTGCCGAAGTTCATCGCCGTGGACATGTCGCCGGCCTCAGCGGGGGTCTCCTCCCGGCTACGCACCCGCCACCCCGGGCAGCCGAGCGCCGAACCAGGCCGGCCCCGCGAGCGCCGAGCACATCCAACGCCCCCGCCGCGGGGCACGTGACCGCGGACACGCAGAAAAGGGGCGGGGCCACGTCGCGAGCGAAACAGCGTCGGTGTTGCTGCGGCAACCGGAGAGCCGCGCTCCCGGGGGGGGGGTGAGAGCATCCGCTAGGGGGCGTGGCGTTGCCACGGCAACTCTCCAGGGCGACGGGGAGGGGGCAAGACTGACGTCACTGCCCCGGCCTTACCTCGGCAGCGCGGGGTCACCATGGAAACCCCACCTTGGCGGCCATGTTGGCCCACGCCCGGCAGCCCCTTTGGGGCGCGTCGGGGTCTTTCCTTCCTCCTGAGAGCACAAAATCCTGCGAGGAAGATCCAGCTGGTGGCTGGCACTGAACCAGGCTGCTCTCCACGGCCCTTGCTTCCCCAGCTTCAATTCATCTCAATGAAATACAACATTTTATTCCCACAAAAGCAGTGTTACTTCCCTATTTTGCCCCCCAAGTCTCCGCTCCACGTCCGGAAAGCGAGAGCGATTTTCAAGGAGAATCTGCTTAGAGAAAGGAAAGAAAAAAAATCCTGATTTCTGCTCGCAGAGCTGACTGCTAAAATGTATTTGTTCAGGTGTCTTTATGAAAGGAAAAACTGCAAAACTCAGAGACCGGTGTCAGCAAATCAATTTATATAGGAACCAGCGTCATCTAAATTCTCCTCTGTTTCCTCCCAAGCCGCCACGTCAGTCAGGAGACCTGGATGGGACTGGGGCTCCTCCTTTCCCACTGGCTTTATGAAGAAGTTTTGCACCCACCACTGCTCAGGGCAGGGAAGATAACCTTTTTTTGGGGACCTAGTGTCGCGGGTGGTGTGCTGGCAGCACGCGCCCGAGAGCCGCTGGTCTCCTCCCGGAAGGAGAAGGAGAACTGGTGTTAATCTAACCTGCTCCAGTGTTCACCGGGCGTTAGGCTGTCACCATCTTTCTTCTTTGCCCATAGCTGCAATGGGTTTAAGGAGGTTCTTCATCGGTTTGAAGTTGATTTTCTTTTAATTAAATGGCTGAGATAAGTAGAAAGAATTCCAGGCTGGGGGGGGAAGCAACGGCTGCAATGGTTAAGGACGGCCGTTGCAGAAATATTACCTGAAGCCCCACTTAAAGTGCTTTTTGTTTGTGCTTTGATTGCTTTCTTACTACAGTATTTGAAATTGTAAATGGAAAATTACCCCATGTTCTATTACATAAGGTTTACACAGCCTGAAATAGGAGATTTTATTCATTATTATGTTTTCGGGGCTATGAACAATAGATGTTTTTAGTAGATGGTAAATAGCACTTTTCCACTTGACTTAATTATAACACTTAACAGTAAAAGGGAGACAGTCCTCTTTCATAAATACAGGCAACAAACTGTCTGCCAGATCTCAGAGGAGGAAGCAGCAGGAAAGCAGCTTTGGTTTGTCTGAACAGATTTAACTGAAGTATCAAAACAACCAATTTCAGCAAACTGCCTGAGTTATGTTTCTTAGCTTCTGGTGCAAGGGTGGGCTTGCTGACTCCCTGGGTGCTGAAGGAAAGACTGAAAACAAAAGATATGCAGGGATCCCAGGGTGGAATTATTCCCAAACAGGCCGACTCAGCCCTATGCAAGGACTATATCAGCTTGCTGTATTTTATTGCATCCAAATGTCTTGATTACCTACTAATTAACTCAGCATCTTTCATTGGAGTCTTAAGTTTTGTGGTTACCCAAATTCAGTAGCAGGTATTTGGTTATGTTTACTTAATGTTTTCGTTGCAAGTATCAGTTGTATCTCCTAGAGTTTCCTGTAAAGGTACAGCTTGTCTGAAGATCTAATACATGTTCTTTAGCAGGTCAGTATGTATTTTTCCCAAGGTGATCAAATGAAATCGCCATTAGATAATCAGTGTTAAGAAAAATCTCATTTGCAGATTAAGCCAACTAGTTCCAAAAGAATTCAAGGGAAAGGGTGCCACAAAGAACAGTGCCACTAACAAAGAAATGCTTTTCACCTACTTTCTTTCAAAGAAGTGAGAGACTCACTGCACGACGAAAATCTGAAATTGCTGTTTCAATAAAGAGCTGCCCACTGTACATGAGAGATCAGATACTTTGTAAAGCATCCAGTGTTTTACAGTATGAGGAGCCTGGAGTGTGAAGCCCTTTCCAAAAATCAGAAGGCTCAAATCTGTGACTCGCCAAACTAGGAAAAATCTTGGGCCTTCCCCTTTCAATTTACACAGCTTGATAAATATATTAAAAGCTCTAATGCTTGAATCAGAGCTATTAGTTATTAATTACTAAAGTAATATTCCAAATTTGTTTGCTCTTTTACAATGGTGTCAGATCACACTGAAAACTTATATCAGTATATCGTTATTTGTCAATTGTACAAATGAACCTTCAGAAGGGTTTTAAAACCACTTAACACTACTTTTTAAAGTGCCAAATTGAAGTACTACATCAGACCGGAAACCAGAGCCCCTTTCCCTTGCTGTGAGCAGGGTAGAGTCTCGGACTTTCATTATTTTCTCTCTCTCACCATGCTTCATCTTTAAGAGCCTACAGAAGCAAATTATCAAGTAATTAATTTGAAAATAATTTATCAACAAGCTGCGCAAGGCTTTGACTGAGTAAAATTCTAAGGGATTTTGCAGCTTGCCTTGTGATAGCTGTAAGAAATGAATCAGTTGAACAAGACCAAGCACATTCAAACATTGGAATTTGTGCCCTTGAGACTGCTGTTCCCAGGTAAGGTGCAGAACACACCTCAGAGAAACATCCCTCCGGGATCACTCATTCAGCCTCACCCTTGCTCCGCGAGCACACAGCCAGCTCTTACATAAGGTGTCTTGCTACATCACCGCCAAAGGCTGTTGTAAACCATTTTTCTCCCGTTTAGTTCAGGTTCCTAGACAAGCAAAAATGCAGAGTATTGCCAGAAAAATATGCAGAATGGGGATTTCTCCTATGGATGATTAATGAAATATTATTGTTTTGCACTTAGAGGGAAATCAAAGTTTCATGCAAGTAAGGTCAGGGCCTTAATATGCTATGTGCTCTGCAAAGTTGTACAGAATGATGGTTCATTTTCTGTTATGATTAGCCAAAGCCTCATCAGGATAAAGGGGTACACAGTAAAAATAGTAACATTGTGCTGAAAGTCAAAGCCATCTTTTTTTATTACATTGCTAGCTGCAGTTCTGGTATAACTAAATCCACCTCTCTATCTGCATCATCAAGGCAGGGGGCTCAAAAGTAAGCTACTGGGACTCTGGCACCTACCAACAAAGCTCTGTCCATAATATGCCCTGAATTGCTCTTGGATCAGTATCATTTCTGCCATACTATGTTGAGGTGGACTGAAACTAGAGACCGAGAAGAGAAAGATCTTTAGAGGTATGTCAAGGCTTCTGATCTGTTCAGTCCTATGTTGAAAATAAAGTCTTCATAAGCTGACTTCCTCAATCCTAACTTCTCAAGTCAAGCTGCCTTAGCTTGTTGACGTAAGTGTAGGGTCTGAAAACCCATGCTTCTGGCAGTAGTCACAGTGGACTTTACTACAAATATTTTTATAGATATGCATATTATAAGAAACATCGCCAGCACCGAATCCCAGGATTTCCTGTGGATCTTGTCACTAAGGATTTCCTGTGGATTTGGTCACTAAGTGAGACCCATGAAGGAATGACATCTCTCCAGTCCCAGAACAGCATTTTTAAAAGCAACAAAGTTCCTGAGGACAGTTTGCTGCTAAAAGGGGTAATGTGTAATATGAGTGGGAAACACTGTCACTTCAGATGCAATGCAGTAATCCCATGCAGAAATTTTCTTTGTTTTCTTCTTCCACGGACCAGACCCATCACATACTGTTCACCATAATACCTCACCTCAGAACATGGAAAAACCAGGAGTTTTTCTTTGAAAATTTGCGGTAAAATGATGATTTTGAAAAGTATTTCAAAAAAAGTCTTCCTTCCCACAGCAACTGTGAAACACAGACTGATTTGACAGATAATGAATAAGAAACCTAGTACAAGTTATTTGTATCAAAATTAGCATGGCAAACACTTAAGATATTGATCACTATCCTATGGTGATCCTATAGAAATACTTGAGTTGCAGGATTGGGGAAGAAGTAGGTGAGATCCCACACAACACCGTGATAATTATGACAAATGTAGAGAGGTCAAAGTTTGAGAGCTATTGATTTCTTTTGGTACTAGCATTTGTCAAGGTGAGGAAAATCCATTGGCAAAGAACAACCTGATTTTTAACACATCTGAGTCTTTTTAACATGTTAATGTTTAATAGGGTGTTCTCATACTTTATATATCCCTGATAACAATGTACAGGCTGATAGGCATCCCCTGAGGTTGTAATTCAGCTGCCGAGCCTTGCAAGGCATACAAGCGCTTGGTGTTCACGCTCATGGTTTATTATGTTATCAGAACTCATTGACTGAATTATGGCCTTATAATAGCTCTCTCTGTCTGCATTATCCCACTGTTACTGTAGCACTATTAACCTATCTCCCATTAGAAGATTATATGTCCTTCTCCAGATGAGCACACAGAAGGTAAATAACTCTGTGCCTTTTTAATGTACAGGCTCATTTTCTAGAAGAAACTGATTATTTCCCTGAGGATGATATCCGTTCTGGCTTGTGATAGTAGAAAGACAAAGACACGTGAGCAGGGAGCAAAGTTCACTGCCCAGTCCTGTGTGGGATGCCTCACCTAGGAGCCAACAGCTCAGATGTGCAACACCACAAATTCTGTGTTCAGGATTGCTTCCTGGAAGCCAAGGCTTGCAAGGAAGAAATTGAGGTGAGGAAACAGCATTTGTATTTTAAAGCTGCAGTCATTCCCCACTGGAGCACTCACCCATCCTTTCCCACAATGCATTCATCAGTCAAGCGGGCCAGTATGTCCATGGGCTCATTGCCTGAGAAAGGTTTTCACCAGGTAAAACTTGACCTTTAAATAGGCTGAAAGTCCTCAAGATGGCT
This sequence comes from Struthio camelus, assembly GCF_040807025.1. Taxonomy (NCBI): domain Eukaryota; kingdom Metazoa; phylum Chordata; class Aves; order Struthioniformes; family Struthionidae; genus Struthio; species Struthio camelus. Next base: position 7,363,560 of record NC_090956.1, on the reverse strand, counting down.
CTCTTGCTTTCTGTGGCAGGAGACAGCTCTACTCCAGCAGTGCAGGGGTGGCTGTATGCAGCTGGTAAACTTCCTCCCTTGGTAGCCACTGTGCTCACATAGGGTTTTTTTTCCTTCCTGCTGCTTATAAACTTTCAAGAGTCACAATGCTCACACCTTTAGCTCTGTGAGGAGTCTGGCAGAACAGGGTATTATTGGAAATATCTAGGAGAAGAGGACTCAAACCAAGACCTGCACAGTTGTGCAGCAAATCTTGAGGAGAAGATGCCCATCCATAGACCTCCTTTCCTTGCCCGCTCTGCCTAGTCCTCTTCTGCACAGGCTAATTCCTCCTTGTGATTCCTCCCTTCTACCCCTGATAACAAACCTTGGAGAACAGGTGGACGTGCAGACACCTTGTGTCATGGTAATCTTCTCAGACTCAGAGTTTATTGATTCTGCTTGCCTTCAGCTAATGTACTTTTATTATTAATAATAAATAAGCATCATTTTTCCATCAGTGGAGCTCACACCCAGGAGAAGATTTTATTGGGGTGGCAGGAAAGCAGAGATAAGGAGAGCTTCCGCCTGTAAATGGACAAACTCCCCTCTGCAAGCCTGAATTAGCATATCTTTGTGCCAGCCCTGCTCCAGCTCCTCCCTGGTCAGCCTTGTCTGCTCTGGGGCCAAGATGCCGGCCAGGCCAAGCAATACTGAGGGCTTTCCCTCCTGCTTCCTAGTTCTTCTATCGCATTGCCAGTGTCCAGCTGAGTCCTGTGGCCTCGTATCACGGGCAGCCATGGGGAGAAATCCAGCACAGGATCTGTCCCTTAATTCTGCCCCTGAAATTGCTGAGACCATATGTCCACAACACAGGTTTTCACTGGAAAACAAACACCTTGCCCCAGTGTTGTGGATGAAATAGGAGCTCCAGATTAAGATAATCCATGTTTCTGAATGCTTTTCTAGCAGAAGAAAAAATCTGATCTAAATGTAAGTAAACAAGGCCTAGGAGCTCTTTTCTCCGTGTAAAGCCGCTTCCCCAAAAGGTGGGTTCAAGCAATGAAAGAAGGGCTATAAAAGAAGCTCCAAGATGCTCCTACCTACATTTTGATCTAGGCATGGCTGTAAAGAGTCTGCTGCAATATGTGGGCTCTAGCTCACTTGTGGGCTCCAGCTCACTACTCTATTTAGCAGCAGGGCTGGTAGCTCTCGTTTACTTTCTTACCACCTTGAAGAAGTCAGTTTGCCGTCTGCCTCCTGGGCCACGACCTCTTCCTCTAATTGGAAACTTGAACGTGGTGGACCTGAAAAAGCCGTTCCAGTCGCTGACAGAGGTAGGGTTTTGAGTGAGCAGTCAGGAAGAAAATTGGCTGTGCACAATGCTGATGTGAGAAATGCAACTAGGGTGATGGGGATGCGATTGTATTTGCATTGCGTGGAAGGCAGAAATGAGCTATTTAGAGTACAAACAAGCTGGCAGGTCGACATACACCCTACCTACATATATATGTGTATAAGTACCCCTTCCTTTGTACACATGCAAGCATAGGCCTCCACCCCTTGCGGCCAGGTCTACATTGTTGGTACTTTGAGCCCCAGTTATGGCCCTCAGATTTTGCAAGCAGAAGGCACGAGCCAGGCCAGTCTGCTGATAGATGGGGGCCCTTTGCCATCAACAGCTCTGTCTGTCTATAGACAGACATCTCCCAAGGGAAGAGGGAAAGAAGTAAGGAAGGAAAAAAAGATATCATCCCCACAGCAGAGGAAACTGGGACATATGTACGCTTGTTTCCAAAGCCAGGTACGTCCTTGCGATGCAAAGCTCAACTCTGCCTCCCCTCTCTCCTCTTGCACACACGCTGGCCAGGGTTATTTAAGACTTGGTGCATGGCTTTTGTACCTTTACATAAACAAATTGCTTTTTCTTATGCGGCTCCATGGATACTTTTATTTCTAAAGGGGAAAAACAAGATTCAAATATTTTAAAGCCAGTGCGATGTTTGTTTCAGAAAGTGGCTGCTATGTTCCTATAGGGAGGTGAGGACAATTCGGTGTGAATCCAGATTTCTTCAGGTTGCTGTAGAGATGTTTGAGGGGCCGTGGCTAGTCTGCCCCATACTCCGAGTGTGTGCTTGCCAGCGCTACAACAGAGGAAATCCAGTCCCCAGTGAACTCCCTCAGCTCACCTCAACACCCACAGCAAGAGAGCAGTGCAGACACTGAAATTCTCTCTCATTCGCACCCTCGGCTGCGAATGTTCAGATTTCCTACAGCAGTCACGCAATGTCCATCTGTCTTAACATACAGGGCCACCAGACTTGTGCAGAGCACAGTTTTGATGGGCTTCCAGTCCTGAACTCCCTTCTGACCATAGCTGTGTTTGTGGAGGGGTCGAAGGAAGGGCAACTATTTTTGGCTGTAGTGGGGGATTTTACGATAAAAATGTCATTTGAAGGCACCAGATTCATTTCCTGTAAGCTGCCAAGCAGCTTTCTTGAGGCTCTCAGGCCTGCCACATCCAATATTCATGCTGCTGAGAAAAGCCAGGGCTGATGGCAGGATGTACTAATGCAAAGAAATGACCAAAGTAAGGCTGGGAAATGGCTGTGTTTAACTACCCCTGGATCTGCCTCACGCCGTGTGATCTGCCAGAGAGGAAGGAACCCGTGTTAATGTTATCTCCCAAGCTGTCAAACCACCATTTGATGAAAACAAATTCAATTTGTCTGGTGTAATAACAGGAGCTGCTTCTAATCTGAAATTCAATTTTCTGTATGTATCTAATGCATAGCAAATGGTAACCCAGGCACATCGGAAACAAGCCATTTGGAGCGGATGGCTTACAGTATGTTTAAATGAAGTCTAAAATACTGAGTGAATGATTAGATTGTCAAAACCACCCTTCTCTGTAACAGATGATTCATACTTAATTTGCTGTAAAAGCCTAGAGCTCCTGTGACATTATCCACAAGAATATGCTTCCTGATTGGATTCAAATTTCTAGTGGCCAGTAAATAACTTTGCTATGACTACAACACTACCCACCTTGCAATAATTCGAGACAAGTGCTGTCCTGAAAGAAAGAGTTATTGTCTCGCTTTGTTCTTGTAGTGTTTGTGGCTTCAGCCCCAAAGATGTGGGCACAGCCCCTTGCCTCAGGTCAATGGTACTAAAATAAACAGGCCCTCACACTGGGCCTGCCTGCTACAGCATTTTTCTAATGAGCCTCCAAATGGTAGTTTCACTGCTTTGGCCTGTTACTGCAAAATACCATAGGAATGCAACGACATTTTATCAACTGCTCATCTCACAGGAGCAATGATAGCAGACACCTTGTTGTGCAAACAGGGAGCAAGCAGAGATGCTGGCTAGTGATAACTGAGGTTTATTATTTGCACTGCAGCAGCACCTGGAGATTTCAGGCAGGGCTGGGAGGGTCCTTTCATGCTAGAAACCAACTAGGGTAGCTAATGCAACCTTTTGGGTCCAGATCTGAATGAACGTATTTGTTTACCTTTGAAGCTCTCCAAGATATATGGCAACATCTTCACTGTGCATTTTGGACCCCGGAAAGCTGTGGTACTGGCTGGATACGAAACCATCAAGGACGCCCTTTTAAATCATTCTGAAGAATTTGGAGAGAGAGCAGAGATACCCATATTTAGGAAAATAACACAAGGAAAAGGTGAGCTTTCGGTTGGTTACTTTCTTTTTTTGCAATTTGTCTATATTGATTTTATTCCTATGGCAGAGAATATCATCCTCTTATAGTTTGCTTTTGTCCGTGTAACAGTGCATTGAGAAGCTTTTGTACCAGTGTGTAAGCAGGCCTTACAAAAATGTATTGATTATAAGTAACATTAGGATCTTACACCTTGATTTTAGGCATAGGATTCAGCCACGGAGAGCTATGGAAAACTATGAGAAGATTCACCTTGTCCACCCTGCGAGATTTTGGAGTGGGAAAGAGAACAATTGAGATCCGAATTCTTGAGGAATTAACTTCCCTCATTAAATATTTTGCATCTTATCAGGGTGAGTGTCAAGAATTTCATCCAGAGACAGATCACATATCTAGCTGATGACAACAAAGATGAATGAAAGTGTAACTTTGAGTAAATGGTATCTCATGCTTAAAGTTCAGCGTATGCTTAAGTAGGTCATTAAACTGAGGCCTTAACACATTGAAACTGAGTTCCCTGCTGTGCATTCTGCATGGTGAATGAGGGTTTTTTTTTTTTGGAAGCTAAAGACTACACTTCCAAAGGAAACTTAATGGAGCCTATGCATCTTTATTTATTGAATGTGGTATTTTGCACAGCATTACCCCACCATGTCCAAAGACAGTCAGCGACCCCAGAGGTAACCAAATGTAACTGTACTTACCCCAGCAGGGCAATTCCATGCTGCAGGGCGAAATGGGCATTATCACATTGCCGTTTGTTTTCTTTGCTTGAAATACAGGGAAACCTTTTGATACGAAGATGATACTCAACAGTGCTGTATCCAATGTCATCTGCTCTATATTGTTTGGAGAGAGGTTTGAATATGATGATCCTGCATTTCTAGCTTTGCTGAAGCTGTTAAATGAAAATACCAAGCTGTTGGGCTCCCCTATGGTGCTGGTAAGGTGTTGGTTTTAGGTTTTAGGTTTTAGCTTTTTCTGGGATATCTGGTCGCCAATGTTTGTTTTCCTGGCCTCCTGTATTTGCTTCTCAGGATGAGGTTGAGGAGAACATTAACAGACAGCTGGTCTGTACTGAATATTTCTGGGGTTCTGTATCTGCAGGACACAGATTCCCAGGGCCCTGGGCTTAGTCTGTGAAGCTTTTTAGCAAAAGAAAGCAAAACAGTCTTTACAAAAGGAAGTGTTTTACTTTCTTTGAAGAGCAGAAGCACAATATGTCCCTCCTATCAGAGATCAGCCCTGAAATGCACTCTTAAATCTGCCTTCTTATATTACAACTCAGTAATTGTCTTAGTTCTTCCTCTCCTAGAAGCAGTTTTGACAGACCTCTTTTTCTGGCCACTGAAACTCAATCTTAGCAAACTAATGGCTGATATAAGCCCATTCCTTCCCAACACAAAGCTGCTGCTTTGAATGCCAGTGGATTCATCTTTAGTGCCACACTGAAGTCTGAGGCTCCAGAATTCAGTCTATTCCAGAATAGCTCAGTGTATAAAGCACCATCTGAGCACAGGTCAGAATTACACACTGTGCTTCAGCAGGGGAACTCCCAGAACGAGGCACCAGCTGACAGCAAACTGCAGGGGCTTCTTTAATGGGCTCGCAGGGCAACTAGTGGTCTCCGAGAGGTTGTGCTCTCCTACGGGGGTTGGAGACAACAGCAAGTACATCCATATGACACATTGCAATGCTGTGCTTAGTCCAGCTGCTAACAACAGCGTAGCTTGGTGCTGTAGTAATTGGCTTGGAAAGCTAATTGGCTTGGAAAGCACTGCACTGGCACAGAAAAATTGTGTTTGTCTGTGGAGGTGGCCGACTCAAGTCCCTTGTTCTGTCCTAGAGTGTGACACACCTGAAGGCTTTCCCTGAGATAGGTACAATGCTCACATTCCCATCCTTCACATTTGAGACTGTCAGTCCCACTATCTACACAGCTGGAAGTCCTGAAGGAAGATTAAGTTGATGAGTCTCCCAAAAGTCATAGTGAGGACTCATGCACAGGTAGAACAGAGAGAACATGATATTTCTGCACAATGTATTGCTGCTTGGACTGCGCAAGCTAATGGGGGGGAATTGTGACCTGAAATGTCAGGGCTTGGGATGTCTTCCTATGAGTCTCAGCAAGGAATATCTTCAGCATCTCAGAAATATTTCACCAGTTAGCTGAGCAGTCCTCCCTGGAAATGTTTCCTGTCCTCTCTGAGCCTCCAGCTGAAGGCCTTGATCGACTCTGCTAGACAAGGGGCCAGCAGTATGGTTTGAGATACCGATATATAATCAAACTGCCAATTAACAGTAAGACTTTCATTGCTCCACAGTTATATAATTTCTACCCATCTCTTGGATTTCTCTTTGGCGCTCCCAAGACTGTGCAACAAAATGTTGATGAGCTGACTGCTTTTCTCCAGAAGCTCTTTCAGGAGCACAAAGAAGAGTTTGATGAAAATAACTTAACAGGCTTTGTTGATGCCTTTCTTATGAAGCAAAACCAGGTACTTTAAAGCTAAGTCTCAGAGTCATTCTGTTCTCTTAGCTCTAACTTACTATGAAGACTGATTATCTGTTAGGGACTGGAAGTGAATGAAAACACAAGAACTGCAATTTTTAGAATACATCAAAGTTCATACTCACAGTGAGCAGTGTTGCACTCGCTCCATAGTTCCACTGAAACTGCTGATTAAAGGGATCTAGTTGTCAAGATGTCCCATGTGGGTGAAATCTGCTTAGCACGCCTAAGGGGGATATCATTCCAAACCTTCCTGCAAGAATGCTAGAGTGATAAACTTCATTGCAATAACTGAATTCCTACTAACGTAATATCTAGTTTGGGGGACCGTATACACATTCAGGTTTGGACAAACTCCATACATTCCATGCACTATAGGCCCTAATGCTAAAATACTGAATGTTTAGGTCCCTGTAGCATATAAAGACACAAAAAGCTAACATCTAGATAAAAATGATGGCAATGCATTAATTTATTTGTATCATTTGCTATAGAACTAACGGTCATTACCTGTATGTTTTGAAGGAGTCAAAGAAACCCTCCACTTATTTCCACAATGGCAACCTGCTGTTTTCAACCTTGGACCTCTTTGCTGCTGGGACTGAGACTACTTCTACAACTGTGCGCTGGGGTCTTCTTCTGATGATGAAATACCCAGAAATTCAGAGTAAGGCTAAGAAGTCTTCTTGTACAAGATTCGGTTGCATGCTTAAGGCTTTGGTTATAGAAGGGAGGGAGGGGGACTCATTCAGTGTTGTCTAGAGTATTTATTATAAGAACTGTGAGAGAGATAACAACTACTGACTTACAAAGAGATTTTATTCAGCTAGTTGCAAGGAAACAGCACAGCCAAGCGGGAGAGGCTACAGGCCAGCCTTGCGCAGTTACAGTAAAGCTCCCCCATCACTGTTCTCCTGCAGGCTATCCGCTTACGTCACTGCAACTAACCTTCGTCAGTCTCCCCTCTCCTTAAGGACTGATTTTGATCTGGTTTCTGTTGAAGGCTATGGGGTAACAAAGGCATGAGATCAGAATCAGGCATGGCAAGTCCTGTAGCAACTCCATTCAAGCTCCCTTGGCTCAACAACAAATCTGAAGGAACCACATCACACATTGACTTTCCTGCCCCTATTTCTGCTCTTCCTAAATACCCCTCAAAGTTTTCCCTTTTCTTGATCTTGGCTAAACCGAAAGCCATTTAGGTTGCAAGATAAGAGGGGGTTACAGCTTCTTTATCTTTTCTTCCTCCCAAGGAAAGATTCAGGAAGAAATGAACCATGTCATTGAACCGGGACAGCTGCCTAAGTTGGAAGACCGGAAAAAAATGCCCTATACTGATGCAGTGATACATGAAATACAAAGATTTGCCAATATAGTCCCAATGAGTGTATCACGATCAACTCCTACTGATGTGAATTTCCAAGGTTATGTGATTCCTAAGGTGAGTTTTGAAGTTGTCAGCTTACACTGCACAGACTCCTTACTGTTTCCTTTGAAGCAGGCAAGAAAAATCAAAAAAAAAATCTAAAGATGCCCTGATGTTTGGTTTAATCAATGATGTGATCTTTTGTTTTGGATCCAGGATGGCTGTTACAACTATGGGCTGGATTGAGCTCTTAGTTACAACTTTTTGAATCCAAAATAACCAGAAACTTCAATTAAATCACACTGGTTTGAATCTCTTTTGCCAAATGTGGAACCTCTACTTCAGCTTCTTGCTTGAAAGGTCTCTCAAATATGTAAGAAGGAAATGTGTTCTGTTTTGTGGCCCAGAAAGAGAGCAGCAACTACTGATAAGAGGTGAAGCAGGGCAGGAAAGCATTCTCTAGTTCTGTTTGCCATGGCTCAGTCTTATTCATCTCTTCAAGTTAGAAAAAAAGAAAACCGGCCTTGCTGGACTATGGAAGTGATCTGCTCCTACCAGCTACCGTGAGTTTCTCTGATCCCTTTCAGGGGACAGAAGTTATTCCACTGCTGACCTCTGCTCTGAATGATGAGTTGCACTGGAAAACCCCTGATCAGTTCAACCCTTCTCACTTCCTGGATGCTGATGGGAACTTCATTAAGAGAGAGGCATTTATTCCATTTTCCATAGGTGAGAGGGGTATTTTGCGCACCACCTGCGGTTAGGCTAATTGCACAGCTCCCACTGAATCCATACGTAGTTATGGATGTTGGAAATTGTGAAACTCAGAACGTAGGATAAGAACATAGGATAAGGGAATTCTTGTCATTCCTCCCATTCACCATGCTGTAAGTAACCATCCCTTGCTTGGGAGATCCGGGCAGAAATGTTTGGGAGACGCTGATGTATTCACAGGCACTGAATAATCTCACAGGCTTCTGCATGCTCCGAGACCCTTTCAGCAGCATCTCTAAAAATGAGGGGAGGGAAAGTTTTCCTGCCTTAACAGCCTGCTGTTACAGACTGTACATACAGGTTAGAAGGTCTCCAGCATGAACACTATTATGGTGCTGATCATTCACTTCTCTCCTGGTTGTTTTCAGGACGAAGGGCTTGCATTGGAGAAGGACTGGCCAAAATGGAGCTGTTCCTCTTCTTTGCAGGCTTGCTGCGCAAATTTGTTTTCCAGACCCCTCCAGGATTTGACAAGTCAGATCTAGATCTCACTGCTGACGTCGGCTTTACTTTGAACCCCATGCCTCACCTGGTTTGCGCTGTGCCCTATGAATGATCAAACCACATGCAGTTAGTGTAGTGAACACTTTAGGCTTGAAATCAACTCCAGTTACAGGGAGATAAAAAGCTGTCTGTTCCTGAGTTTTAGGAGAAGGAAGACACTGAGCATTGCTATTTTTCTCTCTTTCATATCATTCTTTCCAAGAGCTCTCCTGAGGCTGGTAGAATGCAAACCCTTCAGAATCCCTTAAGTACAGCACTGAGAAACAGTGCAACCCATTCCTGGAACAGCACATCAGAAAAGTAGGTTTCAGGACTGTTTGAAGGAATGAAATGGTTTCAGCCTCCTCTATGGATGTAACTCATCAGAGGCTCTATTCTCTCCTCTGAGAGCCTCCACGGGGAATTTCCTAGCCCAAAGTCCAAGCACTGTAGCAGAGCTGATTGATGGCCCAGCTGGAGCCAGCAGACACAAAGTATAAATACTTAATGGATCTAGAAATCTCCCAGGGATAGCTGTTCGGTTGAGCCTCAGACTGTTTTTCTTGCGCAATACAACCTGCCTTATCTTCCTCACAGAGTCCCAGACACTTACTGGGGTGTAACATGGGTCTATGCCAAGAGCCAGATGTGGGACAGTTATCAGAAAACATCTAAATGGTTTAGGAAGTAGGTTCATTCCAACTCACATCAGGTGCTTTGTAGTGAAGAGCCTATTTATGACAGGGCCAATCTAGCAGCTTTCCACTTCTGCTAAGAATGACATTTCTGCTATTCCCTCACCTCTCCTGGCTGTGCACCAGCTCCAACGCTTGTCCAATCCTTGGCTGGGCCAATTCAGATCCATAAGCTGGCAGAAAATAATCGGCCCCAGAAAGTGAATAGTTTCTGAATCAGCTCAGCTAAACACTGGGCGCATCTTAGAAGCAGTGCAAGGACCATGCAGCCTGGAGTCAGGGAGCGCGCCTGCCGCTGTCCCAGCTCTTCTCAACTTCCTCAACTGCACCTCAGGAGCCTAGTTAATCTCTAGATCTCCTCTACCACCCACAGAGAGAATGAGGCTCCTTCAGCAGGTGACTGAACTGCCATAAGGTCTGAATTGCTCCCTCTTTGCACTGAGTGCAGTGAGCCACCATCCCCAGGCTCCTAATTCAAACCCCCCAATCTGATGTGTCAGGTCTGGTGGGATAAATAGGGGCAATACTTTATTTTCAAATTGCCTGAAAATAGGACTTAAACTCTTTAGAAGATGTTACCCTCTGTCCTCAGCTCTACATGAGATACACAGCCCCTGGCATTTCAAGCTGTCTGCCTCTCCAGACATTCCTGGTGTCAGGGATAAGCAGCAAGGTCTCCAGACTCAGCCTGCAGCCCCAAGCAGTGCAGAGCAAATGACTCTGTCATGGGTCTCCATGAAAGTTATACGTGCGCAGGATGCAGCAGGACCAGGGTCAACACAATATGAATTCTAAGCCAAATTTTGATCCATGCAACAAGTGCTTTGGCTGCTTATGTAAGAACCTATATAAAGTTACAAATATAGAGCTGATAATACATTGCCTAGCAGAGATCCTGCATCACTGTCAAAGTTTAATGTTTTGTACGTTGTCACTGTGAACATAGATGTTGTAAAACTGGTAATAGAGACTGGAAGAAGAAGTAGGTTGGACACTGTACCTTGTCACTGAGCCTCTCACCTATATCATTAATATGTAATATAGAGTCTCTGCAGAAAGCTGGTGACACCCCAGAGACTGTGGCCTTCCTAGAACAGCAGTTTGATTACAACAGTTAATGATTTATTTCATGTAGCAGCCATCAGGATGATGAACAACTAGCTGTACTTGCAAAGCTATCCCCATAACATGTGTGTGCGTGTGTGCACATGCATGCGTGTGAGATCTGAATGCCAGTGCAGGTGAGAGAGGGGAGGCTTCACCTGCAGTGAAACAAAGGCAGGAAAGCACATGTGGATTAGGGAGAAGAGAGTCACTGAAGATGCTTTTGTATTGGTTTGGAAGCAGGAAAGGCAGGTTTGGATGAAAAGAAAGGGAGAACCAGAAAGTTACAGAGACTAAGGGAGTGGCTTAAGTTAAGTTTATAATGCAAAAACAAAGTCATTGGCATCTAAAGATGATCTGTGCTGCAAAAAGAAGAAAAAAAAGGAGGAAGAGAATATGAAGGGATTTCCAAAGTAGGGTGGTCTTTGTCAGGCCAGGCCACTGACTCTTCACACTTCAGTTCAAAACTAAAGGCAGCACTCTAATAGTTGTACTGTACCTTGCACTTGTGCTTATACTGGACCTGATTTGTACCACACTTGTACTTGTATTGTACTTGTAGTGGTATTGCACTTTTACTTGCACTGTACCTTGGAGCCTGCTCCAGCTGCTGAATACACCTCCAGCAATCTGTGTAACAAATTAAATAACAAGAAAGCCTTTGCTGCTAAGCTTGCTTATAACCATTTGCTGTTGCTCTGTTTGCAGTCTAACCACCGCAAGCCTGACCTTAGCTCCTACTTAACATATAAATATTTTTCTCTGCTTCTGTTGATCTATCTAGTGTTGCAGGATAAAGTGGATTTAGGGTCAAACTGATAAAGTTGGGCTGCACCACCTTTAATACACCCTTGCTGGAGTGGTATGCCCAGGGGTTGCTGGGAAACATGCAGCCGGGACACGTTAAAACAGTGCAAAAGGTGAGGAATACTCATAGCCATGAACAGCTCAGAGAAAATCATTGAATCTCTAACTCCAGAAAAATCACAACAGAAAAGGCAATATGACAAGTATTTTTAGTAACTTAATAATTGTCCAAAAGTATCTCCTATCAAAAGCAGGTGCACAGTCCACAGAATGATGCACAGTTTAACTGTATAACTATCCTGGGATCCTGGAGCTGTGGTAGCAAGTCTACACTTGGGGTCACATCCTTGCTGACTTACAGGAATTAGAAAAAGGGTTTTTAGAACTCACTGTCTGATGAATTAAAGCATGAAAATGCACATGGAGGCAGTTTGCACCTTCCAAGACAGACACCAGCCTGTGTGAGGAGACCTGTGAACAGACTGTGATCAGAGTGACTGAGAACAACACAAAATTGCTCTCCCTGGAGCCTGCACGTTGTTGAGTTTAAACCTGTAGGTTGAGGTGCATTGCTGTTACTCTAGCTTCATCATTTTTGCACACAAGGCACAAGCTGCAAAGTATTAGTCTTGCATAGTCTTGAATTGTTTCCTAAACCTGTTACATTTGACTATAATAATGCGACACAGCCAATATTAAGGCACGGACTGTGTTTCTGGGCTGATCTCCATCATTTGACCTAAGGCCAATAAAGAATTGCTTGACCAGGTATCCAATTAGCAGGTATTCCTAAACTGTGTCTTGCAGTTGCTTTCTTGTAGATAACTGTGCTACTTTTACGTAGCCCTTTTCACTACTTATCTCGCTAGCCCCTGAACCAGCACTGAGAGGCGCTCTTGAAGGACGCAGTATTTTCTCAAGACTATGCTCCACAAAAAGGACATGTAAAATATTGTTCCTAAAGCTCTGAATTTTGGTCTCCTTGCTAAACACTTTGTTTTTGCATAAAGTCCCTGATTTATCTATCTTGATTTAACATCGAATGTGCAGTCACCATGCTGCAAACATTATTCAGATGTATGAACTGAACAGCAGTTTCCAAGCTTTTGTCTTCCAAGTAGGTGTGCTTATCCATAAGCTAATTAACTGTCATCACTCTTGCCTTTGATTTATTATCAATAAAAATCTACATGCCTTCCTGAATTTTCAAAACCTGCTTCTTTGCCCAGCTTCAACTAATTTCTGTGTTATAGCTGTCACAAGCCTGATTCTGCAACCTGGCCTGCCAGCCATGCAGCATCCGTTTCCATCTTGACAGTACTTCATGGTACCCAGGCAACAGCATCACACCGAGGTGGGACCATCTTGCTAATGCTGAACAGGTCCATTGATTCCCAGTTAGACACACAAGCCCCTCTGATATTTTCCCACACTGCAGTTATCTACCCAGATTCCTCCTCTCTCCCTCGTATCTTCTGTTGTCCTCCAGGAAGTTGATGCCGTGGAGAGGCTAGCTGTCTTCATGGTCCTCAGGGGGTTTTAGGTAGGCAGTCCTGCAAACCCAGTAAAATCCCTACAGTACTCAAATGCTGTCACATCAACTATCAGGACACTTTCCAGCTGCAGTGCATCTTTGCCAAGGGCTGCCGATCACAGGGTGGGGAAGGTGGAAGTCCCCTCAGATTTTCCAAGTGGTTGAGACACCAGGCAGGGCTTTTTCTTGCACTGGCCCCGGGGAGACAGACATCCAGTTGAGATAGTATTGTGCTCTGGGCACCACATTTCCAAAAGGATATACTAACTTTAGAAGAAGTTGGGACAGGAAGAAAGAAACATGACAGTGGAGAATGAAAACCCCTCACATACATTGTGGCTTGGAAGATGTGGTTGTTTGCCTTAAAGAGCAGATGGAGAAGGGACATGGGAAAGGTAGGCCACACAGTGTCCCAGTGCAAAGAGGATGAGTCACCTGCTTCCATCAGCCCTTTCTCCTTACAGAGGCAAAATGGAAAATTAAAGTGAATGGCACCAAATTTAAACTAATAGAAGAAAATATACCTTCTATGCACAGTTAGGCTGCAGTTTCCTGCTACAGACTTTTAACGCTGGACAAAGGATGCCACTCCATGATACTTAAAAGTAAAACCAAGGTTGAAAATAAGGTCAGGAAAAAATACTTTTTCTTATCTTACAGTACCTCTAGGGAGTTCCTGTAGAACCTGGGTCTGGCTTCTGTCTGAGAGAGGGTATTGCTCTAGCTGGCTTTCTGATGTGGCCTCTTACGGTGATTCCCACGTTCCTGTGGCTCCTGCACTTGCTTAAAAGGAGCTTGTTACGATAAAGCCGGCAAGAGTAGCTGAGGCTGCTGTCCTGGCCTGGCTGCGCTGCTGGTCGAGAACCGGATTGGCAGAGAAGCACAGAGACCTTGGGGGATCCAGGTTAATTTAATGGACGCAGGGCTGGTGCGTTCATGGGCTTTGCTGGATGGATTTCTCCAGGGAGGCCCAACTGGCAGCGCAGTGACTGCACCCCAGGGTGGTGGTGGGTGATGCTGACGGGTGCCCATGCTGCTCGGTCTCACCAGCGCTGCCTGTTTCGCTCCTCGTGGCAGGGGATCGCCACAGGGACGTAAGGGACCGAAGACAACCCGGCTGCGAGCACCTTGGAGGGGCCCGGCTGCCCCGGGAATGCACCCGGAGTGGCGTCAGCACCTGGCAGGTGTTTCGTGCTCGGCTCTCTGTGTGCTCAGGCAGGGGAGCACGTAGCAGCGCGGCTCCGGAGCGAAACACGGAGCAGATGCATTATTGAGAGAGGAATTTCTTGTCATCACAAGAGCTTGACTTACCTTTGTCATTTTAATGCATTGCACTCGGAGTCTGGTTTAAAAAAACCCAGCAACCCCCTCCCCGGCCCCAGCCCCTGGCTTTTCAGAGATAATTTAAGTCTGTTTCTGAAAGGCCTTTTTATGATTTCAGCAGCTCCCAGGGCAAGGATGAAATAGCAAGACAGAGGCAGCAGCACATAACTCTTGTAGTGCAAGGTGCTGCCAGTCAAACAAAACCCTGTAAGAGCAAACATTTTGCATGGGGCGCAAAGCGTATGCCATTGCAAGTCGCCATTGCAATGCCCTAGTTTTGCACCGTGTGCCAGCCCAGCTCCTCCTTGCTTGCCTTCACACCCCGCTCTGCCTCTTTGCTCACTTCTGCAATGCGACAGTGCACTCCTTCCCCCCGCCATGTGCTCTTCCCCCTCCTCAGCCTGACCTCTTTGTAAAGAGGTCCTGCATCACTCCTCTCTCGTCTGCGACAAGTAGGCAGGAGTGAGTCATTTCTTGGGGAAACAGTTGTCTCCAGCCCATTTCTTGGAAACTAATTTAAAAAAATCCTAGAAATGTTGCAATACACTTGCTTACTCTGTTTCTGGGCAGTAGCTGCCCTGGTACATCTCCACATAACTCAGACAGCTCCAACCTGCAGCAAAGCAGCCACTTGCTTTGGGACCATGCTGGTTTATCTTTCATCAGCCATGTCCTCCCTTCACATAAGGCCCACTCCTTCCCTACCCTATTTGCATGCGTAAGGCTGACGGCACATATCTGTTAAATAACAGCCTTTATATGATCTAAACGGCCAACTCCGGATAAATCTACCTTTAGCCTTCTGCTTCCTGATCATGTAAGACAGATCTTTCTTTCCTGAACAATCTTTTTTCCCCCTATTTTGTCAACTGTTTATTCCCTTTATCCCCTTGAAAGCCACTATTCACCCATGCAGATCTCAATTCCCTCTCTATGAGATTTCAACCTTTATGAGGGATGCAAGCACCAGATGTTACATATCTTTAACCTAAAATAATTCCATGCTCCAGTTTTGCTCAAGGTCTGAGGCGTGCCAGTCCAGCTAACTTCATTAACGTCTTCCCTCTATCTCTTAGAAGCTACTCTTTCACAATGAGGAATCGTCACAGAAATTTCAGATCTAATTTTGTCTTCCCATTTAATTTCAACTGAATCCACTCATGATCACTTGATCCAAGCTAATTTTCCACGGCTAGCTATTTCATGTCCTCTGCTTTAGACACAAAGTCTGAAATCACATCCCTTCTGGGCAGTTCAGAGCCTATTTTATGAAGAAGTTTATGGCCTGTAACACCCAGAGATACATGGGCTTTACCATTATTAACAGCCTTTGATCTCTACTTGAGAACCAAAGTCTGCCATAACTGCTATTTTTCGCTCTGGTAACATGCAGAAGATCTCAAATCCTATCCAAATCTGATTCTGGAGGCTTCTAATAGGATCCAAGGAAACCTTTTTATTTCTCTGTGTCAGGAGAGTGTTTGGAGGGTCATGGTACTGCTGATAAAGGACTTTGAGGTCTCAGAGGGAGGAGGAGGTTATAGAGGAATGCCAGGCACCTTTTTCCCATGTATATGTTCTTGCACACACATGCATGGGTTTGTAATTTGAAACTCTCTTTACTTCTGGACAGGCTTTGCAAACTGCTTAGACCACATTCTCTGAGGTGTTTAAAGAGGGTGGAGTATGCAGTATTTATTTAGGTACTCTACAAACCTTAATAAGAATCGAGTGCTTGTAGCAATCGCAGAGAACAAACAGAAAGCCAGCTGGCAGAAACTGAACAGTGCCACTGCATTTTTATTGCTTCTAACCCCAAAAACCAGATTATTACTAAAAATGGCTTTTTTAATTTCATTTATCTCTGATCCTGCATTAATTTGTCTGCTGTGTGCAGTGGTTTTATTAGCTGTACTCTATTTTTCAACTGGCTCTAAAAAATCAGCTTTTAAATTGCCTCCTGGTCCAACTCCTCTTCCGATCATTGGTAACCTGCATTTGGTGGATATCAGAAGGCAAGATAAATCACTAATGAAGGTAGGACAAAAAAAATCCCCAAACCCAGATTCTAATGCATTTTAAAGCTGCCTGAGTTATATCAGTGAGAACTTTTTGTCTTTTTTACTTTGAACTAACTGTAAAGGTGTGAAAATTGCATTATAATATTTTTCTGAGCTGCTTCTAGCCAATGTCTGTGTTGATGCAGTGTCATTTATGAGTGATCAACTGTTAAAAAAGACCAGTGGGTAATATGGGATTTCTTAAGTGTGACAAGGAACATGAAGTATATAATGCTTGTGGGATTTTAAGTATTAATTTGACAGCTCTGATAGCCAGAAATCATCAAAGCACTAGGAAATAACTAACATGAAATGAAATTGCTTCCCTCCCTTCTACCTTAGAGAACTGGCAAGAGGAATTCCTCCCCGTAGTGCCCCAAAAACTGCTTTGAGGAGGGTCGAATCCAAATGCCCCTTCGCAAACTTTACTTCCCTCTTAATGAATTGGATTCATGTTAAGATCTAGATGGCGGGATGGAAAATTTGTGCTAAGGAAACAGAATGAATAGCCTGCAAGCTCTTCTCTTAACTTGCAATTAAAACAACTTACCCTGTTTATGGAGATAAACAGCTCCTGCAGCTAAGACAAGGCTGGCACAGAGCCTGCGGTGTTCGTGTCAGCCCTCCGAGCGCTCCCACCTCGCCTCGGCAGACGGCACCCTAAAGGCTCGACCCATGCCGGGGACAGAGAGACTGAGCAAACAGAGAGGAGCAGTTCACAACTAGGCGTTGACAAGGCTCCTGTAATACCAGTCCTAAATAAACACCCGCAGTTCTCTGGGAGCAGCCGAGCGCTGGATAAGCTATGGCTCGGGGTGAGGCTCCCAGCACCTGGTGTCGCACCGTGGGCAACATCAGGGTTTGGGTCAGTTTAACCAGCAGGGCTGGGCGCACATTGCTACTGTGTCACTGAGCTGCATTTTTTGCTCACCTCTCTCTGCATCACCTAATAGATGATATTTGGTATCGCCTATGTTTGCCTTTAATTTGGGATTCATCCAGAGGGGTTATCTCTCCATCTCCCCCCAGAGGTAACAAAAAGAAGTGATTGCATTCGAGTGACACGCACCAGCATTTGCTTACCCCGTTTCCCCGGGTACCCTGATGGGGAATTTGCAGGGCAAGCGGGGATGGACCCTTCCCCATCGGATCAGCGCAGTATTGCTGCCGGAGCAGCAGGCAAAGGCAGAGGCGGCACGCACCCCGTGTCCTCGCTTGGGCAGCAGATTTGCGCAGTGGCTCCCCACCACCTTGCCCCAGCCTGCTCCAGTCTCGCCTCTGCTGCTTCTGAGCGCTGCTTCCCCGCTGCACGGTGCGGCCACCGCTGCAGGGCTGATACTCAGCCTCCCTCGTTGGACTGCAGCAGCGTCCCTGACGTGATGCTGTGGAAGCAGACGGGGAAAGGGCAGCGGTTGGGGAGGACAGCAGTCTGCCTATAAAAGGCAGGCACGCAGCAGCAGGCACATGCCAGCCTGGCCTTACAGAGTGTGGATTTCCCCTTCAGCGTGCGAGGCTCTGCACACGGATACTCGCTGCAAACCCGTTTTCTTGACAGAGAGGAGCAGACATGGGTGCAACGCAGCCTGCTCTGCAGGCACAATCAGGACGTGCCAGCAGGACCCCGTGTCCTCGGCTGGGACTTTCAGCCCTCCGAGGAACTGCGCTGCCTTTGTAAGCGCTCGGCAAGGCGCAGCCTGTGCAGCGGGGCTGTCAGCAGGGACAGAGCTGCAGGGAGCTTGTTCTTGCGTGTGCTGCAATGAAAGATCCTCTCTGTGTCGGGTCGAAGATACGTCCAGGGCTTTCGCTACTGCAAAAAGAGCTTCGCTTTGTTTGCGAGCGTGGGCACAGCCAGCCGTTCGGGTTGCCCCCTGCCCACTCCGAATGCCACAGAGGGCAGTCGTGGGCTGCACCCAGCCCCCGTGGAGGCCCGACCTGGGGTACCCACGCCAGGTCTGAGCGCAGGGCCGTGGCGTCGCTGATTCCAGTATTGTGGTCATTCAGGGCAACGTCATGCCTAACGTAGGTCAAAGCTGAATCCTTTGATCTAGTAGCGTGGATGCAGGAGTGCTTTGGTACAACAGGGGTGCCGTGAGCAAGCGCTCTCCTGAGGGACCGCGTCATTACTGGTACTGAAACGTCTGCTCCATTTGCAGCTTTCTTCTGTCCATCAACTTGCATTGCCATTTGAGGTCTAGTCCATAACTCTAAGTGACTTTGTTTTTCATTGACTTTCTCCTCAACAGAGAAACCAGACTAGTAACATACTGATTGGGGGAGTTTTGTCTTGTGGCAATAAGCCTAAAAAGCCAGCCAGGCATCCATACGACATGGCACGGTTTTGCTGGTAATCAGCTCACAGGAGCTGTTCTGCAGCTGGGGCAGCCTCGCTCCTGCTGCCAGGACATAACGTGGCCGGCAGCTTTCCGACAGACGTCCGCATCGGATGTGTGCGCGCTCCCTGCCTTGCTAACCGTCACAGCTTGCCTCTCTTTCAGCTCGCAGAAGAATACGGCCCAGTCTTCACCCTCCATTTTGGGTTCCAGAAAGTTGTGGTCCTGACTGGGTACGAAGTTGTGCGGGAGGCGCTTGTGAACTACACAGAGGAGTTTGTAGACAGACCATCCATCCCAATATTTGACCAAATTCAGAACGGAAACGGTACTAGAGAAATGAGGGGGGGGCGGGAGGGTGGGATGATGCCGGCGCTTAGTGCCAGCCGAACTGTTCTTCCCTCGAACGCTCCAAACGGGGCTTTTACAAATCCCCCTTCAGACCCTACCGCAGCCAAGCTAACAGCCAACATTTGGCTTTTCTCCTTTTTCTACAAAGCCTTGTAGCTTTTCACTACAATTACTTTTGCTAACGCGTTTGTGACCAATTCCTCTCCTCACTGCTCCAGGGTGAGGAGGGGGATTTCTAAAGGCCCAGCAGTAAGATGGTAACGGGAGCTGAGCAGCTTTCTGCCATCGATGCATTTCCACATCTTCCCCATGGTGTCACGGGACTTTGGGCTAACAACTTGTTTGGCTGTTCAGAGCTGTAGGGTTTTTCTCTTTTTCCTGCTACACCAGGTGCCACAATTTTGGACATAATCTTTCCACAGAATCTTGTCTCCGCAGACACTCTTGGGTGGAACAATGTGAAACAGGTTCAGACAAAGGCAACGGGCTGAGGCTGTAAATTCTTCCCACAAACAGTCCCACGGTTTTTCCAAGGCAACGCTCCATCCCCATTCCCTGACTATTTCAGAGAACATTTTGTCTTGTTTTTCGATCCTCTGCTTTAGCTGAGGCTCTCGCTTTGAGCACTCAAAAAAAGAGCCTTATATGATAGTCAGAGATGACACTGGGATTGCACATAGTAATTCAATTACCCAGCCATAATATTAACAGATGAATTAGTCATTACATAAGGAAAAGGAATTGATGGGGGGAAAAGCACGTTCAGAGCCAGTTTACATGTAACATATCCCTGCAGGAGACTGTCAGTACTGCAGTGTAAGTCCTTTCACACTTACCCTATCAGTCCAAGCGTGAGCCATTTAGAGGTGACCCAAAGCCGTAAATTCACAACGGCTGCTAAGTAACAATGGTCACAAAATTTCTGACGAAACATATTTTTCTTCAGAAAATGCTGATCTGTTGACTCCAAAGCTGTTGGTAGAGGAGGACTGTTCCAAATCAAATTTCCTGAATTAAAGCAAAATAAAAAATGGAGTTTAGAAATTTGCTTTGACATATTTAAAACAGAAAGTTTTGCTTTCCAAATTAAAATTCTAGAAAAGGCAAACATATGTAAAAAAACCTGCAGCTCAATGTGATATGATGGAACGTGAAATAATGTAATCCCCCTTTTCAGTGGACAAAATCTGAAATATTCTTTGGATTACTGACACAATTTTTCCTTTCACTCCATCCAACACCATGACAGGATGAAATATCCGTCTCTGCTTGGTGTCGTTAGTGATCATCAAGAGATGAGCTCAAGACTCCATAAAAGGATGGTATTTTCACCACTGCTGGAAAAAACAGTGCTGTTGGGAATTTCAGCAAAACATCTCAGCACTGAATAGGGTTGGGGAGACTGAATTATCCCATCTCACTTAGATAAAATACCTTCGTGACTGAAATGTGATAGAGGGGGAAGCTGCAAAGGTGGTCACATGGGGCCCTAGACCTGCAAACGGAGACAGAAAGATTGCATGATTGACTTAGGCCAAGCTCCTTCCCCTGCTCTAAAGCTGAATAGGGCTGGTCTGAAAAGCCTAATCTGCTTACCTTGCTCACAAGAGAGGGCTGGGTGAGACTGGACTGGGTAGGAGCTGGTCTTTCACAAGCTAGAGGCTCAGGGAGACTGAAGGCCACAGGGATAGGGCACCCGGAAATGGGAGCCCCTTATTCCCCAAATCCATGGGAAACTGGGCAGCAGAAACGCTTTTGGAGATCCCAGTGAGTCCAGTTCCATATCTTGGTTTGTGCGGTGGAGCTCCTCCATGTATGATCCCAGTGGAGATGTCTTATGGCCTCCCCAGGTGTCTTCTTCTCTATTGGGGAGCTCTGGAGAACAACTCGGAGATTCACTGTATCCAGCATGCGCAACCTTGGCATGGGGAAAAAAATGATAGAAGTGAGAATTTTTGAGGAGCTTCACTTCCTTATAGAGATGATCAAATCCTTCAAAGGTGAGCTGGGGACCATGATGGTGCCATACAGCTCATTGCTGCTGCAACATCGCATTAACATTTCCTTCCTGCTCTCATTGCAGGGGAACCTTTTAGCCTGAGATCCTTCAACACTGCTCCAACCAACATCACCTTCCTCATGCTGTTTGGGGACAGGTTTGACTATAAGGATCCAACCTTTCTCACTCTCTTAAGACTCATAGATGAAGTTATGACTCTTCTGGGATCGCCATATTTGAACGTATGTCACCTGTCCCACAGATTCACTTTTTTTTTTTTTATATTGGTGAGCTACAAACCATAGGATTTAGTTCAGCAGTTCTCAAATATCCAGAAGCAGCCATCATACCTAAAATGTGATGGCTGTCCACATACCACCCTGGTCACCCCAAGTATCCTGCAGAATTCCCTGTTGATACTTTCACTTTAAGCCAGCCTGCAAATCTGCATGGAGCTAAAATAAAAAGTGACCTATGATGATTTTATCTGCATAGTTTTGTTTTCAGCTTCTCCAATATAACTGCACTGTGTAGGCTTTCTTTGCCTTACCTGCATTTTCTAATAAGAGCTCACATTCAGCGCTGACGTCCAGGTGAGAGAGATTTCACAGCCTGCACTAAACATGCTCCCCTGGAGAGCACCAGGAAAACTGCTTTTCTTCAAACTGCCGTGTCCCGTCCTTTGTAAGCAAGATAGGCAGAACTTACCCATCGCACACTGATCTAAAATGGCTGGTGGCCTGGCACGTGGGAACCAGGGAGCCCCAGGGGCTCTCCTGTGAGGCTGACCAGTTTGCTACTGGTAGGGCAGCTGTTCCCGTAGAATGGCTTAAACGCTTAAAAGTAGGCAGTACTAAATCAAACCTTAAATGTTGCAAAGCCCTCCTTTCCATGCAGTTCTGCCTGTGACCCCTCTGAGAAGTCCCTGGGATGCTCAGATACTACTGCTACAAGACCGTACTCACCTGATATGTTATCCCTTAGGAAGAAGCTATTTCAACACGTTGATATTACAGCAGACTTAATGCTTCTATTTCTTTTAATTCCCCATTAGTATTTCAATTTCTACCCATTCCTTGGATTTCTTTTCAAAACCCACAAGATTTTGCTTGAGAAAATAGAAGATGTGCGAGTCATTTTAAGGCAATACATGAAGGCAAGCAGGGAAGACGTCAACGAGAACAGTGTGAGGAGCTACGTTGATGCACTGATATTTAAGCAACAAGAGGTATTTGACTGCTTAGGCTTGTTGACTGTTTGTAGTGTTTTCTTTGGGTTTTCTAGCTAAAATAGTCAGCTAGATCTCTATTTCAGTCACATCATGCAAACGTATTCAAGCTGTTATCCTAGTGGCACTGAAATCAGACTCTAGTCTCTTACACGTGGTGTAATTTATTGCAAGGATTTTTCCATAAAATTTAAGATATGAAAGCCACTCCCTCAGCCACTCTTTCGGTCCGCTCCTGAAATAGCAGTGCACGTAATAATGCAGGATCAGCTCTTGGTTTCTAGTAAAAAATGCATGAATTCACATGAAAGCTGACTGCTTTTCTTCTTACAACAATAAAATCAATCACTGATACTGTTGCTCCAAGATCAATGATATACTGAAAGTACTTGAATGGTAGGTCATAACTACCAGTCCTATGCCTGCCCCGCATCTTACCTTAGTAGAGATCCAGTGCAGTCTCTCATGTCTGTTGACTTCAATGAACACAAAACATCTGGACTCTCAAATTTCTTTCTAACTTGATCTAGGCCAGCCACAGGCATTAAGTTTTCTACCTACCTATATGGAGGAAGGTTCAATACAGTCCTAAAGCCCAGTAGAAAAGGTTTGAAAAGTAATTTTGAAATCCTTGGGCATTCCAGCCCTACCCTCCCTTCCTGGGTGGCAGAAGTCTCTCGAAGCTGGAATTAGCTGAAAGTCCTTCTGTGCAGAGAAGAGACCAGGCTCCTTCCAGACCTGTGAGGCTGAGCCAGTAAACAGCATCTGGCACTGGGTCTTAGGCTGCTTCTGGCTGGAGATGGAAACTGAACCTAAATCTCTCTCCAAATTTCCCATCTTTGATGCTGTGCATGCAAGATCAGGCCTATTTTATTGCTCTGTTCACAAACACAGGATCATACCCAACAGTGTAATGGGTTATGTAGTATTTCCCGAGCTCGCTGAATATTAACACTGACTGTTTTAAGAGCTTTCTCACCAGTCAGTACACTTGTGTGTTTCAAGGAGAAAAACAAGAAAGACAGCCTCTTCCATGATGACAACTTAATAGCATCCATCCTCGACCTGGTGATGGCGGGAACAGAGACCACAGCCACAACCCTACAGTGGGCCGTTCTGCTGATGATGAAATACCCAGAGATTCAAAGTGAGCTACCTTTATTCACTCTCCATCCATGACATGGCTGATAAGGAGGGGAGAGGCTGTGCCTCAGATACACAGAAGCTCTTTTTCCTCAAGAATTGAATCCCATCTGTTTATTATTATGAACTACTGATGTAATTAGGTGTGGAATGAAGTCAAAACAAACAGCCTCTGTGCCTTGCAGGGGGACAGTATGAGCAGAAACCAAAGTATGATGCTGGGGGAACTATCCATGCACATGCCTGAACTAGAGAGAGAGCTGGGGAAACCAGGATTGGTGTTTTAGAAATCTCTTCCCTCCAAAGCCTGGAAAAATATGATTTTATCAAAACAAAATCCTTGCTGGGACAAGTTCACTTTGTTTGTTCCTTCCAGAAAAGGTGCAAGAGGAGATTGGGAGGACTGTCAAAGCTGGAAGCTGGGCCACATATGAGGACCGGAAGAACATGCCGTTTACGAATGCAGTGATACATGAGGTGCAGAGGTTTATCACTCTCCTGCCCCACGTTCCCCGCTGCACTGCTGTTGACACCCACTTCAGGGGCTACTTCCTTCCCAAGGTACATAATTGCTTGAACCTTGGAACATATCACCCTTCTTGTTTTTGCATGGGGCACTGGCTAGTTCTTAGAGTCCAGCTTCTTTGGAGAGAGTTAAAGGACAGAAGCCCAAAGTAAATGAGGCTTAGAAGAGTTTCTTCCTCTCCAGAGACCATCCTGAAAGCCCAGAGAGACTAGTACTGTAGGACTCGAAATCCTGTCTCTGTCATGCTCAGCACTTCCTCACTCCAAGAGTGATCCCGGTTTGCCTCTCGGATGCCATCTGCAGAGTCAAGTATCTTCCAGGCATCTTACAGGACCTGACCCTCTGCCTGAGCTTCCCATAGCTCCATGTGGCGTTTGGCTTTGATCCTTGGCACTGCTGGGAAAATTTCAACTGACTTACCTCTCAGCTGACTAATGGGAATAAATCCCTCAGCATCTCCACCTATGCCAGGTGGAACAAATCTACTGAAGATAGAGTGAGACATTTTAGTACCTTCACTTTGGACATCACTTCTCTCTGGAGCTCCTCCTAGTCCCTGGCCCTTTCCCCACATCACAGCACCTTCAGTGCTGCCTGAGATCTTCAGCCCTGCTTCGAGCATGACAGCCCCAGGCAGGCCTTCGCTCTTGCTAAGTTCTGTACCTTAACGTACTTTTCTTCCAGGGTATAATCGTAATCCCATCGCTCACCTCAGTGCTGCTGGATAAGACGCAATGGGAGACACCATATCAGTTCAACCCCAACCACTTCCTTGACGCTGAAGGGAACTTTGTAAAGAGAGAGGCTTTCCTGCCCTTCTCCACAGGTAACTAAAGGCCTGACCTGCATGCCACTGAAGGGATGGCAGGACCATTTTATTACAATATACACAAATGGGGTCTTGATGGCTAAGTACTCCCTCTCAGTCAATAAGCAACCAGGCAACTAAGCAGAGCCAATGCACCCAGGCAGACTGCTCTCTGAGTGCAGCTCTCCCACCGCTGAAGGGGTTCATTTCCAAAGTTTCGACAGAAGACAAGGAGAGATATTGAATTTGAAAGAGCATAGAAAAATGCCTCAAAGTTGTCAAGAGTAGGCGGATTATCCAGGCAGGACTGGTGGGTTTGCCAGCACAGCTACATATGAGATATCATGAGTTCTTCTGGAAATTAGAGTACAGGCCAGGGACCCTCAAGTCTGCCTTGAGGCAAGGCCCAAGTCGCACCTATGAGTGGATCCGATGCGCAAGGCCTCATCCACTGCCCATCAGAGTCAAGGAAGAGAGTCCCAATAAGTCCTGGACCTTAACTAGGTATTCCAGCCACAGATCCAATATGGGACAGAGTACATCAAACCATACTACTCTTGCTATGAAGTCTTATGCCCAAAGGTCTGGATTGTTTCTAGAGTCACCTTTGACTGTGATTCTTCCAGGGGCACTTTTGAAAGCTGGCAAGGATTTCTAGCAAGATCTTTTAGAGGAGGAAACCCAGCCCAGTGGTTAGAGAAGGTGACATAGCACTTGGCATCCTGGGATCTGTTCCTGGTTTGGCCTCCATCTGTTGTCTCAGTCAAGCTGCATACTATTTTTTTTAATGTCGATTTCACCTGCAAAATACAATTGATGTTCTGTCCCTGAAGGGTCATAAACTCAAACTTCTAGGGATTCAAACTGAGATAATGGCAAGAACAGTGTTAGGTAACAGAAAGTCTCCCAAAAGAAGAAATATCACTTATAAGGTTTCTTGGTGACAGCCATAAATGCTTCCAAAAGTTGCTAATTTCCAGAAACGCCTGCTGCCCAGCTTGTGCACTCTATTACTCCAGCAGTGTGCATTATGAGAGGGCACAGCAGCATGGAGTCGTCTTGCTGGGAGTTTAACAAATCCCAACACTGCAGGAGCCTGTAAAGGGAGATTTCCCACAGAATCCTACAAATCCTCCAGGAACCTTATACTTTCCAGCTATTCCTTTTAAACGATGACTTTCAGGGATTCCAGAATATGCTACAACAGCAGACCTTCACCAGTGACTTCTCATACTGGAAAGCCAGTTCTCACTGTCCACCAAGTGCTTCGCCCATCTAGACACTCACACAAGGGCAGAGAATCTAGCACAAAAAGGAGGTAGGAACGAATAAACAATCTTTTCTAAAAGTGCGGCAGATTAGGATAAAATTCCACAAGAAAAGTGAATTGTCAAACCATCTCACTTTGGGAGTAGGCAGCATTTTTCTATCAGGCTGATTTTTAAGAGTAAGGGATTAGGTAAAGATGCTGAGAGGTTCATAAGATTCACAAATCCACGGATGAAACTGGGTGAAGGAAAGGATCGATTCTCAATAATGTAATGCATACAAAAATTGCAACCCCAGTCCACAATCCTGTTATGCTAAACACCATTATACATAGCATAAGAGCCCATCTCTGCGCCAGAGAGCTGACGAGCTAAACAGGCAGTCTTGAGGTAGAAGGAATCAGAGGGCCAGGGAGGAGAAGTGATTTGCTTGATCACTTTGCACATAAGTGACAGAGTCAGGAAAATAACCCAGCTCCTAACTCACAACGGAAACTTCCATTCACTAGACCAGACAGCTCCCCAAGTAAGGAGAGGAAAGGTACATTATAAATTAGTAATAGCCCTATAACCTGCCACATGGCTGTCACTTGCTGCTGAAAATCACTATGTGACAAAGAGACCAGGCAGGCACACTGTCTCAGTCTGACTGGGACAACTACCCTTAGCAACATGGGCTCCTCTGCTCCAAAATAATGTCTGGTGCCATCAGAGAGATTTCACTTCTGCCTCCATTACTGTATTTCAGACGCTAACATGTCTATGACAAAAATTTCAGCTTGATTTTTTGACCAAGTAAACACACTGCTTCCATCTGCAGGACGAAGGAACTGCATCGGAGAAAGCCTTGCCAAGATGGAGCTGTTTGTCTTCTTTGTAGGGTTGCTGCAGACATTTACTTTTCAACCCCAGCCAGGAGTTTCAGAGTCCGACTTGGACCTTACCGTCCCCCAAACGACTTTCACATTAAGGCCTCAGCCTCAGGCAACCTGTGCTGTCCTGCGTGAATAACTACAACCTTGTTAAAGAGCAACTCAGGTGAGCGGGGGAGCCACTTAGACCCAACGTAGCCAAGCTAGGACTCACCACCTCCCATTCTGCTACATCACCCTCTTTCATACCCCCTTCCAACTGTCTCCATCCACTCCCACTCCACTGCTCTCCACCTCCACATCTGCCCCATAGGTTGCTTACCCCTCTTTACTCCTGAGCTGTGAGAGGGTGTATATAGTCAATTAAAAACCACGATCCTTCCGGCTACTTGATAAATATCCTCTGAATGGTGGGCTGGCTAGTAGGCCAGGAAGCAGTGACACACAGATACCTCTTCTCAAGAGAGGGACGCTGTGCATGGAGCAGCTGGAAGGACAAAGAAAGTTGTCTGGTGAAGGGCAAGCAGCGCATGAGTCGTAGGTCTGACATCCAGGCTCCCATGGCAAAGCAGCGAGATTCTGAATGTTGCAGAAATCTCCCTAAAAGCATTGTGAAGAGATAAACATTGCCATTTGCTGGGAGCCACAGAAATGCGCTGTTGGTCACAGCACTTAAATCATCTGTAGGTACCTTCTGAACTTCTCCAGGCTCTCTAATTATCCATAGCTTCTAGCAAAATCCTACCAGGCTAGGCAGCCAAAGTCAAAAGCTTGGAGTGAAAAACCAGACTGATTCATGTGATTCAAGGATGGAGTTTAAATCTGCAGTTTAAATCATAAAGCTACGTGAGAATTGTATCAGAAACTGATCATAAATGCAAACGTTATGGAAAATAAAGCAGATCCATTTTTGTAGCTCTCTGCTTTTCCTGACTTTGTTAAATAAGAACAAACACTCTCCATCTCTTTGGACCTCATGGGTAATCAGTCTGGCATTTGGGATGATCCGGCCATTGGAACCAAACATGTGATTTCCTTGCAAACGGAGTGTAATTTCATGGTGCTTGTATTACACACACACACGCGCATGCGCGCACACACACGCGCGCGCACACACACATGCAGAATTAGAATCAGGGATCAGAAGAGACCTAGTTTTGTTTTTTTTCCTCTGCTCTGTAGCTTTGTCTGGCTGTCACCCCGTCTGTAGTGCTCCTATCTGCCAACATATTCCTCAGCCTTACTCCAGTTCATGTGGAGCTCAGGCATTTTTCCATCCTCATCCTGCGCCTGTGAATTGCTACTGCTCCATATTCATTACCTTATCATCTACATTATCGTAATGTTTATATTTCCTCCTTCATGGGAACCCAATAAAGTTTTAATCCTCCAATGTCTGTAGCATCTTTGTCCTCCCAAAGCATCACCTGGTGGCAATGTCATTCTTGAGGGGTGGTGGCAGTAAGACGGGGTCTTCCTAGGGGGAAGACAGGTAAACCAACTCAGGAGCAAGTACCCATCCACTCTGTACTCTGGCCTTGGCTTTCCCAACACCTCTGCCTACTCTGCCACATTAGCTGTGAAGTGGCTGAAATGCTGAAGGAAGTCCTGGCTTTGCTGAAATCAAAAATACTTTTGCCTTTGGCTTATGAGCAGGACTGTTCCTGCTCTAGCTCCTTTCTGAGAGTAATATGAACTCAAAAGACAGAAGTGACAATAATCCACTGGGGACGGGGGGAATGGCAACAGACAGCAAGGGGCTGGGTTCAAATTTGAACTAATTCACTGGGGGAATCTCAGACCTGACTCATTGTCACTGGCTTTGGGGGTCTTGGCTTTGAAGGAGAGAGATGGTTTTCCCACATTGCATAGCAACCTTCAGTGCCTGCGCTTTCCAGACATCACTTTCCACGCTGGTACTCTCTGGAAGGCAGACCATAGCCTGCGGTGTTGCTGGCCACATACAGAAATCTAGCAAGATGGAGCCATACTAGTGCATCAGGGAACACCAACAAGAGATATGAACTACCAGGTGCAAATGCGCACAGGAAACCAGCTCCTTGATTCCTTTAAAAAATGTATCTTATTTGTGCTTGCATTAGCAGATGGATAGAAGAGATCACTCCCAAGCACACAGAATTAGACAGCTGAATATATCTCTGCAAGAGAAAGTGCTTCCTCCCTTTCATTTGTTCAGCCAAATGATGGCAGAACATTGATTATGACTCAGCTACAGATTTATCTAGCAGAAAACATTGGCTCTCGGGGCTTAAAAATGGGTGGAAATATCATTTCCTCATTCCTCAGTGGCCCTGAGGGTCTTCCTTCTAGCTGAAAAACATGTTTGTGCCCTGAAGAGAAGACAAAGATCTGGGGGTGGTTTGATTTTTAAAGATCTGAACTACTTCATCTCACATCATGTCTGTGACCTGTAGCAGGCTGGGCAGTATGCCCTGTGGCAGGTGCCTGTGATCAGCCTAGAGCCTGCCTGCAGCCCAGCCTGGTGTCCTCAGTGCTGCACACCCAGGAGCTGGTGCTCTCAAAGGGGCAATGCTCAACTGCAAGGATTGCAGCAGCTATATAGCTTCAAAAAATGAGGGCTGTCTTATATTTGAAACCCCTCTGCACACTGGCCATAGCAATAACCGTCATGCAGAATATTGTTTCTATTTTCCTTTTGCCACGAGATGGCACCACAATCCCTTTGAGTGACAGACAGCCCAGCTCTGCAGTCCTTAACTGGGGTAAAACATCCTGCCATCCATGATAAGGGCTTTATAAGGCGAGCAGAATTAAGTTTTGAGGCTTTAGGCACCCCTGATCCAAATGGGTTCACCTGCGAGCAAGGCTGGGCGCACAAAGACATATGCAGTATTTATCATTAACTTGGAAGAATCAAGTGGTACACTGGGAACAGGAGGAGACTTCTCCTCCCCATCCTGGAGCATATAAGGATTTTCTTCCACCTCGTCTTCTCCTACGGGTTTATGTGACAAAACACCTTGTGGGACAATGGTTCGGCTCACTTCCCATTGCAGTCTTATTGGATCCTTCTGGCCTCCACTCAACATTTCAGACCAAGGAAGAAGTGAGCAGCTATGAATAAGTGTCCTATTGCCTGCACTGAAGGGGGGATGAGAGGAAGTTCCACCTCTAGTACTTTCAGAGGAGGAGAGGAGATAACAATATAAGGAAAAGGGAGGATTCCAACAAATTTCACAGAATACTGGGAGAAGGAAGGAAAGGGGAGATGGATGAGTTATCCCTCACTCTGCCTAGATTTGCCCAGCTTCTATGCCACTTAAAGAAAGAGCATTGTAGAAGCATCTTTGCAACGTTGGCATGCCTGCTCGTCCAAACCTGGTGGTCTGAAAGGAGGCTGTGCTTACATATCTGACCTACCTCTAGAAAAATGTAGAAGAGGGGGGTTTTGACTTCTCAGTGGAGATCTGTCAAGTTCTATGTCAGTGCAGGGGTAGCAGAGCCAGTGCCCAGAAAGGGCCAGAGAGTCCCAAGAAACTATGCTGAGGTCCCCCAGAACAAGGGGAACCTAAACAGTCCAAGGCTCAGTACCTGGGATTCAAAACCAGAAGTCTGGAAGGTATTGGAGGAGCATCCATAGGACATAGAATGAGTAGGTATCTGGGAACGATATATCAGCTGTACAGTAGGGAATGGGAAAAGAGCTGGGATTTGGGGATGACATGTCTGCATCTCTCATTGCTCTCCAAATGAAGAAATAAACCACTGCTGAGAAACGTTATCTCCCAGACACCCAGAACTAGGATAAGTTCTTACGTCATGTATTTAATGTGTAAAGAAAAGTAATGACTGTCCTGCCATTTTGAGTCATGTATCTGGCTGGAATTTTCCAGGTAACCTTACCCACTGGGTCTCCTCACTTTCTTACAAAAATATTTGCTCAACAAATATTTTAAGCATATAGTCAACACTTGCAAGGCCTTGAATAAGAATAAACTGGTTGTTTCTACTGCATAGGGATCTAGTTTCTCCTTTGTGCATCTGTTGGACTCTGTGCAAAACAATTACATGGATTTTTCTCGGTCTAGAGCCTTGGGTTTATTCACGTAGCACAGCGCAGGCACACTGTGGATGAGGTCTCATGGTGAATCCAGCCTCTGCAGTTGTGTCCAGCTCGGATTCTCTGACCCCAGCTGGGGGCTTAAAAGTAAATTTCTGGATCAAGCCTGTGAAGAAGATGAAGAGCTCCATCGTGGCCAGACTCTCTCCAATGCAGTTTCTCCGCCCTGCAACGCCAAAAGCATGGCCATTTGTAGTGTGATTAGGTAAGCAATGGCTCAGCTCGACAGCTCTTCTCTACTACTTGGCAGCAGCAGTGTGAGGGACAGTACAGGCCTCAGAAATGCAAAATAACACGGAGCGATATTCAGCAGCCGTGGCCACTGGTCTGACACACATTCAAACAGGGCTGTTACAGTCAGAGCCTGCAAGGAATTGATTTGGGAATTAAACGTGGAAATTGGCCTTCCCAAGGCAAAGCAGGCTTTTGCTTGAAGGTCTTAAGTCTTTTGTAGTTCCCAGAGGTGTATTTAAATAATATATCAGGGCCAAGCATGCCTCCAAGTCTGGGCTGAGAGGCTGTTTGCAACTCATCGGAACTCATGGCAGATTATTTCTAAAATATCCCCACCACTAATCTGTGTAGTGTTCCTAACAGAAGCCCTTATCCTGTCCCTTGACCACTGTCTTCTGAGTGGCATTGAGCACTCTGAGCTCTGTGCAGGATCAAACACTTTCATTACCTGTGGAGAAGGGCAGGAAAGCTTTCTTCTTTACGAAGTTCCCACTCGCATCAAGGAAATGGTTGGGGTTGAATTCATCTGGTGTCTCCCATTGCGTTTTATCCAGCAGCACAGAGGTGAGCAGAGGAATCACTGTTGTTCCCTGCAGCACAATCAAGATTCCAGGTTATGAGGACTGAATGAGAAAAGCGGAGCTAAAAGAAATGGGAATTTGGTTGTATAACCATGAAGTCACACTGCCATAGGTCTGGACACTGAGGAGACAGGGAATTAGGGAACTAGGTCTTTCCCATCAACAGCCCTGTGTCTCAGGCTCTCCCTCTCCCTCTCCCTGTGACATTCCTCGCTGTGGGTCACTGGTGTGCTGCATGGGAACCACCCTACTCTTCATCTTGAGAGCAGCATGTACCTTAGGGATGAAGTAGCCTTTAAAGTAAGTGTCAGCAGAGGTGTACCGTGGAACGTGTGGCAGGAGGGTGATAAATCTCTGCACTTCATGGATCACTGCATTGGTAAATGGCATGTTTTTCCGGTCCTCAAAGGTAGGCAAGCGGCCAGGGCCAAGAACTCTCACAATCTCTGCATGCACCTTTTCTGCAGGGAAAAGGTAAAGGAATGAACTGAGTTTCCCTCAGTGGTAAAGCACCTTCCAACTTCCAACCCAGGCTGACTGCTGGCAGAACTACCCCAGGGCAGTGAGGAGTGGCAGGGCAGGAGGTTGCACAGCCCCTGGGAGCAGATATGAGAACAACCTATTCCTGAATGACAGCATAAAATGCTTAGACAGAGATGGGCATGTTTCAGATGCATAGGTTTTGAATACTCTGGCACACATGAGAAGCTATGAAGCTTTCACAGGGGATCAGCATTCATGAAGTCACTGCAGAGATCTAATAGTATCCTATGTATGAAAAGCAAAACCATAAAGGTGTCTTACTCTGAATCTCGGGGTACTTCATCATTAGCAGGATGGCCCACTGCAATGTTGTGGATGTTGTCTCAGTGCCAGCCATGAGCAGGTCGAGTGCAGAAGCCAGTATATTTGCATCATAAAAGGAGGTATTGGTTTTATCTTTCTCCTTTAGAGAAATAAAAAGAAAAATACAGAACTGGAACAGTACTTCTATGCGGCCTCTCAAACCCAGGGTCATATGATCATGGGATGTGGAAGAGAGCTGAAAACCAGCATTTTCTCTGGGAACCACCTCCAACATCCACTCTTTTTATATGCAAATACTTCTGCAAACAGTCTGAGACACACCTACTTATTAATTTTTTGACACTTTTTTCTAATGATGAGTGTCATGACAGAAAACCTCTCATTATCTAGAACAGATGCTCCCTGCAAGATGTCACAGGAGATACCATCCCAAGGTGGTAAACTTAGTCTTCAGAGGCACTGGAGTGGGAAGCAAGTGAATTACAAGTCCCGTGACACGCTGCATTATTATTTCAGTATAGAAATGCTTTAGTTTTCAGGAGAAATATTTTGGCATTCAAGATTTTGCCAAAATTTTGAAATATTTTGACAAATTCTTTGATTTTCAGCACCTCATGGCATTTATCCTCTCTGGGCAGTAGTGATCTAACACAATCAGCACTTCCATCCTGTATCTGTGCATCCTGACAATCCTGAGAGAGATGAGAGGTGCCTGCCTGGTGCTGTAGGGACAATGTGTCACACGTGCAGGGGAGATTCTGAGTGCAGAGAGAGATTCGTGAAATGCTGATGAGTGCTTGTGAGTATGATGCCTTCTCCAGTAAGAAGCTGACACCCAAGGACAAGTTTTACACTTTCGTGCTATATGGTCTAGTGAATTCTTTCTTGCTTTTCCTGCAGTATCTAGTATTTAACGAGGATGAAAAATCTGTGTTATAATAAGAGTACATTTACCCCAAATACAAATATTTTCATATAAACCTTAGTAGAGCATGTTCATTAGGCAAACAACCTGGAGTGTCTCTGCATAAGATATCACACAAAGAATCAATATATTATTAATATACCTCTTGCTGTTTGAATACTAATGCATCGATGTAGCTCGTCAAGTTGTTTCCATTAATGTTTTTTTTGCTTTCCTTGATGTATTTGTTTAAGATTACACACACCTCCTCCACTTTTTTCAGTATCATCTTGTGAGGTTTGAAGAGAAATCCAAGGAATGGGTAGAAATTAAATAACTGAAAAAGAAAAAAGGAAAAAAAAACAGGAAAACAAGATTAAAACAAAAAAATTTAAATTCACTCATTATGTTGTAAAATTTAAGTATCAGAATGGAGAAACCATTTATGTGCATAACTAAATAACGTTTTATTGGAGTCTCTCATTTTTTTGGCAATGAAAAAAATTTTAGTGTATAAAATGTCTCCTCTTATTAAAAATTCTCTGCAGAAATGAATGAGCCTATCAGACTTGTCTAGACATAGCCTATAAACACGAATTAAAAAATACAATTAAGGGAAAGTGATAGTAAACTGGTGAAACAATGAAATTACACTTTTAAAGAGGCGATAAAGCAAAAAGATAAAGCATTACGTTTTAGCAAAGAAAACCCCAAACATTTAGCAAGCCAAAATGCTTATGTTTTAAAGTTGTTAGATCATCATTTTTAACTTTCACATGAATTATAAATCAATTACACTCAGTTCTCAGTACCATTAAATTTCACAGCACAATAAACAGTTTCTCTTTATGTGCAGGGGGGTTACTTACACCATTTCTCCATGTTATAAATAAGCCGGCTGCAGGATAAAAATCACAAATCTCATGCTTTACCTTGTGCTAATTGGTTATAATTTTTGCTGTTTCCTGCAAAATCTAAGCCTGCCTAAAAGATTTAAAAAAAAAAAAGGGATGTTGCTCATCTCTTTTGTTGTAAATAATTTTCCTTCAGGTAATAAATT
The DNA here is from genome assembly GCF_040807025.1 of Struthio camelus. Lineage (NCBI taxonomy): Eukaryota > Metazoa > Chordata > Aves > Struthioniformes > Struthionidae > Struthio > Struthio camelus. The sequence continues at coordinate 7,329,025 of NC_090956.1, read as the reverse complement.
CATCAGCATTTTTTTTTAAACAGCTTTTTGAACAACTATTTTGACATTAACTTAAGTAACTAATAGTCTAGTCCTTTTGACGGAGGATTAAACTTAATAAGAGCTGTTTGCTCAGGTAAGAGCCTCTTAATTGTAATATACTTTTTGTGCTGCTCTGTTTAGCAGGTATGCCCTCACTTTCCAGTTGATTTAATGCCATGATGACAGCCATGAGGTGCCCCCAAACAGTGCAATCACACCTGCAATCTTTCCTCTGTAACTTCACTAGCTTCTTAAAGAGTAGCAAGAGACCAAAAAAATCAAATCCTAGTAGCTCCTAAATACATGAGGACTTGTCCCTAGGACAAGCAGTTATTGTGGGGACAGTCACACAGCATTCAGTAGATATTAACTGACATAGGCCTGGCTATTTCCAATGGTACATACACACAGAAAATCAATATTTCAATAGTTTTATCACTGATGTGTTTTAAAAGAAAGAAACCCTGTTCATTCACTCCAAGAGGCACCTGATTTCTCTGTCTCTTCCCTCTGAGCCCCATTTGGACTGCAAATATTAGGGAGCAGGAGTTGCTGGTATGTTGTGGTTTGTTCTGGGTACTGCTGATGCTTGGGCGACAGCTGGAAAGACTTTGACCAAATAAAAAAAAAAAAAAAAAAAAGGTGAGCAGAATCTCTCTGAACTCTCTGCCAAAACGTGACAAATATTTTTGAGACACACACCAGGAAATTTTTCCTGCAGTTACTGTGAAATGCTGAAGAAAGAAGGTTGCCCAAATTCCCGATCCCCGTCCTATATTAGGGTCTATTTCCTCGTGGGAGATTACAAGTTACCTTAAACTGCAAAGTTTGCTATATAATCTGACTAAAGATCAATATTTAAAGGCCAGAGTCTATAGTGTGGATTTCCATTGATGCTCCTGAGCTTTCTCCCGCCCTGCACAGCTCCTGCTTTCTGCTAGCAAGGTCACATTCACACTTTCATTCTAGTGCTACTGTGTGATGCTGCACCTTTTTTGCAGGGCATTGCAGTATCTGCAATGGGATTTCATAAAGGAGAAAAAACACAGAGCAAAGAATCTTAAGTTCCAATACCCTCAAGACTCTCAAAAACTGTCCAGCAATAGAAGTCCGCTTGACCAACCAACTCAGACAAGGTACTAGAGACTTTCAGCACAGACAACTTACGTGCAAGAATGGAGAGCCAAGAAGGATCATGACTTCATCTATAAGTCTTAAGAGAGTGACAAACGTTGGGTCTTTATAATCAAACCTTCTCCCAAAGAGTATAGCAAAAGTGATGTTGGTGGGGGCCGTATTCAAGAATCGTAATCTGAAAGGTCCACCTGAAAATGAACAAAATCATAACGGTATTTGTCATTTCTGGAGCAACCTAGAGGTCTTTATGGTAGCTCCGTAAAGCAACATAAAACAACCGATGCTTCATCTCTAAATCTCCAGCTCACCTTTAAAGGACCTGATGAGGTCGACAAGAAAGTGAAGCTCTTCCAGAATCCTTTCCTCTGACAGTCGTTTCCCCATGCCAAGATCCCGCATGGTTGCCATGGTGAACCTGCGTGTTGTTTTCCAGAGCTCTTGAGAAGAAAAGAACACACCTGCAGAGGGATCGCACATCGTGTTTGCCAAGAATTTTTTTTTTTTTTTTTTTTTACACAGGATTTTCACAGAAACACTGAGAAGACAGTCAGGGAGCACAGACATTTTGTGGACAATCCTCCCTAGAGGAGCCTGCTTGGGAGAGGACTGGAGGGCTCACTGCAGGGCTGGCCTAGGCAGCCACATCCCCAGGTAAGTTCATTAGGGCAGAAGTCAGTCATTTAAATAGACAGTTGCTGTTCCCATCAAAGCTCTGGGTTTTGCTTGTGTATAGCTTTGTCTCTTTGCAGCCATACACAGCAAAATGTTCTTTGTATGGTATTTGTCTCAGACTGAGTTGTTTTTCTCTGGAAAAACAACCCAGCTGTTTCAGAGAGCAAGGCTAGCAGCAGACGACACCGTTTTGTCCATATCACAAACATAAACCACTTCACCGAACAGCCTGTGTTTTAGAGGATGAACTTTACATTGTGCAGGGAGACAAGGAATGGGCATTAGGGAGGCACCTTTGCTTACAGCTGGGAAATACCCTAAAAGCTAGTTAACTAAGTCAGCCAAAAACTCACTTTGACAGCGACCAGCACAGCAGTGAAAGCCTATCTGTAGTGAGGACTGTCCACTCCCCACAGCTCGTAGCCAAAGGTGGCCAGCTCCTGGGGCCGAAGCATCACACGTGCTCAACGGCAGGCCTTGAGCTCCCTCCCCAGCCGTGGCTCCTCCATGGTTGGCACTGGCACGGCATTGAACGAGGAACAAAGCAAAAGCACAGCTCTTCTCCACACTCCCCCGCCTGCATCCAGAGGGCCCGGAGGAGAGGACCCAGCCTGCCTGGCCCGTGAGAAGCTGGAACACGGTGATAACTTTCAAGCATTTTTTTTCAGTGCTGTGCTATGCTGGTCTGTACCAGATAGCATAGCTGGAAATGCTCAGCCAAGAGGACACAGAGTTGCTTGGGTTTAATTCAAAAGTCATCCTTTCCCAGAGAGGCTTCAAGGACTGAACATAGTCTACGCCTTCATTCGCTGGTTAGAAAAGTAGCATAGTGTACCCTTCCTCACACTGGGCCTCGCTATTATAAAACGAGAGGAAAAAGACCCACACGCTGTACGCATTCTATACATATTAGGTCATCAAATCTTTTCCTTTCAGCCCTGGATTAGTCCCTTCATTGTTTTTCAATGTCTAGTCTTGGGCAATATATTACTTTTTAACATGCAGTTCAGAAACATGCCAAAAATCTGTTTACAGAAGTAATTGTTTGAGGTATGAACGGCGCATGCTATTGCACTCTTGCCAGTTCTTGCAGTCTTTATCATGAGTCATGCGTGATCCTGTCTTTGTCTGAACTCCCAGTTACTGCAGCAAAGAGATTGCATAAGAACCTCAGCTTTCATGTGAAAAATAATTTCCATCCTCTGCGCTGCAAAAAATCCTCAAAATGTGACCCAAGTGCCTCTAAAGCAAAAAAAAAAAAAAAAAGGGGGGGGCATTTCTCTTAAAAATAAACAACCCCCACACAAGCCCCCCAAAATGTAGGTCTTGACTGTAAGGGCCTGGCTCAAGATTCTTAAATACTGTTGCAATTCCAACAATACATTTGAGAACAGCACAGTAAACACGTCCTCATCTTTCCAAACTGCTCATACCATTTCCATGCTGGATGTGATAGAATATGGGTATAGCTGGTCTGTCTGCAAATACATCAGCAGTGTTCAGAAGGGCTTCTTTCACTGCTTCATAGCCAGTCAGCACCACGGTCTGCTGGAATCCCAAATGGACAGTGAACACGGGGCCGTATTTCTCTGAAATCTAGGGAGAAAGAAAAAGCACAGTGAGGAAGTAATCAGTGGAAGCAGTACATCCCACTGCGGTGGTTAAAGAATTGCCTTTACTATTTGTTCTGTGGTCAGGAGGGCTGGAGGGATGCCAAAGCTTAAGCCCTGGGACGCTCAAATGAAACAAAAATCAGAGCAAACGAACACTGGTCTACGTAACCCAACAGTTTCCATAAACCCACTCCTATTCTGAGTTGGTTGTACTTGCATAGTTTGGCCCAGTGGATTAAAACAGGCAGAATGTAACAAGACACTTTTGATACTAACAACCGCCCAAAAGCATTAAGCGGCCAGATAGCAATGGATGAACTGCTGACCTGGCAGGCTGCAATGTTACAGTCCACCACAAGAGGATGAAAGAGCCGAGGCATCCTTATCTAGCACAGCACATCAAATAGAGGCTTTGTCACAATTAACGCAAAGATGTACAATATGACTCACCTAGAATGGGTATATCAAGGCATAAGAAACCACTGTACATTCAGCCTATCTCAGAGAATTGCCACAACAATATACTCTGCTTTTGTTTCTGCTACAACATAGCTTTCAAGCCACTGCATAGCAGGACAGGTTTTATACCAACCACTAAAACTTTGTGAGATTTGAGGTACCGCGTAGCAGGAGCTCTCTGGAGGCTCACAAACATGATCCTGCCAGGCCTTACGATGATTTAAGATTTGATGGAGAGCAATGGAATTATATTCTTACAAAACTACCCTGAGATCTAGTCTGTTGTCCCATAAGAGGAGACCAATTCTGACAATGTAAACCAGAGAAGGCTTCAAAGTTCAGTAACAGCTGTGCCCAAGCAAACAGGTAGTCCAGGCAGAGTTTAATCTGCACTTCAGCGTCATATCCAGACTGTTTTTATTTATGCTGTAGCCAAAATAGTTAACACAGACATTGATTTTTTCAGAGGGACCTGGACAGGCCGGAGAAGTGGGCAGAGAGGAACCTCCTGAAGTTCAACAAAGGCAAGTGCAAGGTCCTGCACCTAGGGAGGAATAACCCCAGGCACCAGTACAGGTTGGGGGTTGACCTGCTGGAAAGCAACTCTGCAGAGGAGGACACCCGGAAGTCCTGGTGGACAAGAAGCTAAGCATGAGCCAGCAATGTGCCCTTGTGGCCAGGGCGACCAATGGCATCCTGGGGTGGATTAGGAAGAGTGTTGCCAGCAGGTCGAGGCAGGGGATCCTCCCCTTCTACTCAGCCCTGGTGAGGCCACATCTGGACTACTGTGTCCAATCCTGGGCTCCCCAGTACAAGAGAGATATGGAGCTCCTGGCGTGAGTCCAGTGGAGAGCTACAAAGATGATGAAGGGACTAGAGCATCTCTCATATGAGGAAAGGCTGAGAGAGCGGGGACTGCTCAGCCTGGAGAAGAGAAGCCTTTGGGGGGGGGGGGATATCTTATCCATGCATATAAGTATCTGAAGGGATGGTATAAAGAAGATGGAGCCAGACTCTTTTCAGTGGTGCCCAGTGACGGGACAAGAGGCAATGGATACTGAAACACAGGAAATTCCATCTGAACATAAGGAGAAACATTTCTACTGCAAGGGTGACTGAGCACTGGAATAGATTGCCTAGAGAGACTGTGGAGTCTCCTTCTTTGGAGAAATTCAGAAGCCATCTGGACATAGTCCTGGTCAGTTTCCTCTAGGTGACCCTGCTTGAGCAAGGAGGTTGGACTAGATGAACTCTAAAGGTCCCTTCCAACCTCTACCATTCTGTGACTCTGTGACTTCAGTCATTTGTTCAAAATAAGGCTTCAGTTGCTGCATCATGTACTGTGCAACTTTCACGATGACATCCTTTAGGGAGTCTCCTTTAAGGGAAGATTTTCTATTTCATGTCATTTATTTGCTAATACCTTAAAAGCCTTCTGGCAAGTCAGCCATCAAATCATTATTGCAATTCCACAAGCCTAATACGAAATGTATTACCTGGACCTGCCTCCAAGGGAATGTCTCATGTGCAAAGTGTCTGTCTGTCAACATGTGAAGGCCAGCTAAAGCACAGTGCATTACTGGGGCAGCAGTGGAAAGAACAGCAGCTGACAAAGAGCTCAGTACTGCAGCCACTACCCCAAGGAACAGCCCATGACCTAGGAGATGTGCACATTTCCAGGGTGCTGCTTGTACAGGGTGAGGAACCACTAAAGACTCTGCTTTACCAACACAGAACTGCTTTCCTCTGCAGATAGCCCGTGTTACCTGTTTCTCTGTCATGTTCTTGGCCTCTGTCATCCCCTCAATAGCTCCTCTCCGCCAGGTGCAAGACCCTATGGCACACCTCTGCTTCCCTATCCCAGCACCCTCACATCAAACCCACCCTCATCCTGCCCACTGCTGCAGCCCAGGTGAACCCTCTCACTGTCCTCTGCCCTTTGCAGTTCTTTATGCCAGTGAGAGTCAGGGCAGAGCAGGCATGACCATGTCTGATTGGCAGCAGTTTCCTTTCCCAGTTGGCTCTTTGATGCTAAAATTCAAGGGGGGGAAGCCATCGCTGCAGCCAGTCTGCTTGATACTCTCACCTTTCCCTACGTCTGTGTTTCACTAAGCTGCTACTGCCATGCTCCTAGGTCCTCATGTCCTTTCCGACCTCACTTTGCGCACTCTTCCCAGCACTTCCACGCACCAGCCCAACCCCCCTTCTCTCCTATCCACCTCTACAGAAGAATTCCAGGTCTTGGCAGAAACAGGAACTACCACAGTCCAAACTACTTCCCAGTTCCCAAGCCCTGGAAGGAGAGCTCACTGTGCGCTGGCTGGTGGAATAAGAACAGGGATGAAGACACATCCAAATAGGCATTGTGGAGGCCCCTCACATGCCACAGTGACGGCAGCAAGACAGGGAAGCCAACTCCTTTTACCTAAATAGTGCCAAGCAGCTTGGAAGGCTGCTGGCAGCCTGGAACCTGATGGTATCAAGGGTTAGTGTTAGCTGATCAGTCCTAATCAATGCCTGATCAATCACATCCTGTTGTCCTGACACATGGAAAGGCCACTGTTCCACATTTTACCTCTGAGAGAATAAACAGGTTGAAATTTCCCCCTTTTTCTGGAACACAGACACAGGGCACTTGTGATTCCTACGTCCGCCGAGTTTCACATAACTCCAAGTCATTTGCCATTTCAAATGATTTGTCTTACATCTCTCGTCTAAGCTGTGCTGTACTAACTCCTGTTCTCACGAAACACTGGCGTCACGAATAACAAATACAAGATTTTTTGGCAACCACAGTTAAGCATCCATCTTTCAACTTGGTTACCTGGGCACGTAAATATATTCAAGTATTTCACAACACAAGAAATGCCAGGTCCACAGGTCCTGACTGATGCAGACACACATAGTTTTCAATGTGTGCGCAGTTATTTTCAAATAAGGACTACACATATTTAATATCAGTCTTTGCAGAGTTGGGATTTAACAGTTTCCTTAGACATTTTGAAACTTTTAAAACTTATTAGTTTCTTAAAACTGTATTTGACACTGAACAATTATCTCAGAAGTGTTCCCGGAGACAGAGTTTTAAACTGCAAGTGCTAACATTCAACATACTGAAAACAAAGGACGCTTGTTCTTACCTTCATTAATGACTTATCTTGCCTTCTGATATCCAACAAATGCAGGTTACCAATGACTGGAAGAGGAAATGGACCAGGAGGCAAATTTAAAGCTGACTGCTTCAAACCTTTTGAAATATAGAGTGCAGTTAATAAAAGCAACACACACAACCCACAAATAAAGAGAGATATGAAAGCAGCCATATTTTGGTAGAGCCTGCCTTTCTGGCAAACTACTGAGAGATGTGTTTTAGGAAACTCACATTTTATTTATTTAGAGTAACTGACATCAGGGGTTTTGCTCAGCTTTGCACAACCCTTCCCCCCTCCCCCAGCTCTCCACAAAATTTGGACATTATATCCGCAGAAGGCAAAGTCCAACACTGCTAGCGATGGTGCAGGCTCGCTGGCTCCCCACACAGTGGGACAAGGCAGGTTTCATGCCTGAAGCCAAGCGGACAGCCTCTTCCAGGTTCTTCTGTCCTTGAAGTGAAGCATGTTCTCCCAGGGAACTGGTCACAGTTTACACAGAACTGGTCAGTCTTCATGAACAAAAAATTCAGGATGCATTTGTTCCCACTGCAGATTTGAAGCTCTGTTGTTACCTCTATGCTCTTCCTATGTATTGACTACTTGCTTGAATCTCTGCTGTCCCAAAGACCTATACACTTTGCAGGCAGGGAGCTGCCCTACTCCACCTTACGTCAGCGTAGCTCTATAGGCTGCTTTTGTGCTGCCATTACATCAGCTGGTAAGGCTGTGTTCACAGTCGGCTGCTTCACATTCAGGTCCTTTGCTGTCTTACTGATTTGCCATCCTTCTTCCCGCCTCACTTCAGGGATACTGGGCTTCTCCTGTCAGCATTGTGGGGCCATCCAGCAGCCCTTAGATTGATCCCTATGTGATGGGTTTCCAGTGCCTCTGACCAGCAACAGGTTCCCCTCAAAAAACTTAAAAGTCCTTGGGCTGCCAGGCTTGAATGATTTGCCAGTCCGATGTTAAAACACCTACCAAGACACTTTTACACTTCTTACCCTTCCTTACTGCTGGCTACATTATGGAAAGCTCATTTAAACGCAGAGTTGCTGAACTCCCCATGTTTTTTTCCCACCAGGGCCTGGTGAAAAACTAATTCACTGCTGCCAACTCCAAAGTCACAAATCAGTTTTGTGCGTCCCTTTTTTATCATTGAGTCTTATAGTGAGGAGCATTTCTTTCTGCTCCCCGCATCGTGTTAACTGGTTCCACTTTCACTCTTCACACAACAAAAGTAATACAAAAATTGTGCCTTAGAGAGCTATATTATTAAATCAATATATATGTGGAAGGCCTTGTAAAAGATCTGCTGTCCAACTGGTTTCTGGCAGCTTCTAACAGTGGGACCTGCCAGAACCATTAGAGGAAATACACATCACTTTTGTAAAACTACCCCAGTCTCACAAAATATGCAACAGTCCCGTAGGTAGGAAAAGAGCACATGACATCTTTTTTGAGCCCTTCTGGGTCGCAACGATTTTGCACTCCTCGCTGTGATATGAGACGGTGTCAGCCTTCCAGACACTTTGTGATTGTTCCAAGGTGCAGGCAGCTCCAGATTTACAAGACATATAACTTGCATTCAAATCTGCAGCCTCCTACACAAATCAGGCAGGCCGATGACTGAGCAAAATGGCATCTCTGTTTGTACTCAGTCCTTTCGCACTGAGTCCTTGCACTGCCTTGGAATAGTCTATCCAACTCAAACCCAATGGTGTTACAAACAGCATTTTCTTGTGGTAAGAGCAGGAGATTGGGAGTCTGGCTATCTGTGTTTGTCTCCTTGCTTGGACAATGACTTTCTACGTGGCTTTGAGCAACCCTCTCAAGGACTCTGCGGAGCACTGCTCTGCCCCTAGGCTGGGCAGCCCTGGAGAGTGAGTCAGGGTTGCGCTGTGAATGCAGCCATTGTTTCCGGAGCTTTTGCTATAGTCATTTCTGTAAGGTGTTTTGGGCTCCATACAGAAAGGAGAGGTAGCAGGAAATGGTCGTAGAAACGGCATCTTTTCATACCAGAAGAATTGCCAAGAGCAAGAGGTGATTATTTTACAATTCTCAAAAAGAAGGAAGTGAGGAAGCAATCAGATTACCTATCCGGGAACCTCCCAGCTGTGAGCCTGTTAGCACTCTCCCCTTGCTCTGTGTAGGAGAAGTTATTCATTACCTGCTGGGTGAAGCAACTCGTTAAAGAGGTAAAGTTGGGCAAAGATCAGAGCATCTCCTTAAATGGTGTGCAAAAACATTTTCACATAAAGATTTAAGTTAAAAATTAAAATGAAAATTAATATTTATCCAGGAATCAATGATTCTTTTGAAAAATTAAACCTCCACAGTTGCTTGAGGACAGGGTCATTTCCCAAGTCTCAGGAGAAGTTACAGAAAGGGAAGCACAGAAAGAGAAGCTCTTAAACAGTGTGCTGAATCCGAAACAGTCACGGTTTTGCAGTTGGGGAAAAAAGTCATTCCTTGGCCTGTGTATGATGCAGCTGGAGGCCCTGCTTCTTGGACAGAGAGGACTAGCCAGCAGAAGCGAAGTTCTCCTGCGTCACCCCTTGCAGTCAGCAATGCATGGCAGGCAGTGGCAAAACGTGCTAATCACCATATCTGGGTGTATCATACTTTGCACAGTGAGGAGCCTCGGAGCACCGCGCTGCTTGATCCCTACTCCTGGATGGATCAGAACTAGGGAGAGCCTTCAACATGTTGCTCTGGGGTATTCAGGACTGCATTTATCAGGTGGATAAATCTGTCCCTCTAAGCACCATCTGGCACTTTGGGGAAGCATCACATTATTGGTCAGCATATACAATAGTCACACCCATCAGGATGGGCCCTCTAGGCAGGCAGCTAAGTCCCTGTCACAGGCAACCGCTGCCTGGCCTCTCCCGTAGGTATGCAGCTCAGAATAATTAAAGTTTCTTCTGGGCATTTGGTGGTTTTGTGCAATAATCGGTAAAGGATTTCATAGAATCACAGAATGGCCAAGGTTGAAAGGGACCTCTGGAGATCATCTAGTCCAACCTCCCTGCTCAAGCAAGGTCATTTAGAACATATTGCCCAGGACCGCGTCCAGGCAGGTTTTCAGTATCTCCAGGGAAGGAGACTCCACTACCTCTCTGGGCAACCTGTGCCAGTGCTCAGTCACCCTCACAGGAAAGAAGTTTTGCCTCATGTTCAGATGGAACTTCCTGTGGTTCAGTTTCTGCCCACTGCCTCTTGTCCTATCTCCGGGCACCACGGAGAAGAGTCTGGCCCCATCCTCTTGACACCCTCCCTTCAGATATTTGTATATATTGATAAGATCCCCTTTCAGTGTTCTCCAGGCTGAGCAGTCCCCGCTCTCTCAGCCTTTCCTCATATGAGAGATGCTCTAGTCCCTTCATCATCTTTGTAGCTCTCCACTGGACTCACGCCAGGAGCTCCATATCTCTCTTGTACTGGGGAGCCCAGGATTGGACACAGTAGTCCAGATGTGGCCTCACCAGGGCTGAGTAGAAGGGGAGGATCCCCTGCCTCGACCTGCTGGCAACACTCTTCCTAATCCACCCCAGGATGCCATTGGTCGCCCTGGCCACAAGGGCACATTGCTGGCTCATGCTTAGCTTCTTGTCCACCAGGACTTCCGGGTGTCCTCCTCTGCAGAGTTGCTTTCCAGCAGGTCAACCCCCAACCTGTACTGGTGCCTGGGGTTATTCCTCCCTAGGTGCAGGACCTTGCACTTGCCTTTGGGGAACTTCAGGAGGTTCCTCTCTGCCCACTTCTCCGGCCTGTCCAGGTCCCTCTGAATGGCAGCACAGTCTTCTGGTGTGTTAGCCTCTCCCCCCAGTTTAGTATCATCAGCAAACTTGCTGAGGGTGCACTCTGTCCCTTCATTCACGTCATCGATGAATACGCTGAACAAGACTGGACCCAGGACTGACCCCCTGGGGGACATCGCTAGCTACAGGCCTCCAACTTGACTCTGCGCTGCTGACCACAACCCTCTGAGCTCTGCCAGTCAGTCAGTTCTCAATCCACCTCACTGTCCACTCATCCAACCCACACTTCCTGAGTTTACCTACGAGGATGTGAGGGGAGACAGTGTCCAAAGCCTTGCTGAAGTCCAGGTAGACAACAGCCACTGCTCTCCCCTCATCTACCCAGCCAGTCATTCCGTCATAGAAGGCTATCAGATTGGTCAAGCATGATTTCCCTTTGGTGAATCCATGCTGACTACTCCTAATCACCTTCTTGTCCTCCACATGCTTAGTGATGACCTCCAGGATGAGCTGCTCAATCACCTTTCCAAGGATGGAGGTGAGGCTGACAGGCCTGTAGTTTCCTGGGTCCTCCTTCTTGCCCTTTTTGAAGACCGGGGTGACATTGGCTTTCTTCCAGTCCTCAGGCACCTCTCCTGTTCTCCAGGACCTACCAAAGATGATGGAGCGTGGCCTAGCAATAACACCCGCCAGCCCCCTCAGCACCTGTAGGTGCATCCCATCAGGGCCCACGGATTTGCAGATGTCAGGTTTGCCTAAATGATCTGTAAACCAATCCTCCTTGACCAAGGGAAAGTCTTTCTTTCTCGAAACTTTCTCTCTTGTCTCCAGGGTCAGAAATTCCTGAGGGCTGGCCGTAGCAGTAAAGACTGAGGCAAAGAAGGCATTCAGTAACTCTGCCTTCCCTGTATCCTTCATCACCAGGCCCCCACTTCATTCAGCAGCAGGCCCACGTTTTCCCTAGTCTTCCTTTTGCTACTGATGTATTTGAAGAAGCCTTTCTTATTGTCCTTGACATCCCTTGCCAGATTTCATTCCAAATGGGAATTTAATTTCTGCTTAAGAGAAAGGGCCTCAGTTCCACAACAGGTTCCTCCGTTTCCTTGATTCTACAACATTTTTCAGAGCACAAAGAAATAATCATGTACCAGAGATGAATGCGCTGTCCCCCTCCCCACTTAGCAGCTCCAGTCTGACACTGCTTTACTTGATGACTGCTGATCTGAGATGTGTAGTTTCTCTAGAGACCAGCCTGTCAGGAGCTCTGCTCTCAGTTTTTTCACTCCTCCTTGAGGCTTCAGGATTCCCTCAATGACAACGCTGAGCTCCTCTTTTCCCCTGGCCAAACCCAGCTGTAGGGCATTTTGAAGCAGGATTTCCCGCGCTTTTTAAATTCTTTCCCCAGTGTTCTTGTCCCATCTACCAGGCCTCTAGTACACGAAGCTTCAATCCCAGGTTTTAGCTGGTGCTTAAATATGCACAAAGAGTACATATTTAAAATAAATATATTTTTACTCCTCTCTTTCTGTATGGAGATTTCACTTTCTCCTCCTCCTTTTTTTCTTGGTAAAAAATCTTCACTCGCCCTGCAGATCTGCTCAGCGATGGCATCCATGGCCAACTCTGTCCTGACCGCATGGCGTTTATCTGTAGGGGAAGCTCTGCAAAGCCTGTAGCTGCAAAGCCTGTAGCAGCCTGTAGCTGCACGGTGAGGCCACACTGCCACCCCCAGACCTGCAGGAACGGCCACATTCACTGCCCACATCATCCTCCAGCAGCTTGGGAGGCATCTCTCACACCACTACTGTGATCTTCCTCGTGTCAAGGGAGAGGCTGTGACTGACTGTTCTTCCAAAACAAACATGAATCACAGGCAGGCAAAGTCCTACCTCCAAAGTCCCATGTTGTCACGCAGCAAACAAAAGTCAACCTTGTTAAGATAAAAAGGTCAGGCTTCCAGGCTGGATTCTTCAAAGTGCAACCTTGAAAATACCATTTTTCTCTTTTCTTCTCTAGCTGCGACTGGGCCCTTCCTCCTCACCGCCCCATTTCCACGCTGCCACTGTCAAGCAAGCACGAGACTGGTGGAGAGCTGTGCTCCAGAAAGGCAATAAAAGCAGCAGGAAGCTGCTGAGCAGGCAGCTAGGTTGCAGGACTCGTGTCAAAGGCAGATCAGCAGAAAGGAGCCAACGGGCCCACTCCGTGTGGGTGGTCTCGGCAGCACGTTTGTGGGAGCTATCTGTTCTGCAGTGGTTAGGCCGGGTGCCCCGGGAAGTTGCCACAGCTTACAGGCGTCCAAAGAAAAAAAGTCCTTTTCCATTTATTTTTCTTTCAAACTGTGTTTTAAATGTTACTCCAAACAGCCCTTTGAAGCAGCACGAGCTCCCTCAGACCTTTCTCTTCAGTTAATTAACATGTGTCGACAGCTGTGACACCAGCTATAGCAGAGAAAAGCTGCTGCAGCCCCTCCATGTGGAGCCGCAAAGGGGCCCCAGCTATGTCCCTCAAGCAACTTCTGGTGCAAAACTCTCAGGCCAAACCCCACTGCAGACTGCAGAGACGCACCTACTGCAGCCAAACTATTCTCGACTGTGAAACCAGTCTTTAAGTCATTAACCTTTACGAAAGTCTGTCCTCTAGGTTAGAGCTGTCTATCACGGACTTGTACGTCATAGCAGAGCTCAGGTTTGCGGTTTTCTATTTAGATCCATAGACCCGACATTTGTTAGAAGAACGTTAAAGTGCTTAAAGGCTTTAAGCTGAATACAGGCCTCTTTAGCTCTTTGTAGATTGTCTTTAAAAAAGTCCCATCATGTTTCTGCTGCGCTCTCTCCGTTCCTGGAGTCCATCACTCATTTCAGCATTGCTAGCCATTCTCCAGTGATAGCACATTCCCCTTCGCTTAAATGTGAAGTGCACTCTAGCAAAAGAGATGTCAGCGTCCCTGGTTTATAGAAGGGGAATCCAGGTGGGAAAGTGAAAACATTAGTTCGAAGGCCACATAAGACAGTGATGGAAATGAGATTAGAATTGCAGTCATTGCTAACAGGCATACAAAAAATGGTGACACGGTAAACTTGCCTCTAGCAGATAACAACATAACTCAGTCTATCATAATTAGGATATTTCATCTCCCATGGAGCACTTGAAACATCACTTGCAGTTGTAAATCCAGTCTATGGTTTTCAACCTGTAGTCTCACAATGGTAATATTGAGAAGTAAGCCTATCTTAATTTTTTTTACAGTTGTTTTAGATAAATCCATACCTCCCTTGGAAGAATTTTAGGGATTTGCAAATTGTCGAGTTTGGAAACTGCTAATAAATCACTTCACTGCATCACTGTCTTGAATGGCCAAACTGCATGCCAAACTGACAGGCCAAAATCACCAAAGGGACACAGCGTTACTTTTTAGGTCACAGATTAATTTTTAATCAGATGAGTGACTTGAAGTTAAAATGTAGCAGTTTTATCTGATCGTGTTAACAGCATGGACACTTATCTGTTTGGAGCAAGTGAATGAGCTGCTTGCTTGTTTTAAAATAAGGATTATAGTACTAGTCGACTTCATTGCCCTCCTGTAGTGATTCTTCAGGAACCAGGCAATAAATCCTTAGAGATTTGTTCCGTAAGTCATTAGCCAGTAAAAGCTTAATCAGATCACAGACGTATGGTCTTGAACCAGCAAAAAAAAAAAAAATCAACATCAGTAGCCACCATGTTATTAACCTCACAAAATCTGGACATGTTTCAGAAGCTGCCAGCTGAACACTGAAAATTGCATTGCTTCCTGCCTTCATCAGTGAAGCTCTTGCCCTGCTAAGCCAGCAAAAAAGGGAAAAGGCAAAAATTTTGCTAGTGAAAAACTAGCATCATACCAAGTATGAACACTTTACAATGATGATGACACAAAAGATTTTTTTGAACAGGCACTTCCCAGTCATTGAAAGAGTCTTAGAGCTCCAAAGCCTTAGTAAAACAGGGGATGAAGGGAAGCAGAGATAGAAATAGTCAGTGCACATTAAGTGTTGCAATTTTATAGATATGACAACATAAATCTAGTTGTTGGAATAAAAACTTCTAAACCACTGTGTAAGTATTCTTAAGCATTCTCCTATCTATAAAGGAGAGCCCATTACAATCTCAAAAAATATTCTAAGAAGAAATTCCTAGGTCACTTCTCATCCCTCACTAACTTCCTCCGTGACCAAAGCTGTGCAAATCTGTGCAGATTAGCCTGGATATTACCCCAGACCTGTGAACCACCAGGTGTCACTCCCACATCAGTGTCATATCATCACTCTCCAGACAGGTAAGTGACCTGCGGGAAGCACTACTTAGTCCCAGAACTCATCAGATCAATGAGCTTCCTAATTTCTGAGAACAGGGGATGTCCTTAGCTTCCTACCATGATTCAAAAGTTCATTTCATCTCATTTCATTTACCTAAGCTTCAGCTGAACGGAGAGATGAGAGAGATTCAGAAGGAACTGAGCTTTGGGATGAGACGATTTAGGGAAGATGCATCAAGGTCAAGTCTCTTCCCTCTGACATCAGCTGAGTTTTTTCCCGTTAGTTTATGTAAGAGCTTGCCATTAACTACAGCAGGAACTCAGGATGTGCTGCAGGGAGCTCAGTCCTCTACATAGGCTGCAGTAACATTGACTTTCTTTTACAGATGTCCAGATGATGATGTGTCGATCCCTCTGCGTGCCGGACACAGTGTTGAATTGTGCACTGATGTTACCAGCTCTGCGGGGGATTTCTGAGCAAGTGCAGCGGCATCTCACAGCCTATTCATATGAAGACATATGCAACAGTGACATTGGTAAGATTTAGCCCTAATTTGCAGTACTGTGTCCCTGTAATGACCACACTGAAGATGATTAGCTGTCTTGTCTTTAAAAGGAGACTGCTTTCTAATTGCTTCTTAAAAAAGCATTAAACATGGGCTCTCTTTGGCATGACTCAGTGCCGCATTTCCAAATTCAGTTTCGCTCCTGGAGTTTACTCTGGCTGTTTGGCTGGATTGCATACACATGCTATTTTTATTTTCTGATCATCAAGCCTGTTTACAGCATAGAAGAACAATATGGGAACAGAAATAAAGCTGGGACAAACCCAAAGGAATGAGACCATTAATGGTATTGCCAACATCTCTGGCTTGAAAGAGCAAGAGGCCCTGCAGCTGTGCAGTTCCTTAGCGAGACTCAGTTCTTCATTCTGGTTATATATTTCAAACTTCAGTTGTGCTTGATTTACCCGTAATCTGCAAATCTAATACCAAATAGTTAAAATGTCAGCATGTTCTTAAATGGTCAGCGTCATATCTGTGGCACGTTATAAGAGAGTATTTTCCAGAACACAAAGGTTGACTTGCTGACTGTCACAACAGTATCACTTTTGGCTTGCTTAAACACAGTAATCAAAATATTTTGAACACTAGCCTGCAGCTACTGAATACTTTTCTGTCTCAAAATAGCCACAAACCTCCTCCCACCTTCTGCCATGGGCTTTCTGGTCACTGTGAGGCTCTGGTGGTTCTGTCCTGTTTCCTTCCCTCTATTCAGTAAGTGCAGCCCATCTGGTTACTGAGTCTTTGATCCGAGTGCCAGGCTACTAGCTTATTCTGTGAGGCAAAGAGTTAAGAGGACAAAATGTTAGTGGGGGGGAAGGTTTGAGAAAGAATTATTTTCTATATTTGCATTTACATTTTTAATATAGCAGTGTTGTCTAGAGGCCAGATTTGGGAAATGGAAACCAGGAGCCTGGTTTCTATTTTCAGCACAGCCACTCATTGCTCCATGTTGCTGGCAAATCTTTTAATCTCTTCCCCTCTGTTTTTCCCTTCTGTAATAAAGGGATGATCAGACCTCCCCAGCTATGCATTGTGTGGCAGGATCCTCAGATGAAACACGGCAAGGACAAAGTACTAATAATCAATCTATATGGAAAAGCCAAGGGGTCACAGGTAGTTAAGTACAATTTAGCTATTCAGTGCTCCTTTATGCATGCACCATGCCTTGATGTTAATAGAAGTTATATATTCATACATAATGGAAAAGTAGGCCCTTCAGGGTACAAAACTAACCATATCCAGAGCATCACTGAATAAATACAATATGAGGATGAAATCACTCCAAATACTGAGCAAACTGAAAGGCAAGGATATATTAAAAAGGAAAAAGAAACTCATTTAGCCCTCCCCCTGCCAGGCATCCCCCCTTCAGCACAAAGACATGGATGAAAAGAAGTGTCGGGTATCAAGAGGGGATAGTCCCACAAGCGGTCCCACACAAGGGTTAAACATCCTTCAATACTTTAAATATCCTTCAATACTTTACCCATCTGGCATCTTCCCGAGGAGAGGTTAAGAAACTAGGCAAAGAACTGGTTCCCTCAGTGCAACATGGCAAAGGGTGTGCTGAACGTCACATGCAACCGACCCATCGGTCCACGTCTCGCATGGCGCCCTGGAGGTCTGCCTCTGCCCCTCATCCTTTCCTCCCACGAAACTGCGCAGGTGCTCCCTTGCACGGGGCCATCCTGCACTGCCAGGCACCAAACTTCCTTTCTGGGCTGCTCGGCAAAGCCGCTGCCTTTCAGACGCCTGCAGGCTGCCACAGCTGGGCCATGGCTATGCGGTACCTGCCGGCAGGACTTTCTCGGTGCACCCGCCTGCCCAACACCAGCTGCAGCACCTCCTGCCGCACATTGCCGTCTCCTGTAAGAATGTTCTCTAGCCTAGTGCTGCCAGAATCAGAGGATGAGCAAAGTCCTACTGTTTAAATCACCTAAGCCATCTTTGCTCACATTAGTTACACAAGCAGTTCCACCAGCAGATCTTGGAGAGGATTTTGCAGAGCTTGGTGATGAGCTGTCAGCAGCAGAGATCTCTACACTGGAACGCTGCAACCAGAGGAGGGTGGGTGCATGCTCAAAGCCTTTTGCAAACTGCCTATTCCTTCAATCCAGTTATTAAAATAATTTAAAAAAAAAATCTGTGTTGCATCATGTTGTGCGAGAGTCAAGCTGCTTATTCCTTGCATGTCCTCTAGGATCATACTGAAATAACATGCATATGCTTTTGGGGCAGAGACCAGCGTTTTTTTAAGAGGTGCTTTAGGATCAAAACAGTCACCACCAGTGCTTCACATTTACTGTTCAGGATTACTTGACAGTAAGCGACCTTTCAGACTCTTAAGACTTAGATTACGAAGGGCTTTATACACTAAGCCTAATGACTTGAATTATAGCTTTAGCATCCTGAGAATCAGAACAGGACTATAAGCATTTTACTTCCCTGTATCCACAAAACAGCTCGAGCTGGATTTTGAATCCATTTCAAGGGAAGTAGGTGCCCTTAGTAATGATTTAGTTGGTTTGCAAGAAAGATAAGATGACTGAGGTAAAGGTCATGTCTGAGAGAAACGGCAGGATTTTCTAGATAAGCCAGTTGACACATCTCTCCTCCTCCCTCCGAGACACTTATTTTATCACTTCCAAATATTCAAAAAATCACCAGGAAATGTTACAGCACATTTTAATCTGTAGGGCAGCAGTAGCAGAGCTTTGTACCTTGTTTCTGAGTATTTGCAGCAAAAAGTTCCACGGGCCCAACAATTATCTTCCCGCAAGTGAGTGAACTGGAAACAGTTTTCAGCTCTCCGAAAAAAAAAAAAAAAACCCAAAATCAGCAATTTATTTGACTTCTGGTATCAAGGAATGCATATTGTAGCTGCCATTTTCAATCATCATTCATGCAGTTCAACATTACAGTGAAATTTGCTTTGTGTTTGTAATGTCTGAAGTATAAGCTCGTGTTGTCTATTGCCTGCATTCAGTTGCCTAAGTCAAAAGTAACGCTGCATTCCTCAGAATATCCTCCAAAGCATTCCTGCCGAGAATGCAAAACACCAGTGGCTTGCAGCTGTATAGCAGGTCAAAAGTTTAATTTGACTATTAAGCAACTTTATGAGGTATACAAGACCCACTGCCACAGCAGCGATGCAAATAAAGGCTGATGGATACATTCTATTGTATGAAATACGGTTCTACTAAAAAGAAAGGAGAATATCAGCACAAGTGGAGCAGAAAAGTATGTAAGATGGACTGTTTGTAAAAGGACTGCATTTGTCACATTCCCTTCATTCCTTCTTTGAGTAGCAACCATCTGTAACACAACTAAAAAGGATCATAAACCAATACTCACCTGCCATGTTTCAGAGAGCTGCGTCTTCTGCTGAGACCAAAAGAATGAAAAAGTAAAAAAGAACGGACAGTCTCTATCTGCTCTATGTTAACTGGGTAATTCAACAAAAGTCAGTATTTTCTCATTAAATAACGTCAAAGATGTACTCTTGATCTCTCTGTGGGTCACTTTTCCCTTCCTTTGTCCAAAGACAGCTGAAATAACATCAAAAAGGATTTAGAAAACAGAGGGGGAATCCCTGGATTTTTTAGAGAGCCAATGAATATTTTCTAAGACTGAGCCAATCTCTGGAAATAATTGCCAGCCTCACTGTAGTTTTTCTTACACATACTATGCTCTACAGTTTACACTCTTAGCTGTTGAAAAGAAAAGTAATATGATACAATATAGTGCAGAGAGTTATTGCATGCCAAATTGCTGCACAGGGGATCATTTTTAAAAGTTTTGTGTAAATATCACAGATTCAGAAACAAAAAAGTTATACCTGGCTTATTTTGAAATAAAAGCCAACTTCAGCACTTTCTAACTTTGATGAGCTGTTTTCCTCCTCATCATCAGAGTTATAATCTGCTCAGAACCTTGTACAGGAAGAAGAGCAAGGATGCTGGTGCAATATTCATAATGCAAGTGTCTGCTCACTGCAGATTGTCCATCTCTATGATAAAACAGCACATTAAATATACTGGAAATTAAAATTATGTAAATGTTTTCTTTTTGACAATAACATACTTAGTAATAAGCAGCTGTGATTGTTTTGAGGTGTGCAACCTATATGAACTGTACATAAAAATCATAATTTTTTAAGAGCAGCATTTCACTGTGACTGTACCTTCACCTTGGCTACCCTTTGAACCACGGTAGCCAATAGTACCAAGAGTGGAGTGGTTTCATTAGCGACTCAGTAATTTGGCCAAGAAGTGCTTATTTACATGAAGAAATAGCTGAGAACGCTATCATGGAATAGCTATTAAGCACTAACACTCTGTGCAGGCTCTGTCCTCCCTGTGGCTCAGCCCAATCCATTTTCCAAGTGGCTTGAGCTAGCCACAGAAGGGCACTTGCAGGAGACTGAATGCGGGGAAGCACGTACGTGTATTTCAGATGTAAGTACAGTACCCCAACAAGAGGCAGACGCTCACAAGTTTTTATCAGAGCACCCTTTCATCCAAAGGTTTTTTCAGTCCTCTAAGGCAGTTTTTAAAGGACTTAAATAATCTCTGTTTGCCTTCTCCCTCTATTTCTAAAAGCCACACGCTGTCTGGGATGAGGCCCAGACAAGCATCATCCCTTCTAACTAAAAGGACACTATACATCTAGAAGGTAAAGTCTAAATTTGCTTAATGGGACATCTCCCTGGAAAAGAGCTAAGACGACTGGGATGGAAATCCTTCCTTGGGAAGGAAGCTGGAATGAATCGTAAAGACAACTTAGTTCTTAGAGAATGTGATATATACGGGCCTTGAGGACCCGAAATGCCTTCTACTATCCTAGCTGAAGTAGCAAACACCAGAAAGCAGTTTTTCACTGAAAGAGGTATAGTAGACTGTCTCAGGTGCCCAGGAGATGGTGCGGGTAAACCACAGGATCAAGAATAGAAGTGTGAGGACAATCAGTTGAAGAATAGTTCTGCTTACAACAGGCTCTGGAAGCTTCACAAACATGTTCATAAGGGTGACTAAGTAAAGGTTGTGCTGACCTAGAAGGCATCACAGCCGCAAGGCCTACAAGGCGATGTCAAGTACAAGCAGAGCTGTGCTCTCTAACTGCAGATAGGTATCCATATATGCAGTCCTCACTCAGGCAAAGCTTCAGAAACGCAAGAATTTGGCTTGAACTTAGACTCCAGATTCATCACTAACAGCATGCCATGTTGAGTGTGATTAGAACAAGGAGAAGGCAATTTGTAGGTCTCAAAAGAAAACTTGTGAGTATATGCCTTTCCTTTCAGCCTCGCTTTCCAGTTTTAGCCCCAAGAAGTGAGACAGCTCCAAACAGTGAAGTAACACACCCCTCTCGTGTAACTCCTCCAGCAGCGGCTTTTCCTTCTTGGTCTGCACTCAGTGCTGTCCTCTGCCCCAAATATGGGAACTAAACTGTGCCAGTTCTTTAACTGAAAAGGAAGCAGGTGTTTCCTCCCTGGCACTGCAAGGGTCTGTGGGCTCCACAGGCATGCAGGTGAGGTGGACGAACACAGTTTGTACTTCTGGGATGAGTTTCAATTTAACTTGCATCGACGTACATCCACAATGGCTTCAACAGAGCTGTTCCAATATCCGTTCTACTGTAATAAGCAGCAGAACTTGACGGATGGATTGCAGCCATCTGCAGGGTTTACAAATTGCTTTGAATATGCAGATTCTTTGAAGGCATTTATAAGTAACATGATCATTACAGGAAGGGACTAGAAGTCCTTCTCCTGGGGCTGAGATGTCACCAGTGTGATGAACTGGTTTTACGCTGCTATTAAGAGTGCTTAGACACTAGACTTTCACACAGATTTCATCTGTTTAATACCAGTAGTTTGTATATAAGACCCTGTTTTAGAATCAACTCCGGTATTTTTAGTTGTTTTGGCCCTAGGCAGTAGCCACAAGTAAGAGTTCAGAGCAGCTACATATTTATTCTTTTCTGTGTATCATAGTGCCCAATTAAACAAGGACAAAAGATTTCCTTATGTAATAGGGATACTATTTGTTATTTTTAAACTTATGGCAGCCAGGATTTGTGCCAGGTGGCATTTTGCCTTACCAAAAGCATGCAACTTGGAGGTTACATTCCCTACTGTCATTTTTGCCCTCTAGTATGTTTGATGCCCATAAATGGTTTCTTGGCTGTCTGTAGTCATGTCTATCTGCTAGCATATATTTATGACAGCTCATGGAAAGACTGGTCTTATTTAACAAGGTAAATCAGGTTGCTGGTCAACCATTTCCAGGATCCTGCAAGAGCTTCTGCTTCTAATAGAGAGCACTGTCTTTGTGAAATCCATGAAGTCTATTTACATGTATCTATGCTACCAGAGAAACACCACCGTTGTAAGCTTAAGCTTTGAATATGCTCAAATAGCTTGTAAATCAGTTCGTCTAGTCAAATTCAACCCATAGAAAGTAGGCAGATAAACGAGTTGCAACTCTCAACAGTCCAAGCTGGAAAATGGGCACCAAGTCCCAGGAGGGCACTAAGCTGTGTGCCGAGTATCCTGAGCAGCTGAGATGCTGCAGCCCCACCTCTCCAAATGCCACTGCTCACTTGGCAAACTCCACAAGCAGCATCATTGCGCTGGACTTGGGCAATTTCATGGAGCTTAAGAAAGCCTGGCTGATACAAAGGAAGCTGCATAGGCAAACATGACAACTTAGAACAGTACAGGGAAACATTCAAAGCCCTTCTCTGGGTCCAAAGCAGCCCAACAGCAAATGATCATTTCTACAGTGCCACAGCTAGGTCTGGCTATTTATAAGCAAATAAGAGTGACAGATTGCGTGCCGGAGGCTTACAGTCTTCATTAGACAACACAGAATATTGGACAAGATGCACACGGGACCATGAGGAGAATAGATGAATGTTAGAACAGCAAAAGGCTATGTGATACTTCAATTATCTACCCACCTTCTTAAAAAAATCGGAATAGTTAAAAGCTACACGAAACTTAATTCCACCTTGATGTGCATACAAGGGTGAATGGTAGCAATCTTTAATTATGTGATCCCATACTTTGTGGCTTTTTGTTTGTTTCTTTTTTAACCCAGTTCCCCTTCATTCAGTGTCCAGGTTTGGAGGCATAAAGAGGTAGAGTTAAAATTCTTCTGGTAACTTATATATAACGTGGCATTTCTTGACCTTTAAGTATTCGATTTTGAAACCTATTTAACTTTGTGATGTAGGTGTTTTTGTGGGTTTTGTTGTGGAATGCCAAAAATTTTCTGCATGTAGGGAAAAAAAATCAGTAACTGCAACTGTATGACTATTCTTCTGTTTTTATCCTAAGGTCCCTCCCTCTGCGTCCATAACACCAGCCAAATTTTCCTAGTAGCACAAGCTTCTTATTCAGCTCTGTTTTGACACAGAAAGATAAACCGCTGTGTGCTTTGGCCTTCCCCCACCTTTTGTTCATTAGCTTTATTTAATTTGGTATTCCTTGTTCTTTGTAGGAAAAAAATATTTTAAAATAATTATTTTTTGACCGTATCAAGTTGTTACTATGTATATTCTTATGAAGAATTTAAAATAGAATGTAATTATAAAGCAGCGCTAAAACAAGCTTGCCCTGCAAAGGCAAGGATATTTAATTGTGTCCTTGTATGACTGGAATCACGGTAAACAACTAATATTCCTATTTGCAGGGACAGAAACAACTAGCTCATTCAGCTGTACAGAAAGGAAGACATAAAAGGAAACCTAAGGCTAAACCAGAATAAGCCACTGGAAAGTTTTATGTCAACAAAATTGGATTTAAATTAAGTAACGTCAATTCAGTATTTTGACTATAAATGAATCAGAACTTTTAAAAATGTTTTAAGGCAATATTTGTGATGAAATATCTATGACCAGATCCTATGCCAAATGAAGTCAACAGGAAAGTTCCTACTTATTTCATCCTTGCATGATCAAATCCACGCAGTAAAGTTACTTGTGTAGCTTTAATATTACTTTGTAGACCTAGATTTTGAAAATGAGAATAATGTAAGAGTTGCAAGGAAAACACTGAATAAATGACTTATCAGTTATCCACTATGAAAAATGCAGTATGTGATGACATAATTAGAGGTTGCATGATACTACACATGCATGAAGGAGCAAAATTAAGATTACACAGATGACTTCCATTCTTATGTTTTCTAATTTTCTGAGTGCTTGATCTCACAACTTAAATTTCATTTATCATTGCTTTTTCATTTGCAGAAATGTGATTTTAATGTTTGTTGCTTTATTTTATTCAGTGCCAGAAGTAAAACACAAAACAAAACCCAAAACCAAAGTAGTGCATTTCTAAGCTAATTGAAAGGATGGGAGATGTGCCAAGAGTCACCTTGTTTTTAAATTAACAGAAATGAAGCAGAGCTACTCTCCAGTGGGAGGGGAGAAGGAATAATACACTGTGCATGCAACAACTACAATATATGCTTTCCAAATACAAACAGAGAATTCATTTACTCAGTAATTTGACAATGGTGATAACAAATTGAAATTGTAGGCAGATAGTAGAGAACCAAGAAGATACACAATCCAGAGCAAATATCAGCCAAATTAAGGGGAGCTTTTGACACTGTCAGGTTTTGAGTAATTAGTACTGCCATTAGAGGCACAGCTCCAGCTTTAAGCAATTTTGGGTAATTAATGCTTCTTTATTTTGCCTAGAAATCCTGACTTCAGCATTCTCTTAGGATATGAATTCTTCTAGTCAGAGCTACACAATACAGATTAACCCAGCTAGAAGACAATTAGAGTAGGCAGATGAAGATGTAATTTGTCAGTCTGTACACACAGTTTCTTCTAGCCTTGGATCCAATTTTTATTAACATAACAGACTGATTTAAATGGAGGTACAGTCACAATTTTGTCCTATCTGTATCCAAATGATTGCCTAAGCTACAAATGCCATTAGATTTCAAAAGTGACCAAATGACAAAGCACAGTGAATGAAGTGACAGATTACATCTTCCTGCATAGCTTAGCTACAGGAATTCACTAACTGTAATTATACACTTAAGAATTTAAAATAAATCATGGAGGAAATCTTGCTATCTTTATTCATCATGCAATGTAAATTCCCAGATTATAATGCCAAACTGAGCAGGAAGCAGAAGCTAGCCGGGTGACTAGCATATAGAAGAGACTGAATTTGATTGCCAGATATGCTATTGCATCTGCACATCATGTCGGGTAAGCTGTCTGGGTCCTCACAGTCTCATCTGTAAAATGGGCCTAACAATACATACCTCCCTAAAACGTGCTTCTTTTTGTGTTTCATGGGTGTTCTCAGTATGATTTCTTTGCCAACTAGATAAAGATTTTTCAAGAAAAGTAAAACAGTGAAATGCCATTAAATGTCCCCTTCTCTTTACGTTATTACACCAAGTATAAGACAATACTTACACTATTTCACATGGAGCTTTGAAACCCAAGAGATATACAGTAACAATATAAAGTAGAAGGTTTACGAGCCTGTTACCCAGTTTCTGGACACCAGTGACCTTTGGACGGTACCATATACGGAGAAACATGTGACAGAAGACACACTTGGCTTTCTCTGTCAAACACAACCAAAGTAACAATTACCTTAACTTTCAGCTTCCGAATTTTCCATGACTGCAAGACGTGTTGGTGAAGAGGTTGACGACTGTTCCCTTCAACCAGTAACTGGCAGCACTGAAGTGAAAGTTGAAACTGCAGCTGAGGGAGAGCAAAGCAAGATCTTGCCGAGAGGGCTATTACTGCGCTTGTTAGAGGCTCTAATTGTTCTCTTCCAAAAGTTATTGTTCACACTGACTCCAGATTAGCAGTCCCCACATGCTGTTTTAAAATTAACTGATGTTAAACGAAATATTAATGTTCTAGAACTCACTTAATGAACTAGAAAGCCACTCCTCTTACAGTTTTTATCAGTATTTGCATATGAACTAAGGTTCAGAAAAGGCAAAGCTTGACACTATAAAAGGTTACATGTTTTCTACTGGACCTCACTTTTACGATCCTTATTACAAGTCTTTTCTAAAAAATGGTTGCAATGTATTTGTGTTTTCAAACTACAACGCATATTAAGCACACAATTTAAGAACCACATTTTTGCACGACAGACAAATCAAAAGTAGTGGTTTCCAAACACCTAACAGATAACACAAAGATATCTAAGAAAAGACACAAAGTCTTCTATGACTCCTCAAATGCAATCATAAAGTCACAAAAAGACACTCTGAAAACTTCATCCCTTAGAAATTCCTTCTTCCTGATCTGGAGAGAAAGAAGAATTAGCTTCTGCTTGGAGTGATAGTAATTTTTCTCAGCTACATATTCTCAGACATAAAATACAAGACCCAAACATCTTTCACTAGTTCATTCAATGTCAGTATCACTTCCTTAATATTACAGACCCTTTTCTCCAGCTTTTGTACTGGCAGCTAAGATTTATATAGCTTTGGGTCTCAGAAAGATCCTTCCAACTAGTAACCTTACTAGTGGTAGAAAAAGAGAAGGTAAAGGAGATGGGGGAAGAAACACTCCTAGAGCATAACTTAAATTGGTGACTACAATATTAAGGTGGTCCTCCACCTGAATGCACTCAAACTTTGTGGAAGTCTGCATTTCTATCTAACCCAGGCTCCCTACCTTTCTGACATTGGTTCTCTTCACTTTCTCCAGTTGACTCTCCACTCAGAGCACCATCTCACCCAACATTCTTCATCATCTTTTGTCACACCTACCTGCGTGTCGTCTTTGCTCCTATATCATAGCTGTGCCATCACCTCTTCCATTCCTTTTGAAATCACTGTTTCAACACTGTATCCACCCTCCGAGAGAGGGAGCTCTGCAGCCCCAACCAACTGTTCCCCATGGCATGGGAATAGCACCTGAGCAGCTTATGAACCATTGGCAGCTCCATGGCCGCAGGCTGGCCACTTCTGTTATATTTTGCTCACTGTCGTGTTAATCTTCATTACAATTACTGCTTTAGATCAGGGCATGCTGGATCTCTCACCCTTCTCGGCTGAAAATACCATCTTAAAGAAGTCAGAACACGTAAGTTGTTACTAGTAATATCATTTGTACTTTTAAAGATTTGTAGTAATTCATGGCTGTGAAAGCTGTCAGAGCCACTCATATGCTTCTTATCGAAAAATACGGCCTGCATATCACAGACCCTCCCCCTCTATCACCCATCCAAATTAAAGCCGTAATTCCCAAGGACAGTCCCTCTTTTAAAATAAAACACATTTCATATACTACTTATTAATAAGGTATGAACAATGTTTGCGGAAACACTAAAGAATAAGGTCAAGAACGTTTTCTGAACACAAGTGTTATTAAATAAGCTAATCATCCAACTTTGGAGTAATTAATGTCCTTGGTCTTTACGTGAAAGCCTCATTTTGAACATGTTCATAGGGGACAAATGTCCCACATCAAAGAAAATGAGCATAAATAAACTCTTTTGGACAACAATTACAAGAGAAAGATGAAAACGTAATATTGGCAGGCTACACACAAAATGTTGCGGCACAGCACTTCTCATCATAGCGTAAGTTTAGGTACAATCAGATGATTTCAATACATATGGTCAAAAGATCTTATCTATTCTCATCTGTACATTATCTGAGTATCTAAACAGTTGCCATGAAGCATTTGAAAACTTTAAAATATAAAAGGAAAACTTAGAGAGCTGACAGTATCTCCAGATCACCGCTTAAAGTACTAATACGCAACTGTGTTATATAACGCATGCTCAACAGACTGAAAATGATCTTTCCCAAATCCAAATGACATGCCTCTACAGCTGAAAAGTGATAGATTACAGCTGGTTGAGCAAGCACTGTACTGTATGTTCATTGCAAAAGCCGCCATTCCTAAAGAACCTCCAGGCTTTCTGTTGGTTGCTTTGGTCTTCTTATTCAGAACTGCAAAGCTCCTCTCATTTAACAGTAACCACATGGAAAGGTGCAGAAAAACTTAACAAGAAAAGCAGTTTATTTTTCGAAAGATACATAATAAGATTGCCCTTAATCAAAATGGCATGTCTACGGCCCGGAGATGATGTTCTGTTTTGACTTCATCACCATTACACATGATAAATAATTGTAATAAGAAGAAAACTATGAGACTATGAGTAGAAAGCCTGAAAATTTAGTATTAAGACTCTTTACGAAAATACGTCTTTATAATTAATTTATAGTATCTGTACGTGACATTCTATCCTTCTCTCCACCAGGAACAGAGACAACCATCACGACACACAAGCACTTTCAGGATAGCAGTTGCAGAACTTGTCGTATGCGCTCACACTTCTCCACCAGGCTTGGATCTTCTGCATCAGAATTGTCAAATTCTTTCATAAGAGCTTCGGCTTTCTGCACAGTTACATCTCGTGCACTGCCTTTAAGTCCCTGTAGATAATCCAGTAAAATGGTGAAATATCCGTCTGGAACCTTTAAGGAAAAAACAAAAAAAGTTTTATTTTTTTCTCTTTCAATATTCCTTCACAATCATGTCAAATGATCACCTGAAAGACAACTATGGGAACGGCATGGGCTTTTGCATCGGCCAATGCCCACCTCTGAATGGAATTGTTTCTTGCCAACGTTGAAGCTGCTGGGACGGTCGGGCCACCATGAGAGGACTGTCATGTGCTCCGACGGGCAACGATTCTGAGAGCAAATTCTAAGCAGATGTGGAAAAGTTGATCAGCAAACGTAAACACTCCCTGAGTACGATCTCGAGCCTTTAAGGGTTGTTGGAAGAAACAAACCACTCACCAAATCCTACTTTTGGATAAATGTAGGCAAACCTTACTAAATTCAAGTGACAATTGCATGCACATGGTTTAAGGAAATAATTTGGCTGGAAGCATCTGAGAAAGCCTAATAGTACTGATTCTCCTCCTCACCCCTGTCCAAAATTATTTGCTAAGATGAAATAGCACCTACTATCAAACAATAGCTTGCGACTTTGATGGAATCCTTGTACAAAGGCATAGAACTGAATTTGAAAAACAAATTCAATTCAGGCATATGGAAATAAATTTTAAATCACATTGACTAAAACCGATAGGCTCTTCCAACCAAACATTTCTAACATTAAAAGCAGTTTAGTCACCTACAACTGCATTACCTCTGCCTTTCTCTTCCTTTCTAATTAGCTAGCAAGAGGTTAAATTTTAGCTTAACTAGTACAACGTACAATTTAAATGACCATCGCATTAAATTTACCTTGGCAATAAGCTAGCAAAGATTTTTGAATGATTTATTTAGTATTTTAAACCATAAACCAATGTATTTTCAATAGTATTAGGCGAACAGATTACAACAGAGCCTATCTAAATTTTATATCGTGTATTTGTGGAACAAGTTTCAGCCAGTAAGAGAATGTTTCTCCTGAGAATCAGGAGATGTTAAAATGACCTTGGCTGGCAAAGATTTTCCTCCATGTTTAATTTCACATATATAACTTTAAAAGGCCTACTCAACATGACTCAAGCTAAACACATACGTAAGTATTTAAAGGACTGCAGGCTAATTGAGGGCTGTTTCAATGCTGCAAAGTATCAACATTTCAGAGAAGACAGAACTTCAATAGATATTTAATTTACAGCTTAGTTCTCCATCACCATTTGGCAGCGTAACTTGGATCACTACAACTTCTATCATTCCCAAAGCAGAGGAAGAAAGAATATTCCAACGCTGCCCAAATCAATCAGGGATATTACAAAGTAGTAAATCAAAAGTAAAGCCTACATTCAGCCTTAGAACTTATATGCTATGGAAAACCTTATGATTCTTCCTAGGAATGCTCTTGAATGATACAGATATAAGAAATACTACTTTTATAGTAACACCACAATTAATTTTATGTGAAGTGTTGCTATAATACGCTAACCAAACACGTTGAGACTTCAAGAAAAACATCCGTATTGTTTGAACCCTTTCTACTCATAGTACACCAGTACTAATAACAGACAAAAAATGTTCGGACACAAACAATTTCAGCCTGACAGCGCTCCTTTAACACAAATACTCAGTATTGGAACATTTCTATGTTCTAAGCCTTAGCCAAATTATCTACATAATTTATGCTTCTCTTTCTCAGACCTCATGATACAGTCATATCTCACTGTGTGGAACTACAGTTATTATTGTATCATTTAAGCAAAGTGCTTAAAGGGGCAATTAAGAGCCTATTCTAAACTTAGAAAGATTACATGTGCAGACAGACATGTAGCTGCCTGAGGCCTATAAGGCATTTAGCGTTCAGCCCCAAGCACAAGTGCTTAAAAATGTCTGAATTTTTTCTTCAGCACAATGATTTATTTTATTTCAGCAATAGCTTACAGAACAGTAACATGTAGACAAGATAGCATTCTATTTTCTCCTCCTAACTTACACATACAATAGGGCCATAGCAACAACTGGACAAGAGGAACACATGAAATATCAGCAAAAGGTAAATGCAATCAAGATTTTAATTCTTAAAATACAGTAATGCAAGAGCTGGAGTTTCAAGGACTCTTGGTGAGGTTTTTACACAAAGGAACACAATCCTTCTCTAAGATCAGCTTTTGGGGAGGCTTGGAATTGGATAGCAAGATCTTTAACCGTGGCTCTGGCAAGTGGAAGCGATGCTTACTGGATCTTTCTTCCTTCCTTCCTTCCTTCCTTTCTTTAAAGCATTTTTTGATCTTTTTCTTGCTTCTCTTTTTTGTTTCTTTTGCTCCCTCACAGACCAACCTTGCATGTGTTCTAACTAGCTAATACGCATAGGAGCTGACTAAAATGGAAGTATCGGAAAGAGAAATGATTGCTGCCAGCTCCTGAACGCTCAGCAGCTATGTGCCATTGTGAAAAAGGAGGAAATGCCAAGTAATAGCAGGAAAAGAACAGCTATCGCTTTTAAATTATACTGTGTAACTCAAAAGGGTTTTCAGCCTTTTCAGATTTGCAGAGGCCCACATATTTTGCAAAGCAAACAGAGGTATCTGCACAAGGAACTTCAGCTTACTGACAACAAGCTTGCTTTTCAGGTCCTAAGAAGCTTCAGAAAAACCCCTCCAGGGGTCTGCAGTCCAGAAGCAGAGGATAACTGACATAGCTATTTTCTAAAGATGCTGTGCCAAATGACTCTAAGATCAACAAATGATCTAGTGTTTATTTTATACAGGATCCTGAAGAAGTATATACGCTCTAGGTGTATAGATTTGGCTCTGTAGCTGTCAGCTAACCAGCAGATGGATTTTAAAGGGACTTTAAAAAAAAGTTAATGTTCTGAAGGACTGTAAAATTTAAAGAACTTCAACCTACTTCTTACAGAAAGAGGCATCTCAGTTTAGGAAACTTAATGTACCCCTAGGCATGGCCTTTCAGTAGGCATCCAAGTCACATCAAAAGATCAAAGATGTGGCTTAGGAAGGAAAGAAACTGATGTCTCCTTTTGTATTTTAGTCATGTTCGGATATCCGACAAATTTTACTCTGTAATGGGCAGGAAGTTGGATTTGGGTACACAAACATATTCAAAAGAAGCTGCTCTGCCCTCACTGCAGTCCTGACAAGGAAGACTTTATCACATACTTAATTATAAGCACTTGAGTAGTTCTGGCAGCTTTACTGAATCTGAATGCAGATGTTAATCATTATTTAATGTTCATATTCAATGTATCTCACACTATTAAACAATAAAAGATATGTGAATATAAATAAATCACCATGCTCTCAGTAGATCAAAAAAAATCTAGAAAGGAAGGTTTTCATTTCAGTGTTGAGAAATACAAAATTAAGCCATGTCTTGATACATAAATCCACTGAAAATGAATGCTAGTTTGAGTTAATTATTTCCCAGTATATTTCAATACAACCCCCTAAGGTAAACAGGTAAAAAAGCAACAAAATCATTTTGGTTGTGAACCAATTTCTAGGTAGCTTTGAAGAGCATTTTTCATTTTTAAAGGTTGATACAGACTTTTAAAGAAAAAACAAAACAAAAGACAGTGCAAACAATCTATGTACCTACAATCAGATTTGTATTCTGTGACTAATCTTCTCAAAGTATTACACTGTGTGGATATTTTTGCCTTCATGAAACTCTGGTTTAATTATATGGTTCTCTAAACATATTTCTAATCATAAAGGTAACACCATATGTCAGGTAGTTAGCTTAAGAGATGCATAATAACTTGAGTCAGAAAGATTCTTACACTGAAATGTTTAGACACAAAAAAAATAATCAGCAAAAACTGACTGAATGTCAACTAAATGTATCAATAAATGAGCCACCGTGCAAATGGCTAGATCGTTTGTTCTACTATGCAACAAAAGGAATGATCCAAAACCCTCCATTCAATACCATGAAGGTCAGACATTTACTGGAAATTTAGTCTATGTTGTTTTCCGAGTTACGAAATCAATGGATTTCAGTAATGATGCCAGTCTAGCTTCCGGTTTTACTTTATGCATTTAACATCATCATACGGTTTCATTTATATTTTAATGAGAAAACTATTTTACCATCTTGACAATATGGCGATACATCTTGCATAGAGCCAGAGAGATCTGAAGCAACACGAGCTGCCCAAGAACTCAGAATTGTGGTTTATAGCACTGGATTACAAATTCAGAAATTCAAATTAAGGATACCACTCATATATATTCTCAGGAAGCTCCAGATTTATATTTGACATAGGTTGTCTCCGTTTATATTTGACATTTAACAAGTATAAGAATCTCGGATACACAGAAGACAGATCATCCCTCAAAATTAAAAGATTAACTACCAACAATTAATATGACTCATTATTTTAGTTTAAAAATATAGTAACTGATTTATAAATTATTAAAAACAATTAGAAAGGTATGAGGCTAACACTAGCAACTTTTGGTTAATAAAGACTAGCTGTAACTAACGCATAAAACTTTATATCGCCACTGATCTGAGCAAAAATAGTGTTAATACAAACCTTCTCTTTGTCATACATGTGCAAAAGAAGCCAGGTTTGTCTTGTCTTTTGAAATTTCCATTCTTCTGGTTTTTCAGACCAGCTGTGGTAAATTAAAGAAGAAAAAAACATGGCTTAAATAAAATAGTCTGATCAAAATATTCATTACCCATTAAATATTTCATATAATGACTCCAACAGCATCATATGCAGTACTCGGAGTTCCCCAACACTGTGTTAAACAGGTATTAGCACATACGTTGTACTAGTGGCAAAAAAGAAGTAGGAGAAGACTACTCTTTTTTTCACACAAAAAGAAAGTTAGTATTTCCCAATTATCTTAAATTCTAAGAAATGAAACACTCTCTAAAGGACTAGAGGGAGAGACTCATGCTAGAGCACTCATCTCACCCACGGTTAAAACACACTTTGGGACAGGAAATAAAATGTGAGACCTCAGCTCGGCCTCCCCCACTACAGATAAACTGCTGACTACTACAGAGCACAGAAAATTCATTTTTCAGGAGCATTTGTTTTAAGGTTTGGATTTGTCTCACGGTGCAACTTAAATGTTGAAGTTCACTGGATAGAAAATGTTTTATGCTCACTCTCCCCGGACCAACATTTAGGTCAAAACTTCAGGCTGCTTCAATACATAGAACACATAATTAACATCTGCAAATGTTCTTTGACTGGTCTTGAAACACATTTTAAACATGCAAAATTGTAGCTGGGTTAAAATGGCAAATTTGCATATAACATGAACAGAATTTGAAAGCCGGTATATTTTGTTTTAAATGAAGAAAGGGACAAACATAGTTAGTTATATAAACAAAAGAGCAAACTAACAAATCTCACTCTAAAATAAATAGGTTTTTTTTTTTTATCTGAAAGAATATGCATTAAAAAATAGCACCTTAACATGTACAAAATCAGCCAAAATACTGAAATATTATTTAAACACCCCAACAGAAAGTATGAGGAGAAAAAAACTTCACATTTTATACTTATTTGATTTTCCTCTAAAGAAAAATAAGTCTCCAGAGAGTAGGATGCAAGATGTCTTTAATGTTCCAGCTTGTTTTACACAGCAACAGAGAGCACAGAAATCAATTGAAAAGCCAGCTGGGTATGAGAATTAGCATTGTTTAAACATTGTCAAGTCTAGTAAAGCAAAAGAGTCCTCATAATCAGTGAAGGCTGTACCAGCAAATACATTGTTCAGTCAATTCAATGAAATAGAACGAACATGACTGCAAATTTGTACAGAAGGCTAACACAGCAGCCTCTGCAGCAAACCTAAAAGAAAAAAATTGTTTTCTTAACAACTGAGGATAAGAAAAAGCCAGCAACAATCTATTACGGTTATCACTAGGCAAATTCAATTAAAAACCTCTGTAGCCAAAATGTAAGGTAAAAATCAGACAAATAATAGTAAACCAGGAAAGAGACAGACATTAATAACCAGAATATATAATATTTTACGCAATCCAAGATAAATCCACAAATAAACTGATTAAGAAATCTCTTTCGGGGCATTTACAATAAATAGGGGAAAAGACTGGAAAACAAATATTGCACAAAAGTAAGAGCCCAAAAGCTGATTGCCAAAAGTTATAGAATCAAATAAAAAAATAACGTCTCTCTCCTGCCACCATCACCAATCTGGAAACCAAAAAACTTGCAAGCTAATGTCATTCAGCCTTTGGTGTCACTTGACTGCACAGCAGGGTGACGGCTGCACAACAATGACTATCAAGAGTACAAAACTTGTAATGTGAGGAACCTATGGTGAACGAGGGAAAAAAGGGCCTTTCTTGTTGGCAGTTTGTGGGGCAAGACACTTGCTCATTTGTATGCAATTTCTCTGTATGCTGGAGAGAAACGTCGTAGCTGCCTGCTGAGAGACTGGAACTTCTGCAGGAAGTGTCTTACCTTCCATTAATCCTTTAAAAAACAGAAGGATGGTGCTTGCTGTTAAAAGAAACCTATTCTTTTGTTAGCGTCTTCCTTCCAAACAGTTACATGAAAGTTATTATAGGAAATGCTGTATCTTTGCACAGCAGGAGTAAGAAGGTAAGTCTAAAATTCTTTTTTACATTAGATAAGCATGGGAACAGAGTTTATATTACAATTTTTGCAATGTGACAAGAACAAGCTGAATGACAGATCTGAGTTCTCATCCTGTGAAGACTGTTCCTCTTCCGATGAAAACCTTTAACATATGTTTTTATTTCTGTAAGCTATACAATTTACTTACACATTTGCAATTTATATTCATTGGTTAGATACACCACATGACACTTTGTATATCTTACTCTGTTAATTTTTTGTTTCTATCACTTACAGCATCACCTGAGTATTGTTAAACATTGAAAAATACACCCTAATTTCACTAATCTCCTATAAAGCAGTATGATGCTAAAGTATCTTTATTACCTAGTTTATAAAAAACTGAGACTAACAAATGAGTGTGCCATAAGGTTAATTGCTCTTCTTAGTGTATTACCAAAACCATATGCTCTCTCTCATATATTAAGGCAAAACAATATACTCATGTACCTAAGATCCTACATTTACTTTCATTTTAGGGAATCCTCTTATAGCACCAAAAACTGTTTCAGCTAGTTTTCTAGAAAGGTTTCTCTCTGTGTACACCATAATCATTCATCTAGACAACAAATACTTTAACATAGTCAACAGCAGAAACTACATTCGTGCCCATTATACCACAAGAATGCCTCAGGAACCTTTTCTTTTGGTTTGTACTCTGGCCTACTAGAATCAAATGCTAAATGCATATGAAAGAAAAGTAGCACTTTCCCATAGTCAACTATGCAAACTCACATTTTCAGAACATGTATGCACTCATCCCTAAGTTTTTAACCGGTATTCTCCGCATGGCTCCATCAATTCCTGTTTCTTGCCTCCCCCTGCTTCCCCTCTCTGGGTAAGCTCTTGACCTTGTTTCCTATCAAACCGTGGCCAAAACATCCATGATAATGGATGCACAACCTTCATGACAGATAATGCAGCAGTTGTTCCCTGTAATTGGACCCACCAACAATTATTAAAGTTTTCCACCGATCCCTATGACTGTTAGCGTTTTAAAACCTATGGAAAGTATCACTATATGACAAAGTGAGAGCGGTACCTCCTTGTGTTAGAATGAGATAATTAGTACATTTTTATAAATGTCCTACTTTTAAACTACAAAAGTTGGAGCTTTGTAACACGAGAGGTCCATGTTTGCTGTTTGTATGCCGATAAGCTTCCTTGACATACTGTAGTAGTAGGAAAGGATTTTCCCTTGAGTGATTAAATATACAGTGTAAGACCAACTACGTTATAGTAATAAACCTTTTTAAATAGACAATCAAAGCCTCTTTCACAGCTTGAATTAATTTAGTAGCCTTCAGAAGCATCTATGTCCACATCGAATATAAACTATGACATTGGATGAAAAATATACATTTAAAACATGTATTTTTCCACTATGCCTAGGGCTAATTTTCAATATATTGTACAAACACTAATTGCTTTCTTTACACAGTTATTGTTTGAATCTTTCTTATGAGCTCTAGCTCATTGAAAAACACATTGGTTGACTTTAGTTAAAGAGAACTTTTATGTTTGCACAAATGATGTTCCTCAACAGCTTTGTAATCGAAGATATAGAGGAAATGAATCAAATGAAGCAAGTGGCCTAGAGAATTTTATATTTGGGCTTTTTTTTTTTTTTTTTTTCTCCTGCATGGACAGTCTATATTGTAGGAACACTGCTCAAGCTTCTCAGCGGTCTATCTCATACATGAATTTCAGCCCATACATTAAACTAATCTTACACAAACCTCTCTCTTACACAAATTTATTCCCAAAACATGGTTGAGTTGTATCATCTCCACGGTTCGAAACAGGTGTAATACGCTCTTAAAACGCTTAACCATGTCCCTTATCAATATGTTGACAGAAAAGAGGTCATTTTTGGAGTAGTGTTAGCATAAGTAGGCAAACAGAAGAAAACTGACAGAGTGCAGGGCAGAGCACTTGCTGAGATATCCTAGTGGAAAGACAGGGAGAAGGGAAAGCAGTCAAATTGGTTCCAGAAACACATTAAGAGAAAAATATTATTGTTACAAATTGGATTCAGGAAGACAATAATGTATCTGTTTAGACTACTGCCCAGGAGAAAATGCTATGAAGTTGCCATAATTATTAAATAAAACCCTATGTATAGACAAGAACTATGCTGAGAACCAGTCATTTTACTCCTTCAAATCAACTGAAAAGATTTTTGGATAGGAGACACGTCTCAAGAAACCAAAAAGAATGAAAGACAAGTGACTGCTAATGACCAAGAACGTGCCTGAGAGCACTATTTCCTGTCAAATGCAAAGAATTCCAGCCAGAACACTGCACCCCATCCAATTTTGTGCCATTTACTGTCCATCACAGCTTCTGATACATCTTCCAGAATGGGCACCTGTCTCAGGTAAAGCTGATTGTGGCACAGAGTGTAGATTTTTCCAGAGCACAGCTCAGGATTAGTACCAAGGAAATCACTTGAAAGGTTTCTCCAGCCCTAAGGACCAGGTCCCAGTGGAACCACCTCTTCCACTCTTGTGATTTATCCACGAGGACCCTCATGTCTTTCTCTTGACAGCTTCACTGAATTGTACAAGGAGGAATGGACCAATGGATCTGTTCATTACACCATATTCAAAGCTACATTGAAAAGATACGTTGGAACTGTTAAAAACAGCA
The DNA here is from genome assembly GCF_040807025.1 of Struthio camelus. Lineage (NCBI taxonomy): Eukaryota > Metazoa > Chordata > Aves > Struthioniformes > Struthionidae > Struthio > Struthio camelus. The sequence goes on along the minus strand of NC_090956.1, from coordinate 7,291,600 downwards.
CACTGCAACACTATACAAAAATTATTACATTCTTCCCACTCCATTTACCTAGATACTTTTCCATTTTTATACACTCAGTTATTCTTTCTAGTGAAATTTGTCTTTAACAATCACCTATGTTCTTCTAAGTGTCCTACATGGAAGGGTGAACAGAAGTGAGGGCACTTGGTTAAGGCTTGCAGGAATCAGGTTAAGCATTTTGCTCTCTCAGAGCTCTGCAAACTGTGCAAACCATATCATTTCTGTGCTCAGTTCCCTATCTGTAAAGTGTGGATAACAGGTGTCTCTTCAATAAAGAACAACTATACTTTAAACAATTCCCTTAAAGCTACTAAAAAGCTTGTTTAAACACTTAGCATTCAAGTGATTAGCTCTAATATTTCACAATACAATCTATACAACAGGACAGGCTTAAAATACCATATGCTTATTTTTTAAGGCAAGGTAAACGCACTTATAAGGCATGAATTTGGGAACTGCGTATCTGAGAATATTATTTATCAAGTCAGCCCAATGGTAACTGCTATGCTACACACGGCCAATACGTGAGCAAGGGATTCTGGAAAGCCAAAGAGGCTCCATGAAATTGCTGGAAGCAGTGTGAAGGGAGCAGAAATTTGGCATTTTGTCTCATTCTCGTGGGAGAAGAGCCATTTTTCAGATGGAGGTTTTATATAGACACATAAAAATATATATGTATACTGATGGAAATTTTATATATGCCCTGTAATGCATATAATGCATCAGGAATAATATTTTTTTGTCCAGTCATAACACATACAATTATTTAAAGCAGAATGTACAAGTATTTATTTTTATTGTGGACATTTAGTCTTTCTTCTATTACTTTCAGGGCATTTAAAATCCATTTCTTTTGATAAGATTTTTAAAATTACTTTCCTTGCCAACACCAAATACATGTATCCACAACAACCAAAAGCAGCATTGTCAGAAACTAATCCCCGGGATCTGACAGGAGGTGCTTGGGAACACCTATACGCTGCAGGCTGAGAAAGCTAGCTTGCAGTATGCACCAATATCATACATGAGATAAAGAGGAAACCTCATTTCGTGTGTGTGATGCTGATTTTTCTCATTTGGAAAAAATATCCAAAATATAAATTCCAAAGTGATTTCTAAAGATGTGACTGGAACGGTTGTAGCTAAAATCACAGACACACTCCTCTTTGACGACAGTCAAGAGGGAGATGTAAGAGAGTCATATCCTTTAGTCTTAGCTGTGATTTTCTCACATTATGGATGATTCTGTTTATCTCCCAATTCCCATTCCTAGGAAAGTTAGTGTATTTACATTGATACTCCCAAATCCAGTCTAGAAGCTAATTAAATTACAACTCAGTTAAAGATTTTCCTGGAAGAGGAGACACTGACGAAGATCTTTTGCCAGAAAAAAACTTTCTAAAATTGTCAACAGATTTTAGAATCAGTGCCACATTTTTGGTAGAACAGCTATTCTGGCACCATTTCTCGATCTGTGGTTTAAAAACAATTTTTCAATATATTCTTCCATCTGGTTTAGACATAGGATAACGACTAAAGACTTGTGAAAAGGCAGGAGGAAAAAAGCTTGTAATTTTTTTTAGTTTAGGGAGCAAGCACAAAAGAATAAAGGAAGAAACATCCTAATTTTTCGTATCTAGTTTTTGCCTGATGTCCAACACAAAGACAGATTGTATGTGTACAGGAAAGCAAACAGGCCATAGAATTTTCTTAGAAAGTATTTATAAAGCACACGGAAAGGGCCTACATGCCTTAAAGCAAAAGTATGATTAAATCTACATAAAATGTTTATCACGGCATATCTTTCATTATGTGTACTTTTATCACTTGCCATTATTTGTAACACTTTATATTATGTTTCCATCCCGAAACTTCAGCCAAGATAGAAATTCCCCTCCTCCCTCACTATAGGCACTGTTCAAATGCAACATGAGACATTTTCTTGAAGTGCTCAGAGTATAAACAGATGAGACAGATGGTAAGTGGAAAGGAAAGTTCACCCAGAAAATTTTAACAATGGCTCAAAATCATACAGCGGGTCATCAGTAGGGCTTATATCTCTTACATATGGTACAATGAATGTAGGGCATCTTAGTGGGATTCAACCTGTCTACACTTCATAGCCTCAAACTTATCTGCAACTGCCACCAGCATTCCACTGGGAAAAAACTTTCTATTTTCTGTTTAATTCCTTTTCTAGCACAATTATTTAATCACTGCTCTCTGTAGTAGCCTGTCTGCAACAAAACTACATTTTGATCTGAAAATATATATAGCACTAACAATGCTGTTTTTTCCAGTAGTAATGAAGAGGTCATTAGTAGGCTTGAAAAAGCAAAGCTAATATATATTATGCTAAATATGCTTTTTGTTTCACATGCACTTATAAAAAGAAGAGAAAGAGAGCATTTAACTGTCACAGGAGAAGAAGAAAAAAAAATGAAATTTCAGCGCTTCAGATCCAATCTGTTCTGCTCCTGCAACGAATATGCTACTATGTGCTACCCCAGTGTTGTGCTGAAGTCCCATCTCCTCTCCAGATGTCCATCTTTCCTTGCGCTTAATTCTCGTCAGACCAATGGCCAGACCAGTAGTAAGGGAAAGGAAAAATGAAAACTGTTTTGCCTCCCGCCCATGAAGAACGTCTTGGGGGGTATGAAGAGGTAAAGAGGGCCCCATAGTCTGTATGAAAATCATGTACAAGCCAGCTGCAAGTAAAATCGTTTACAAACGTTGGCAGCAGTCCATTTATATAAACACTTTCTGATGATCAGATGAGGGATATGCTACCAGACCCAGGAAAAGTAAATAAGGTCATTTCTCTTCTCCTCTGTCTTACCACATAATGTCCAACTGTGGTACAGAATACGCCTGCCAGGGCATGGATTCAGCTTCCTTGCAACTAGTAGCTCATTTGCACCACCTTTTTAATTTTTAAATCAGCCTTTACAACTTTTAAAGACTTTTCCTCCTAGCTGCTCAAAGAAGAGAAGAATAATACAAAAGGTTAAATATTTAAGAACAAATGACAAAGATTCCTTTTAAAAACTAATTGTTTTGCCTGATGTTCCAGGCATTCAACCATTACATCGTTTATCTTCTTTCATTTGACTGTTTAAAGAACTTAAATCTACATATCCTTCATCAATAGCTCTTTTACATCTTTAAGTATTATGCCCAGTAAGAGAATTACATAGCATTTTTGGAAGGATAAATTAAAACATCTATGAACTTGATCAAAGGAGGGATTTGAGGAGCACACAGATTGCAATCAGTCTGAAAGCACTCCTTGTGAGTCTGTAACTCCTGATTGCTGAGAGAAGATTAGGTTCTGTGGTGGTTTCAGCTAGAGCAAATAATCACTGGATTTTACTGCTCACCAGGATGTGCAATGCAAGCCCTCTCAAGCTAGATCTAAATGATTCAATTTCATTGCTCAGTGCTGCAAATCTACAACAATAACACTTAGACATGTGTATACTGTTAGAAGAGCATTAACCTAAAATTGCTCCAGCTGTCCAAGCGAAAAATTCTATATTTTCAGCAGCGCTGGGTCAGATTGATAATAGCCATACTTAGAATATAACACTGTCATTAAAAAGAGAATTAGACAAGGTACAAAAAAGCTGCTATGGGAAGTCAGATATTTAATAATATAATAATAAAAGTTTGTGTAATTATTTAAGGCCTATGTCCTTACCGGTTAAGCTAGAGATGTTCTTTAAAAAATTACTTTTGGCTTTTAATAAGAAAATACCAGAAATATAAGGAAGTGTCATGGTTTTCAAAATAGTGATGCTGAAGGAAAACGCTAGAAGAGAAACCAACTTCACATGAAAACTCATCAGTGAAAGTTTTTGATATGGGATGAAGAATTGAGCATTTGGAGAAAGATCTGAAGATTGAAGCTCTTGGCCGATTTTGCTTTGAGGCAGTCAGGATGCCAAAGCATCAATTTATTGCTTAAATATTGAGTTGAAAGTTTGTATTACATAGTTGTTATTCATGTGCTATTTTAAGGAGCCCTGAAGGTATAAAGTGAGGCAGGCACCCTGTGAAGGTGTCTAATCCAGCTGAGCCTCTGATCAGCAACACTGCTGAAAATATGGTGCTTTTCTGTAACCACATGTTTTTAATAGAACTTCAGGTTGGGTGTTTCTGCACTGTTTCTACCTTTGCGAAGACTAAAGGACTTCTCTAGCCAACAGGATCAGAAATACTCCTCTGCATTTCCAAACTGCAAATAAGGGTTGGTATCTGCTCTTTTTACTCATACATTTGTCAGGCCACACGTTAACATGCACCAGAGTAACATTTGACTGGAACGTGAGAAAGCAATGCTCTTATTACGTTAACCTGACGCCTGTGTTTGCCAAATGCCTACCTGCATTAAGTCCCAGCACCATGAAAACTCTTCCTTTCTGACTTTTAGCATCCAGGACACCTGGTCCCAGTGTCCTCTTCTCTTTCCTTCCTCTTGCAGGGAGCCTGACTGGCCTTTTTTCCTCTACTCAGCTCGGAGGCGGGGGAGAGAGAGTAGATAGAAACTACTTTCAGTACACCCCCTGGACAGTGCCTCTCGACAAGATTCAGTCTGATCCCTGCCGACTCCCCAGCAGGGCTTCGCTTCCTGTATCCCTGACGCAAAGCAGCGGCTTGGCCTGCAGAGTGTGGTCTCTGTGAAACCGAGGGGTGCAATGGGAGCAGCCCATCTACTGTGATTTGGAGGGTGGTCAGGTAGACTAGGTCTAGCAGCACGTGTCAAGGAGGAGTTCCTGTGTCCTCTCCTTATTTGACATATGGGGCTACTGAGGCTGATACATAGCTGGCCTTAAATCAGCCCCATACATCGTGTTGTCTAGAAGGTCTAGCTGAAGCCTCCAGGACAGGAGGAATCCATCCCTCAACGGGAGGCTGAACCTAAAGCCTAAGTTTTAGGACTGCCTCCCCCTTTTTCTACAGAGCTGGCCCGTTCTGCTGACAATACTCTGTAGGCACATACAAGAAATCATGGACTGTAGGATACCCATCTACTTATGTCAGTTCTCCTAGGACAGTATCGAATAACAGATATCTATCAATTTGGATTCCAGCCCTAGATGTGCTCTTGCAGAAATTAAGTTTTTGGGCTTTTTTGTTTGTTTTCAGTAGGGTCAAGTATTTTTATGGCTAGCTAATTACACATACCTTTTACATAGTTTATTTAGAGTAAAAAAGTCCATATTTTTAATATCCTAATACAATAAAATCCATGGGGCATAAAAGTAAAAATTTCACACATATATACTACTACCAAAAAATCTTTCTCTCTCTTCTTTGTGCGTATGTGCAGCCCTCTTCAAATTACCCGTCAAACAGATGGCTTTTACAGTGTACCTGGAAGGATACCAGATTTGGGGTTGCTCTGGACCAACAGCAGGAGCATACATAGAGGCTTTCAGAAAAATCACCTGCCAGCCATCTCCGTCATCTTTACATCCCAGTTTTGAGATCCCACAGCTGTGTTCAGCAGGAAGTACGGCAGAGGCAGAGAAAGCGTTGCAGATCCCTGGCCATTTGGAAAGCCTGTTATAGCCAACACCTTACAGAATAATTTACTCTTCTTTTTGCAGAGAGTTTTAAAAAGGGACAAGCAAACAAAAATATTAAGATCAACCTAAAAGTGTATGGCAATTGACAGCCCCCTCAGATTTTCTTGATTTAGCTGATATTTTCAGGTACCTCTCACTGCACGGTAAAATCCACCCTTGCATGATAGTATTCAGGACACTATCAGATTCTCCACTTCTAATATCCTGTGACGTATATAGTGTTACTAAGATTTCAAGTAATCTGTGCTTAGAGAAACTGATCTGCCAATTACTGCTTCCTGCAGATGGCTCTCATTTCAATTTAATTTTATTCATATAAAAGTAATTACTGATACCTTTTTGAGCACTGTCATATTTATAAAAGCGTGAAGCAGGAGACGAGTTTTATTAAGGATTCAATTTTATTATTTCAAAAATATTGCTTGTTACTTTAACTCTGGTTGGGAAGCCTTGACGGCTCCCTGGAGCTAATTGATTAATAATCATTGCCAACTGCATTTTAAATTTTAATTTTGGCTTTGGCTGACTAGCCTAAAAGATTCCCTAGAGCTACAAAACTACTCTCCTCTGTATTTTGAATATTTGGGCTTTGGATGAATACTTTAAATGTGTTTGAGGAAGTGAGCAGGCGTGTTAATTCTTATAGATTTAAGTTTTTGACAAAGAGAAAACATGAAACTATCCTTCTGCATTTCTGCCATCTCAGGAGTATCATCTGCACGGCAGAAGATGGGTGAGCAGAGAATGCCTTTTCCTAAATCCAGAAGATGAGTTAAGTGTGAAATGCCTGGGCTCTGTGCCAGGCATCAGGCAAGATGTTTCAAGAGCCGCTGGAGAGCAGGCTTCAGAGAATGGGATGAAGAGCCATGTTTCATACTCCCTGAATAAACATTCATTGCAAACGACATTTTATTCAGATGAAATAAATAATCTTTGCAATCTGCTACTAGTTAAAAAATACCAATAGGTAGTTTGTTATAGTAATGCTCTCTCACATGTGAAATGGGTCACCTTAATTATTCTTTTCAACCTGTATAAAGGATAGTGCACAAATTTCCCTCAAGACCAATGGAAAAGATCAAAGTGATTGTGTGAAGCGCTGAGCACTCACAAATTCAGTGAGAAATGAAGGTGCCTAGTTACTGCCAGGATTAGGTCCTGAAGTAGACTGGCCTCTTACTAAGGACTTTTGCTTCTGAATCTCTCTAATATATCTTACAAGGTTACTAAAAGTCATTTCAGGTGAAAAAAATATTAGAGCTGCTTAATCATTTAATTAGATGTAAACCCTTCTGTATAACAATACGGACAGATGAAAGCTGGCTCTCAGCTTGAACTATCTAATTACTACATTTAATAAACTGTTAAGAAAATTCATTTTTACTAAATTTTATTTTGCTGGAAATGAGAGTCATTAAGAAAGGATGCATTAAATTTTCTTAATTAGGTTTGCAAATAAAGAAGTTATTTTACAGGAAAGAGAATCCGTCAAAGAAACCTGAACTATTTTTACTTCAATGTTTATGGGCTTAACACCTGTAATCTAGTTTTCCCCATCTGAGGCAGCACTTCACAATACCATGGTTAATTACTGCTAATACAATTTATAGCTCTGACAACTTAGTTGAGAAGATTTATGAGAAGCCTTAAAATCCTACTGAAAATTTTATAAATAAAAGTAAACTAAGGTCTGAAAAAAAAAGCATTTATCCAGGGTGAATGGAAAGCCTCCTCAGGCACATGAGAACAAGAGATCCTGAGAGTCATCAATCCTGTTTGATACAAAGATCTCACTTATACAAGAGAAAAATCATATACATGCGACTGAGAATAAAAGTCCTTTCTTCAAGCCGCAGCTGGTCAACTCTGGAATTTTTGTTCCTAGTCTTATCAAGCAGCAGCAGATTGGAATAAAGCTATTCTGGTCATTTGCAGTAACACTACTAAGGACCAAGACTAAGGTGAACAACAATAAACCTTTAAGATTAGGTTGATATTACAATGTTGCTGCTATGAAAAGTATTGGGAAACTGTGACTACAACATCCAGACCATTGGAGACAGAAAGCGCTCTCTCAAAGTAGCCTTATGGTTTGGAATATTAACCTGCAAGTTGCTTGGCAACCTAAAAATTAGTATAGAAGTTAGTGGCCTCTAAGAACGTCTCAAGATAGCACCACAGAAAAAACTCATTCAAGTGCCTCTTTCAGAATTAGGAATTGAGAAAAATTCTACAGGTCTGTTGAGACCAGACTTTGGTATAGGGCCCAAAAAACCAGACTGTGTTCAGATGAGAGGAAAGCTATGTCTAGTTTCCCCCATGTCACTTAGATGAAAGGACCTTTGGATAGTGCAAGGGCACTATCCAAAAGTTGGTGAATCAAAGACTTAATCATTGTTTAACTTGTCCATCTGAAAAACGGGGCAATACAGCAATGTTTCAAAGACTGTCGTAACCAGAGTGAATAAATTAGTGTCAAAGTTTTTTTTATTTTGTCAAAATACAGTAATGTTATGCTAGCATTAAAGGTACTACAAAAAAGCAAATTTCCATTACTATGACCGGAGAAGATAGAGAAGATACTTTAAAAAAAAATACATTTAAGGATGGGTATGGTTAGCTGATTTCTTTTTCAGCAGATCCTGTAAATGATAGATGTAATTTCAAAAGGATTTGAAAATTCATGTTAATGATGCTATTAAATATAACATTTCCCCATGAGACTGTTTGAACCAAATGCCCAAGTAAATATTTTGACAGCTTTGCTTCACACTGAAAAAAGAGAAGAAAAGAGACAGAAGGTTTCAAAGTAAATCACTCTTCAGCTTTTACTCAAATATGCTTTCAGATGTGTACTTGTGACCTTCTATAAAATTAATTCAAAGATTTAGAAAGATGAATGATTTGATTTGGAGCTGTAAAGCAGGATTACAGTTTCTTATTCTCCATCTCCCTTTTTGTAACATTTAGTGACCATTTATGGTTATGGAAATTACAAGAAAAAAATCTCTTTCCTCTGCCATAAACTAAATAGTACGAAGAGCAGATTTAGCAAGAGGCAACAGCTACTGATTCTCAGTGACAACAGCTTAGCATGGACATGCGCTTCCCTTGCTTTCTCCTCTTAAGCCATGCATTAGTGCTAAGCAAATGGATTAGAGAGCTACTCCCAAACTACTCCATGTAAGAGACAGAAAGGTTTTTATCTAGAATAATATTTATGGCTAAATACTAAAAGGTTTCATTCAGGGAAAGTCTTGTGAGTCTGGTTGCTTTTCCCAAGCTAAGTGGAATGAGTTGAATCATGAGCATTTACTACTTTGACTGGAAAATCATGTAATGGTTTTGGTTTCCTACTCCCAAATGAGTTCAAAACAGCACAGAAATATCTGCAACATCTAAGAACTTCTGCTTATAACTAAGCTCAAAATCTTAAAACTCAACATTTCAGAACCTTCAAAACAATCATGTTTTGTCTCTAGAAATCAGAGTTGCTTACATAGCAAGCTAGAAATGGCAGAATACATCCGAAAATATTTGTAAGCACCTGGTTCTTCAAAATGCTAAAACTTGATATATCCGTATGGAGAGGACTTGTTAGAAATGACTGAAACTATATATAAAAAAGCAAATCTGCCTATCTGAAAGGATTTCCAGCATAGCATTCTAGATATCCAGAATATATTCATACGGTTCAAGTTTTTCACAGGAATTCCTGATAAAAATAGCTAAGACTGGCACTGAGCTAGTTAAAGTTGTTTTTTCTTAATTTTGATCACTGTTTTTACAATTAAACAATAATCATTAATACTAATATTTGTCACAGTTAGCTTTAATAGACAACAAACTGATCTTCAGTTGCAGCTAAAGAAGCCTCAGCATCTGCTCTGCCATTGGAAGCTGTATAAGTATCAGTGTCACGGGTTATTGAAGTTATACAAAGACCATGGGATGATGAGAACCTAACTCACTTTGCTACTGTTAGGACAAGACTTTTTCTCTGCCACAGAGACAGAGACTTCCTTTGAAATATGGAAGACCTGTTCAACTATTAATACCAATCTCCAACATTCAGTTTTGCAGACACGCTGATTTAGGTCAAGGAGAGGAATTCCACTTAAAGGTATGTTATGTCCTGGCAGAAATTAAAAATCAAGGGAATAGGGAGAGGAGAGTGCTAAAACAAAATCACAGATCTCTATAGTGTTAGGAAGAGTGCAAGAAATCAGATAGTAGAAAGTGCCTGCCAAGTTCATAAAAAACACAGCCGCAGAACAATACTAAACGCAAACTTCCCTGTATCTGACTCTCTGGATTCATGAGGTTTGCTATACAATTAATGAACGTGACAAAATGACCAAAAGCCTGTATGAATAAATTAATTACATCCACAGTTAATGCTTGCCCCTGAACCTTTAAAAAATAACCCTTCAATTATGAAAGCAAAACTATCCTCCATCACAATTTCCCTAATCTTTGAGGAAAAGCAGCTCTTTCAAGGCACCTCTAAAGCCCCAGTTCTTAAAGAGAATTCAGCAACAATTTCCTTTCTAATTACTATAGCTTTTCTTAAGTTCACATACTATTTTTGCTGTCGGCTAATTGAGATTCATAACTTGATCAGTTCTCCAACAGCCTATGGAATTCAAGACAATTGATGAGCTTTTGCAAATGCTGCATCTCCTTATCATCAAGGAAACTCATTCACTGGTCTTGGCCTTTATTGTGTAGAGTTTGTAATGAGGCTTTCCTGCTTTTTGTGCTATAGTTTGCATCAGTACAGCGGCTCCTGAAAGTCCATCTTACAAACGTTACATAAGCTGGTAATTGCATTTGGGGGACAATGGCAAAGTCACAATTCAGTGAGAAAAAAATCTGGATACAGAGATACTTTTAACAAATTCCTAAGGCTCTGTGGAAACTCTGATGAAGACCTGTAGTGCTGAGAGTGGCTTAACATTTAGAGAATTTATGGAACAACACACTGACATTGATGCTCAGATGATTTAAACTCTACTAATTACATGAGGGTGTGAGTCTTCCTATTTATTCTGACAGTTTAGGAGACGAGATTCTGGAATTTCAATACTTTTCAAATAGTTTTCTTCCCAAGATTAATAACAGAAAACCTGTCTGCCATATTCAATAATATTTGCATTAGACTCTGAATGTCGATCTGATTTTGCACTTCATTTTCTTGATACCCATTTTATTGTTTTTAATATCTGAAGATACTATTATGAAAGTCTGGCTTCCTGCACATAACAGATTACACAAAACCTCGCATTTCCTATATTGAGACCAGAGGTTCTAGCTGAGCTAAAACAACAACAAATAGTTAGAAAGATATTTAAACTTACTTTAAAACATACCATATATTAATGTCAAATTTTCATTACATAGAATATTAAAACAGTAGAAATAGATTTGCCATTTTTCGAACGGCCATAGCATTCTAATTTGTACCAAAAATCCATATGAATTATATTGCAAATTAAGAAACAGAATTTAAATCTGCTTAAATGTGATATAATCTCAGCATAAATTAAAAAAAATATCAGAGCAAAATATTTTTTCTTCAGATTTGCTTCCAAACAAGAAGTGGTCTTACTTACAAATAAGTGGTCTTACGTATCCCCAGAGGGAGGACCTCAAAAACACATCATTTGTGCCTCCCTCCCAGAGTCCACTGATGTCTTCCCTATACAAAACTGCTGTCTTTTCAGGAGGGTAGAGGAAGAAGAAAGGACACTAGACATTAGCTGCTGTCAAATCCAAGTAGTCAGTCTCTGGAGGGAGAGCAAAAAATCTATTTATGCTTAGATTTCTAGTGAATCTGTTACTCTTAGTATCTAAAAGGCTAAGCCACTGATGCTGAAACATCAACACCAGTGCCAATTTGAAACTAACAGAGGTGAAGGCTGGTACCAATGAAACCACTCATAATGCTCTCCTAAATAAGTTTGGAATACCAACAAGGCAGGAACTTTGGCATAAATACCAACTTTATATACTTTATACCTATTAGATATAAAAGTTTAAAGTAATGTGATATTTATATGTTCTCTGAAAGGAAGAGTTACTTCTCAGCTTTAAAATTCTCCATGCTTGGCACTGTTTATAATACAGCTTGACCAAGGACTGGGATCTTTTTTCTTCCTGCAAACACAGTAAATAAACAAGGACCCTAGCTATGATATTGTTTTCAGCAGTGCTATGACTTAGCTGCACCATTCAATGAAAAAGATATTCTGTTAACAGAGTTGGACTATTTCCCCACGCAGTAGGAAATTTTGGGAAACATTCTGGTAATACATATTACTAGTATAATACAGATCATTACAGAGAAAAGAGAATGTGCTCCTGAAGTCTATTTTTGAAATTTTAACAAGTGATCAGTAATATTCCAAGGCTTGGGTAATTCACAACAATATCTAGATAGGGATAGTATCTATTCCTTCTACTTCAGATGATATCAGTCTTGGCCTTCCACACACTTTCAATAACATTTGGTCAGATCCCTGTCTATTACTTTGATGGGTGATGGAGAAAACCATATGTGCAGATCCATATAGCAATGAACTTTCTGAGCCAAATATAAGAATAGAAACATTTCTAGGAGCGAGTAACTTGCCAAGACAAACGTGTTCTGCCAACATTTTAGCACCATAGAAGGTTAGTTAGGTTATAATTAAGTCTAATTAGCATTCCCATGAATTGCAACATCTTTTCACTTGAAGGCACTCAATGCTCTACAAAGTGTGAAAGAAGCAAGGAAATGAGAGAATTTCTCATCTCAGCTTTAAACCTGCATCATCACTGAAAAAAGAGTGATATAAAAGAGGCATATAATCATCAAAAGCAAAAGGTTTGTGCAATCCGTTTAATTACTTCCTCACTCTTGCTTTTCCCTATTCCTCTGCAGTAATTTCATTAATTTTTTCTCTTCTCTTCAGTACCACTCAGTTTTTCTTCTGCATCCCACATTCTCTTTTCTCCTCCTCATAGTTTTATAACCTCTCTGCTCCCCTTTTTCCTTTAGCTCTCTGTTTTTAATCCTCTGTATCTTCAGATCTTTCTCTCTGCTCTCCCCAAAAAGCTAGAGAATGTGGTGTTGGTAGACTTTCTTTTTTCTATTTCCATAGGCATGCTGTGATTTCTAAGAACTGTGCTGGGAAACTGCCAGAGCTTCTCTCACGGTGGGGAAAGATGAGAGAAAAACTGGTGAAGCAAGAACTTTTCTTCCTTTCCCTTAGCTCTTCTCACAGGCCAATACAAGGCAAGAGAGAAAAAAACATGAGCCATGAAATGAGGAGTGCCAAAACTTCTGCATGCCCCTCCTGGTCTCATTCTGATGAGAAAGGTCTGGGCTACCAATGTCATCCAGCTCATAGGGCAAACCCGTCAGCACTCTGAAAGCCTAGCTTGGGCCAGCAGTTTATTAGTTGGTAACAGCTTCTTTTATGTGTGGAGTTTGATATACAGCCACTGCGTGCATACAAAAACCAAAAACAAATAAAAAAAATCAAAAAGCTCCAAAACAAAAAACTAAAAAAAAACCCCCTCAATTGTTAGGATGGTCCTCCAATAAAATGCCAATTTGAACTCTGGAGCCTGGAAAAGCATTGGGACTATTTGCTTGTTTGTTTTTAGATTCTGTCTTTCACTAATAACAGATTTGGAAAATTGGAAGAACTGGTCAGTTTATAGCACACTGTGCCTAGCCTGCAGAAATTTATGAAGGCCCCTAGCAGTCCCTGACCCAGGGAGTACAGAGCAGTATTTCTGTCATGGACAGCCACATGACTTGCGTTGCTCTTCCATGCTAAGTATTAGTCTGAATCCAACTCTAATTGCTGCATTGTTTGTATCAAAGGCATCAGGAAGTAAAGTATCCAATTAACAGTCCGGCCCTCCCCTGCATTCTGCATGCCTTACTCCCTCTCATAAATGCTCTCTTCATTAATTCATCTCAGCTAAAAGGATGAGGCATGTCTTTGTGTAAGTCATTTAGTGCCTCAGCAAAGAAAGAATTGCTGCTTGTGGGCTGCCTGCTGCTTCCATTTTACTTTTTTTTTTTTTTAATAGTACATACAAAGCTATTCCAGAAGCAGGGCCTTCTAAGTACAACATCCCCCACAAATTGAAAACCACCACTCTCTTTCATTTATTTCCTTCAATGAGAATTTTGCTACTTCTTCCTGATGTTCTGCTTAACAGAGAAGTTTACTTCTCTGGTCAGGAATTTTTCTTTATTTCATCCCACGTATCAGAAAAGATGATTCTGCACATAGAAAGAACTACCACCTCTTAAAAATATGTATCACCTACAAAATAATACAGTAGATTTACCCACGCATCTCAAAAACCTGGATGTGCAACAAAAGTCTTTCACTGAATGCTTTCCAACATTTTTTTTGAAACTTATCAAAAGGTATTTCATTAAAACAAATTTAAGGCTTTTCTCTTCAAAGCTAAAGCCTCATACAGTTGTGCTCTAATGCTGTGAAGAGTCGCTTATTAAATAAAAATGACAGTTTTAATTACAATACAGTACTTCAAGTTCCACCTGTCCTACAGGAGATTCACATGTAGTCAGAGAATTAAGATTCCACTTCACTTAACAACTCTTTTTTAATGCGAGGCTTTTTATTGCAGGTGGGGCAAAACATAAATCCACAGCACCATTTTGTTTGCTTCCAACTATTTTAAGCTCTTGCATCTCTAACATTACCTTATCCTCCCAGGTATTATTCATGCCTGCAGCACTATAAAAACGCATAGACTGAAATCCTTGACCTACTGAAATTGCCGGGATTTCTACAATGGACTTCAAGAGCGGGGATTTTAATTTCCTTTCCCCAACTAACATATTACCTCTCTGATTACTTTAAATCCAGATGCTGTTCCTCCTTCCAGTCTTGCTGGGTTGAAAAAAACTTTTGAAGTATAAAAGGATTATGCTATTTTTCAGTAATTTATAATGGTGCAAGATGGTCAAAGGATATCTGTGGCTAGAACACTGTCAACGGTTATGTCTGCTGAGCAGTGTAGCATCTTATTACTGTCCCTGTTAAGTTTATGAAATTCAAATCAGCTGTTGATGAAAGAATCCTTGATAACCTATTGCCATACGTATAGCCATTGGACTCCACATATGATATGACCGAGCTACGTGGCAGGTGTATCGTCTCAAGATAAGTTGCAACAGGTTAAGTGAAACTCTGCAGTCAAATTAGTTCAAATACAGTAGGTTTCATATTATCTCATCTAACAAGGCAAACATCCATAAAGATAATAGTAGATTCTAACCCCAAACCCACAGCTTAGTCCTTTGCTTTCCAAACCTGAAAACCATTATCTCTATATCCACCACTTACTAACTCACATACCAGAGTACAGTTTCCACAGATGGTAGTGCACCACCGTCAGTCCATCTGCAGTTCAAAACAGTGGTGAACTACTCCAGCTGTTTTCCAGATCAGAAATATTATTGTCATTTTGCTATCACTGCATGCTGAAGGTTATGTAACAAAAATGCACATGTCCCTCTGCCTGGAATGCAATTAATTTCCTCCCTCCCCACTGAAAGTTGTAAGTAACAATTCAGACAGTCTGAATACTTCAGTTTTAAGCATGGCCAGAGATGCAGCCCTGGAATTATTCCAAGTGGTAACCTCCTATTTGTAACATGACAGTGTTCTGGAGTTCTTACGGACAGGGAATATTTTGCAGCTTGGAAAAAAATAAACACTGTCTTCCTGTTTACACATGACCTCTTGCTGTTTGTTCTATACTATGAAAGCCTTATTTTAATTCTTTTTATTTTGATCATAGACTTTGCTTTATGATGGAATTTTAAGAATGCTAAGAAAGTAGGCTAACTAGATTAAGTAATAACTTCCAATCCAAAATCAGTCACTGTACTTGCTATATACTTTGGAATGCAAAAATAAGGCATTGTTGTTAACTTTAAAATAGTGGCATAATCCCATCTTAATGCACACATATCCAAATATCAGAGATTTGCATTAGATTAAATTAAGACTCCATAATTCTTAACTATTTAATGAAATTTGCTTATATAAAGAGAACAAATGAAACTCCTTTGCTTAAAAGAGTACCCTAAATACACAAAATTAATTTCCCCAGTGCAATCCTTTCTGCAATATGCCTTTGATCTTTGTAATTGCAGCTAACCCAACTATATTTATGTATCAACTATAACATCTTCAGGACAGGAGCTGCCTTTTTATAAAATGTTTGTACCACACTTAACGTCCTTCAGCTGTTACTGTGATATAAATAAAATGGAGTGAACAACTGCATAGAAGGGTGTCAACTGAGATGAAACAGTAACTTAGTACTTAATTACAGGAATTTCCTTTAATGTCTTATTATTTGGTTCAGCTTGTTCTAGATTTGGCATGGTTTACAACTTACTTCTATAGGGACCATCTGTAGTGGTTTTAGTATTCTTACCTAGTTAAATAGGCCAGAGCCAGCTCAGATCCCGACAGCTTTTTGGGCTCCTCTTTTTTAGTAGAGATCCCGGCTTCTTTCATCAGCTTTTTTTCTTTTTTCTTCCGCTCTTTTTTTAATTTTCTTTCCAGTTTCCTTCTTTCCTCTGGGGTAAGATCTTCCTCTTCATCTGTTACCTCAAATAATATTTACAGAAAATGTTTATATTCCTATAGGAACACAAACTAATATGCAGAAATGCAACTGAAGAGCACATTACATATTTCGAACTAGAAGCTTCAAGCTGTATACTATACTTCCATCAGCTTTCTGCTCTGCCCAATTCACAGAACTGTAAATACTGCAATTGCAGAAATCTGCAGAAAGAGTGTTTTGCCCTCTACAGATGACTATACTGTTTTCAGCAATACAGTAATCTGAACACCTTCTAGCTTACATTAAACACCATACCTAAAGCTTGTTGTGCTGTTTGATCTCTCATACCAGAGGGAGAAATGTGAGCAGCAGAGGCTGTGTAGTGGTAGAGGAAGAGTATGGATTTTTTTTTTTTTTTAACATACACACATTGAAGTGGGAGAAGTGGAGTTTTTATATGATCCATAGTTTCTGGGGCTGTTTGTTCTGTAACCTCAGACTGCCCTGGACTGAGAAAAGCTGCCTTCCACATAGATGCTTCATCTTTATTGCAGAAATTTCCATTATGCCAGAGAAGATGATGTGACAACAGCCATCTTCACCCAAGAGCTCTAGATCACCTTTTAGTAACCTTGGGTATGCTGCGTGTATACATACATCTCACAGAGGTTGATGTTTTTTAGTTTAGAGACTGAACAATTAGTGATCCATATTGAAAACACGAATGCACAAGCAGATCCAAAATGAAAAGTTATTTAACATTACAGATGAAGAGCATTAAATAGTTCTGCTGAGATCCCAGTGCGAGATCACTCAATATAAAAATACAAACCTGTTCCATAACAAGATGAGACTTACTTCAATGATTCCTAGAACACCATGAGTTGTTGATCCATGAATTTTCCAGCAATGGTCCCACTAAATTGTTAAGTATCAACGGCTAGGTATCAACCAGAAGCATACAAAGCTCCAGCTGGTATAATGCTAGATGGGTGTTTAATCATCCCCCTCCCCACCAGATTTCTACATTCCAATACTTTTTATTTTCCTGTATGAACACTCTATAGTTTAAAACAAGCAATGACTGTACTTCCTCTCCCTTCCCCATTTACGCTGTACAATATCAGTCTTCCTGAGAAATTTCCCCTTTACAGAACCGCAACTACTTTGATGATTATCTGATACGGACCTTCATAAAACTGTAAGCAAAATAGCATCTGGGTATCCAAATCTCTGTGTACCTCAAGACAACAGTAGGAATTTGAACACTGTGCAACTACCTCTTATGTGCAATCTCCCAATAACAATTGAGCAATAAAAAGTATGACATTCTGAAAACAAGACTCTTGGACCTTTTTGGCCTTACTTTGGGATTTTTCCAAGTCCCAGACTGAATAGGTAGAGCTAATTCTTAGCTTATCTGATAGTTACAGACCTCACACTGTCCTGAATAAAATTTTAACACCTTTATCGTGGTTTAAGGAACTGTTGCTCCTTAGCCATTTCCATGCTTCAGGCACTGCAATATTATGGAGGCTAAAGGTATGCATACTGAAGACCATTTACATGTCACCTCCTCTTCCAAGTTAAGAATAAAAAACACAGAAACAAAAATAATAGAAGTATTAGCTTCTGTGATGAGATCTAGGGGTTTTTTTTGCTCCTGTTTGCTGGGTTATCGTACTTCCCTACTATCATTTGTAGCCAACTTAAAATTGTAAATATTGAGACATTTCTAAGTTACGGGTTTAGACTGGAATAGGTTGTCTGGCTTCCATTTTGTATCTGGTCATATTTAGCATCTTCTCTCAAGACATAGTTTAAATATCCTGCTCGTGACTTTTAACAAGAGGAGGAGGGGCTATGTGTGATACTGTGGAAACATAACGGCATATGGAAATGTGAAATATGATTGAGATGTTGATCAAACAGTAATGACTGTTTTGCCAATGACTCCATTCATTAATCTACTTCTTCAGAAACAGTTGTACTGGATTTGTTAGGACAACTAGAGCAGGGAACAGTTTCCTACAAGGACAAGCTATGTTTAGAAGAAGGTGAGGTTGCCGCATAGAAAAAAACAGCAATCTCGGGCAGCAAAAATGGAACTGATACAGGAAGGCTCAGGAAATGTCTGCTTTATCTGTACATAAGTAGACCGTAAGCAGAACGGAGGCCCAGAAGATTCCTGTATGACAAGCACGGAAAAGGGTGATTGCATGCAAGTGCTGTTAAGATACCTAGAACTGTAATTCTTCTATTCAAAATCAGTAAAGCAAGCTTCTTTAATATTTCTTTCAAACGTGTACGTCCCTCAAACACTTAAAACTATAAGCCCAAGAAAGTGGAGTATATGGAAACAAGTAAGGAAGCTTGGAAGATTCAGTTTTAGCTCCAAAACTTATCATAGTTGTATTAGTGTCTCGCTTCTCCAGCCTGGGGGAGGATAAAGGAGTCTAAACTTCAGGAACGTTTCCAAGAGCAAGAATTACAGTCACAGAGTGGACTCCACTCAGATCCAGCTACTTTGGAAGAAGGTGTCATTAGATGCTCAGGTTGGAACACCTGCTTACTGCCCAGCAGGGAAGGGGGCCCTGCTGGGAACTCAATAGGCCTTTAACGCCCCTGCTGCTTCGAGAAGCTATTTGACACTATCAACCTGTTCAAGTGAGCCACCCTGAAGTCAAATGAGTATCTGAATCTCAGAGGAACTGAAGCATCATACTTGCAAGGTGGGGTGAAATTATCTCCACTGGAGTATCAGAACCTCTGGGAGCCCAAACTGAAGGCAAAAGCAATGCTCGTCTTCCTCCCTCTGTTCCCTCTTCACCCGTTATGGAAACCCATAACTGAAACTTGAATTGCACAAAAAGATCAACCACTTTATGAAGATATTGGTTAAAGCCACTTTATAAAAAGTACCAAATCCTTTGCGTTACATCAACCAGCGTCTGTCAAGCGCTCTGAAACGAAAACCAAGCCGTGGTGCTAAATGTCATTACTACCGCTGACATACAAACAAAGAATAGTTAAACAAGACAATACCTGACTATAATACTATTTGCCAAAAGCACCTGCTGAGGACTAAGTGTTTGTTCAGAGTCAATTCATGTATCATCTAAGTGTACTCCTGACTCATCTTTTCAACCTTCTGTTTTCAAAGGCCAAAAAGGGCAAGAAAACAGACATTAGAATACATGAGAGTAGGACAACACAGATTTGCTTTTTTGTTTATAATGCCGATTTATTTTCACAGAAAAGCCAGCCTTCACGCGCAAACACAGACACAAAAAAGCAGCCTGTGTTGCATTTGTATAGAAGTACATTTTATAACTCATGCCGCAAAGAAATAATATTCAGGGTGAAGGTAGGCATGTAATTATTTTATAGGAAACAACATTTTCTTTTGAAAAGCCACGCTGGTACTTACTAAAATAACAATCCAGCCGCACAAAACCCAGGAAAACACTGAGGGTGGTCATTTATAAAGTGTTTGTACAAGATTACCAGAGCAGCTGTCCAACAGACGACACACTACACTTAATCTTCTTTTAAAAATAATGCAATGAATTTGTTTACTTTTCTGCGAGCCAGGAAGCTTTCAAATAAAGTGACTGTGGCACATCATTAGAGCCGTCCTGATAGAGAGGCCTCTGCTGCTTCAGACTTACAGTAAAGGCGTATCGCCGAACCTTCCCTTCCCCCCCACATTCCTCACATTATCAAAAAGCTTTTTATCCCTCTCTCCGGCCGCTCCATTAAAAACAAAACAAGTTGCTGCCTCCCTATAAGTAGGTCCCAACATAAATACCAAGCCCTAACAACATTTGTTGCCAGCATAACAATTTATGCACTGTAGGCCATCTGAAACAAGAGCATTGTTCTCCCTTCGGCGCTGGAGCTTTTCCAGGGTTAAGGGAGTCGGGATTTATAGCTTAAGGTACCCTTCGGATAGTACATACCATAATTCAGCCCAACAAAAATACGATTCATTGGACTGCTGTTTGGAACTCCCCACACGTTTACCGTGAAAATGCCTGGAATTTTATAACTCAAATGACTTTTTCTAGTTACAACTATACTTCTATCCATACCTGCCAGCTTTATTAGTCTAGTGGTATGTGCCCCGGTCTGTCCTTAACTGCTTTTTAATTTGAAGGCCTCAAGGTTTATGTCCTTCAGAAATATGTGCATTTTGGGGTATACTCTCCACTGAAGCTGACAGTAAGTTTCATCAGTAAAACACAACCCCCCCCCCAACTCTGCCCACCCCACCCCGAAAATCTGGGACTCAAAAGAAAACAAATCTAAGTCTTTCAATGTAATTTAATGCCTGGTCGTATTTATTTTAACTCAGTCTCTGTTATGATACTCTACTGATAAATCTCTCCTTTCTTAAATCGACAGCATTGTTTTTTAATCTTACGTTCCCTGCACCAATAATACGACTGTTTTTCTGACAGATGTGCCCAAAATTTGTGAGCCTTTCAGATTAAGAGTTTCAGTACAATCTTCTCTGTATTTAAACTTAAAAATAATTAGAACTGCATTGTTTCACGATCATAAATATTGCACGTTGTCCCCTCCTATATTTATAAAGTGATATCGCAACTTGTAGCGCTACTATTCAGTCTTAACTACAACATTGTAAAGTCCATATTTGAGTGTGTGATACACTTGTTTATTGACGTGATAAATTTAAAACACATGCATACAGAAAAACACAACATTTGCTTATTTGCAAAGCCTGCTGAGAGCTACCATACCACCTTGGATCGTGAGCTCATTAGATCTCAATCTAAACAAGGTCAGGCTAGGTCAGCACACTTGAATGAATGACATTCAGAGGAGAGAGCTAGGGTTTTTTTCATGATTAAGGAGGTGGGAGTCCTCCACTTGGAAACTTTCCAGAAGGCCTGAAAAGGTGCTAAGAGGGATACTGCCACTGGATGCCATATTTTGAGTAAGAGATAGACCCCCAAATTTTTAACACATATACTCATTAAAAATCCGTATCATTTTTGCAAGGGTAAGGAGATGCGAGCCCAGCCCCCCGCCCCAGGATAATGCTATACTATGTCAATCTGCAGGCAAAGGATTGTGACTGCCCAGAGTGCCCTTCATCAATGCCAGTCTTTACATTTGGGTAAACACAGTAATAAAGTGTAAATAGTGTGAGACATCTGACTCAAAATAGCTGATAGCTTCAGCTGTGGCAGCTTTACATATCAATTAAAGTCTTCCATTATTATTTGTAATTTGGAAATATTGCACAAATTTAAAACATTGTATAAGTGGTCGTTAGGAATGAGCTTGCCCGCCACAAAAAGGCAGCCGTCTCAAAGTGAAGCGAGTGAAGCTTTCAACAGCGTAAAAGCAGACCTGCTAAACAATTCAGAACAGAAAAGAAACAACCGTAACTGCAAAGGGAGCCTTGAAAAGGCAGAAAGTTTTACCCCCAACAGGATTTCCTTAAGATACCACGCTCTTTCTTATGCAGAAAGAGTGGCAAAAACAAACAACTACAGTTTTTCGGAGACCGAATCTGCACACAAGCTTAAACCGCCAGGGGAGCGTGAACTATGATAGCTGGGAAACCAGTACAAACATGGTATTAAAGATAAACTGATTTTGTTGCATTTCATCAGATCAGTAAGCAAATTTTTGAATTGGTTTCCAGTTTTATAGTTAACCAAAGGCCACTGGCTTCCTCATACCTGAGTGGAATTTAACATATTTTCTACAGGCTTCTGTTCCTTCCTCTTGCCTGTCACTATTTTAAAGAATCCTACACTTGCATCACCAGTTGTTTTTTGCCAGCACACAAAAAGGTTGAATGGAGTCAGAAGCTCTGAAAACAGCCACAAAGAACCTAATTTTCATTTAGGATAAATCTGCCTTTGAGGTTTGCCTATGTAGGTTTGAACTTCTGCCTATTCAGTGGTTCAGCTCTGCTTCCCGACCTATAGCAGTAAGCGCAAACAGACAAAACCACAGCACAACCGTTTGCTCTGCTGGGGCCAAAAGCATTGTTTGTACTGCTGCAACAAACACTGCATCGGGGCTCTGCGAGCAATGCGACAAACTCTGTGTGACCCTAACTGTAATCTACCCTGACAAACAGAACTAAATGTAAAGAATCTGCTGGAACAGAGAAGTGATGGAACGGGAGACCCCACAAAGGCAACAGGAAAAGAACTGGAAAACATTTAGAAAAATTTAGAAAGATTTACTGCTGGCATCGGTGAATCAAGCTCCTCCAGCAGTCTGCGGACTTCCATCACTTTCTACCAGCATAATAACAGAAGCCTGTAGAACAGCAAAGCAAGCAACATCAGAAATTCAGAAGATTAAATTTGAACATGATTAACAGTGACAAATGTATAAAGAAGGCTTCAAATTTTTGAACTCCAAAGAGAAAGATGAGGAAATGGATGACCACGTTTTTCATAACAGGAGCACTGTATTGCCTTGTTTCTTCATTAAGCTCACGTTATTCCATTATTTTTAATATAGGGCAATATCAAAAGGGGTTTTGTTCACTGTCCAAGAACTGACTAGAAGCTACCAACCAGTCACACAATGAATTTTGCTTACAAGTAGCCTTTTGCCCCATTATTTTAGCTTACAAAATGTTCGGTTTCTTTCTTGCACAATACATAGGAACCCACATAAATAACTGGCCATCTGCCAGCTTAAAAAAAAAAAAAAGCAAAATCTATAAATACAGTTCAAAAACTGCAAAGAAGAAAGGCTGGCAAATCCTTAGACGCAAGGTTCATAAAAGAAAGATTGACAAATGATTTACTGTTTGAGGTTTGAGAACTATGAACAAGAAAGAACTAGGCTACAACTACAGCTACAGAATTCATGTGAAATAATTCACAACCATATTGAATTTAAATAACTATTTTCTATTAGCGAGCACCTTATGAATAGATGGAGTATGACCAGAGAGGGCATATGAAATTTCACTACCATGCAGAAAGCAAACTTTGAATCAAAAGTAACATTCGTAGCAATGTACTTCCGTGTATCATGTCTGTAGAACTATATAGAGGAAAATTTTTTAATTATATATTGTACAAAGAAATAATTAATTTTTTCATAATAGCTTAATTTGTTTTTATAATCTCCACCCCAGCACTAAAAATACTGGGAATAAATTACGTTATGTTGATTTGGAAAGGTTTCTGAAGATACAACCCAGGCAGAAAAACCTCAAACAAGTTCTGCAGGAAGCCAGATTTAAATAAGAACAAGCATTTGTATCGTTCTGATCCAGGAAAGGATTCTTGGAGGAGCTGTATAAACGTAAAAAGAAAAAACCCCACACTCACCTTACATACCCATCTAAAGTATCTCGTGATCAGGTAGCATCCTAAATCTGCAACTCTAATGTAGAATGAATACAGCTTTATTAACTTGAAACTTGGCTTAATTTAAAACTACAGGATCTTCACATATTTCTTATAGTTGCGTCCAGTTCTGAAGAGTACGTAAAGTGTTGTCAGTCAGAACTGCTGAATAAGAAGAAGTGGAACAATTCACTAAATCAAACTGAAGCATTTACAGGCGCACAGAACAAGGTGATTTACAGAAACTAGCCTGCTGAATTCCACTTTACAGATTATTTGTTCCTATAAAATATATATTTTAACAGATTAAGTCCTACAGCACAAATTAATACCATATTTCTTTCTTTCCTTTTTTTCCTACCAGTATCATAGTCTCGAATACAACAGGAATATTTAAGACAACATCACCAATGCTGTCTTGGGGAATGTAGTTTTGCTTCATTTACAACGACAACACTGCCAGGAGTTTACATATTTGTAGAAGTATTTTACTTACTCTCTCTTACCCTTAATTAAACCACGTTAACCAATCAGGAGAAGACGGAAATCACAAAGAGAAAAAAAGAACACCCCTTAGAAGTCAGTCCTCGGTGCCCACATCTCTGCGACTTGCACACAGTCGCCCCCAGCCCCTCCCCACAAACGCTCCCAAGAGTTTTAACAAAACGAGTATGAGCCTGTCACAGCACTCAGCACTTTTCTCGTCGCCAGCAAAGTCACCCCTTTTATGGGTGTCGATAATTTCTCCTCAAGTGTAAAATGGCTTTAGGCTCAGAAAAGGTAGAAGCGGAGAGTAAGCTGTTTTGAAATCATTGCCGGAGAAAAAAAACCCAAGAGCTCCATCTCCTCCAATGAAAGAGGTACCACAGAGTGTAGGCAGGTTGCCAGGCGAGCTCGGCAGCGTGACCGCACTGCATTGAGTTTCTTTAATGAAAGCCAGGAAAGAACACATTACACAGTGTTTCTTCGGAGAGCTAGCTAGCCTCCAGTGATTGAAATCAATAAAAACAGTCGGCAAGGGGCCCAGTGGGGGGAGAGAGAAATCTCCTCTACAGCATTCAGTTTGCTTTCCACTTTCTCCCTCCCCCCGAAAGTTAAACTCCGAAGATCACCATGACGAGCTACTTCGCTTTCAGCACTCAGCAGATCCTGATGGGGATTTAAAGGAAGCGAGCGTTTTAAGTCGCCTCGCTCCCTTCACTCACTCAGCAGCGGGAAGAAAATGAACGGGTTGTTTTTAATTTGAATCCGGCGTGGAAAAACTTCATCAGACAAGTGCATCATTCTGCATTTCAGGAGGGGGATGAATTTCACAGCAGAAGAATGTTAAAGGGTGAAAGAGGGAGGAAAAGCAGGAGCCGTACTCCGCGAAAGCCCACTTTCAGGATGGACTGTCACCCCCGGCTGGGCAGACTTCTGCAGCTGCTGGAAAGGCTGCAGGCAAAAGACTAACACCAGTATTACCCTCATCTTAAAGCAGCTGAAACATTGGGAAGCACATGACCAAAGCCAAGACCTAGGTGAGTACAATCTGTTTTGAATGATTCCCTGTATCAAGTCCGAAAGCAGAGATACACCTTTCCACATAAGTTTCTGCAGATTGCCTCACGTCCCTCCCCATTAACTCTTAGGCAAGTTAACATTAAGCTTACACCATTTTCGAATTCTGTTAGGCCACCAATCTTCACGGAATTATAAAACATTTATAAAAGCCTTTTGTTTATCACGTTTATGTTTACTTTGCTTATTGACAAGGTAGAATCAGGGCATTACATAACTCCACCCATTCCAGAAAGACGTCGTGTTCCCTGCTCCAGGAGGTCCCTTTTGCTATGTGGGATTATGAAACACTACTGACACCGCAAGCTGAAACCGCCTGTGATCTGAAAGACTGCCAGTAATGAATTTCTAGCATGGTGCATATTTATCTGTTTTATTTTTATGTTTTAATCACCATAGCAGCCACATACACTACATACTTGCACTGAGCTCTGTGTGCTGATTTATACCATAAATTATAGCAACTTGTATGCACATGGGCGGGCGACTCTCATTCGTTCTCAACACTTACAAATCTCATTATCCTGGTTAAAAGAACTTTTCAGTTACTTATTACTGCAGTCATGGGGGATTTCTGGCACATTCGTTTAAGAATGACCAACTTAGTTTTACTCAGTACTCGTGTATTCTGTCATTACCCTAACACATATGTTTTTTTAAACAGATAACCCCCTAAAAAGAGTAAAGATACAGGTAACAATTGTAAATCAAAAAATCCTTCACAAGTTTTTGACTAACTTTAAATAAAATGATTTATCTAGACTTCAGTGAGACATTAAGGGTGAAATCAAATCCCGCCTTTTGCAAGGCAAGCGAAAACGGTGACGGATACATCTCTTTTCCAGCAATGGCAGGAATACAGTGGGACAGACGATAAATAGGTACCTGCCAAGCAAGAGCCACCTTGCTTGCCCCTTCTGTGCTGGTCATCGTCAGATGCTGACAGCACCACACAGGCCCACCGCCGGAAAGAGAGCTGAGGGAGGTACTGGATGCCTCCAGCTGCTCTCAGGATCCCAAGGGGATGTTCCATGCCAGCTGGTACAGTAGCTGTGCCTTATTATCCCAAACCTCTGAGGTGCAAACACACTCTGGATGACTCTGGCGATAGGAAGAAGAGACCTCTTAATACCGCCTCCATTTCTGTACCACCAGATAGAATGTCCCTGTGCCTTATTACCTTTCAAAGTAAGAACCATCATTTGTATGTAAGGATCCGCTTAAAGAAATATTCAAAACTGCTGTAAAGAAATTCATGCTAGCTCTTGTAGAAATGCATGGATAGTGCAGGTTTTTCTTTTTTTTTAAATCCTTTTGGTTAATTGTCTCAGCTAGAAAAGAAAGATAATGGTAACTCTCCCGAAGAGCCATATAACTGAGAAAATTAAGACAATCTACTTTGGAATTCAGGCTTAGGTCCTTGTCATATGTATAGTTATTCTGTTTATAAGCAGATCAAATAATTATCTGTACAAATTAGCAACCGTGCGGGCAATGATCTGTTTTACGTACATAATTATGGCATCTTATTTTACTGCAACAAGTGCATAAATGTGCGGGTGCAAATGTTGTTCTTCCTTTGGAAAATACAGCCTCTTCGGGTTATTTTATTATTTTCTCATCACATGGAAATGCAAAAGACACACTTAAAAAGTGACCTGGATTTTTTAACATCTCCAGGGCTGAAAGTAAGGGACTTATTTTTGCACAGATGTGTGCTTAAGCATTTTTAAAGCATGTACAGTTCTGATCAAATTATGAAAATAGCTGAAGCAATTTCTAAATAGTAATACATTTTTGTTCTGATGTTATCAGTCCAGCTTGAAACTCTTCATACAAGACAGTAGCAAAATTACAGCTGAAGAAATAATTAAAGAAAAATGCATAACAATAAAAAAGCAAGGTTGTGATTCAAAATAGAAAATGGCCCAGTATAACTTTTAGGGCATATCCACATACCCAAGATATACCTCACTTCCCACAATTTTCAAAATCTCTTCCATATTTTGCCCACTCTCAACACAGGTCCTCTGCAGAAATGACAACACTTGCACGGTTAGAGAATCATGGCAATCACTTCTAAACCAATCAACAAATTATTTTCCACTGCTCTTAGAGCTAAATTTATCCTTATACAGAGGAACGTACTTAAGTCTTCATTTAAAATTTCAAAACAGGAATGCTTGGGTGGAACGCAGGCAATGCATATCACTGGCATTGACATTCTCAAGTTCAAATGATATTCCTCCTCATCGTTCTCTCAGCAGAAAATATAAATAACTTTAAAGCAGAGTGCAGTGTATTTTTCTTTACAGTGATGCACTTTTCAGAAGCTAAGTGGAATGAGTTTCTACAGCATTTACTATTAACAGACCATGTTCCTTTCAACACACAACCTAGAAAAAAGGTTATCATGCGTTTTCCTGTTAAGAAGAGTTTTGACCCAACACAGATATTCCAGAAGTCATACCAAAAGGCAAGACATGTTCAAGTTGCCAATGGTATTAAAGCAGATTCCCTGAACAGAGACCCATTCCTTCAGATGCTTACTTCAGAGCAAGGAGATCTGGAAGAGTGTCAGGTTGCTTTGTTGAGTTAGATACAAAGTATAACCAGTGGAAATCTATTTTCTCACATTTCTACTAGCCTTGATATCCTCATATCACCAGAAGTACTCTGACCTCAACAACAAATCACATCTTCACCATAGTCAAGACTTCTTAATAATTCACATTGATTGTCCTTACAGCAATTTATCTTGGTAAAAGAGCTTTTTAAAAACAGTAGGTAAGGTTTCATAGCAACCAGCAAGCTAGATGAAGCCTTTTTAAAGGTGGAAGGACATCACCATTTTGCTTTAATCTCACCTATCTAAAGTTTTATGAAGGGGAAAATCTGCAATTCTACTAAACAATTTGAACAACTGTTCCAAAAAGGCTGAAATTCAATGACACTGACAACAGAAGCGCAATTAGGGTCTGCTAACCCCATGCCTTGGGTGAAACATAATACTAGTGTCTGCACTAGTGGCGAAAGACTGTTTCCATCCCTTGCAAATGAACATGCTCCGATACTTCCTGAATACTGCAAAGCTTCTAGGTATCAGCCTCTCATTTATACCGCTGGTTCATGTTGACAGTATTAGAGTCATTTAACTGAGTATATTTAGTTTGCTCATTCTCAAACTGAGTGACTGCTTCCCTGTAATGTACCTGTTCTGACTAAAAAACGGAATGTAACTGAACAGAGTTGAAGAAGGCTGTTTTCTCCCCATCTGGGGGAAAGACTAGTGAAGCAGAAGACTAATTATTAAATTAGTAAAAATTTATTACTCCCTAGGAAAGCCAGTTTTCCTTATGTTTGACTTAGAAAGAAACAATTTTTTGTTATAAAAAGCCATCAAAAACCCTTAAAAAAACCC
The DNA here is from genome assembly GCF_040807025.1 of Struthio camelus. NCBI lineage: Eukaryota > Metazoa > Chordata > Aves > Struthioniformes > Struthionidae > Struthio > Struthio camelus. Next base: position 7,263,032 of record NC_090956.1, on the reverse strand, counting down.
TACCTCTTTACCAACCTGTTGTCATTAGCTTCAGCTCCACAGTTCAATGGGATATGCAGCTAGAAGGAATCAATGTCCTGGCATATATCCAGTAATTTCAAACTCTCTATGTTCTCACAGACAATTGAAAGAAAAAACTACTTCATCATATTTACAAAAGACAGACTTTTGTCTGCAGACAAAAGTAGAATCACTATGGTTTGATATACCAAGATCTTTTAAATAACTATGTAAATATTTTAGTATTTCATACTTATATACGCACACAACACAACCGCACATGCACATGTAGGCAGGCACATACAGCTTTCAGTTTGTGATGGACAAGATCTAAAATGAAACACCCAGGAAAAGTGAGTGGGCAGGAGTAATTTCTTCAGCAGGTTTGGTTATGAAGAGAGAGAGATTTTTTCACAACATAAGGAATGAATGAGGTGGGAAGTATAGATGTTTGCATTTGACTTTATATAAGTCCAGCGGTAACTAGACATGGGCAACTCAGACTGTGAAAATTACTTCCTGTAAAATGATTATTCTTATAAATCTATGCAATTTCCATCAATTGCAAGAGACCTTTGAACACCTGTGTGCAGAATTTGAACCCGCTCAAAAGAACAAGTACTAAAAAAAGCTCCATTCGTATCTAACGTGCAGTTCAGTTCACGCTCAATGTTTTGTTTTAAGAAATTTTGTCTTAAGGAGAAAGGTAAAGGAATAATTTCTAAGAGTTTGTACAAATTACATGCTCTAGCTTTCCTCTAGGTCTGTTTGCTGCTCATCCAATCAAAATGATCAAGTCCAAGTAGTTTTGCCTCATTAAAAATGACTGCTGGGAAGCAAGAATTTGAATATGTTACTTGCCAGTTTGAAAAGGTCTCCTGGAAGTTTCTTAAGAAAATTATATCCATATTTTCAGTATTTTGAAAGGCTCAGAAATTAAACTCAATCTATTCCCAAATCTTATTTCATTAGCAATGCTTTACATATTTTCTATTCTTTTAAGCTCCCTGATAACTATATGACTACGATACTAATTCACAGGATTTCCAAATTTATCACACAGTCCTGGAACACTAAAATGACATCTGTTTTTTATAGCATCAGGTGTGCCCTCATTATGCTTCTGTGAGGCAGAGCAGAAAATTGAAAAACAATTTTGATTTAAGACTCTAAATTAAAACCTGTCGACTGTTTAGTAAAAATACTCCATAAAACCTATTTGTATTTCAATAGACCACACTGAAGAATATCATTGTAATGCAACACAAAAGGTGGTGGTTAGGTGTTTAGGCAGCTAGCAAGTTATCCTAAAATAAAATTATATTAATCTGTGTTTCAATAATAAATAGCTTCCATATATTTATAAAATAAATAACATAATTTATGTGGATGTAATTTATAACTCCCTTCAGTTTCCAACTCAAACTTTACGTGGATAGATTAAATTTTACATCTTTGTTGAAGAGGCAAATCACATTTTTTTCTTGTAATTTGTATTCCATTTTGGTTATTATTCAATTAAGTTCCTAAAAGTAAATGAAACACACTGTACTGTTTTAACAGAATATGTGCATACTGAAGTACCTGCCATGTTGTAATTACTTATTATTTTTGTTATGAAAGTATGCAGGAGACATGAACGAATGCTTTATGATGCTAAAACAAATATAAACACAACAGAAGACAGCTGCTGCCCAAATAATTTTAAAATCAAATATAAAATGTAGTGGATAATTACAGACAGAATAACATGTGAAATACAAGAAAGCACGGACCAACCCACTAACAGGAGGATTAAGTGTATCACATACCTGCTTTGTTATCACATAATTTTGCGGGCATCAAGAGAAAGGAGTTTTAAGTAAGGATTTGAAAAAAGGACAATAGGGTGGCCCAGTGGAGTGCACATGGGGCTGCATGGTAAAGAGCACTGAGTATTGTCATTAGAAAATGCAGAGAGTCAAAGGTAAATGCTTGAATTGTTAGTGGAGGAGAAAAGTCAACATCTCCATACCATATGGGATAATGGCCAGAGTGAGAATAGATTGCAAATAGCTTTGAAAGAGAAGCAGTTTATGCTTGATGGAAGAAAAGGACAGCAAAGGAAGATAGAGATTAAGAGCAAATGGAACATCCATCTCAAAGGAAATTCTGATCTTTGAACATTTCTCTAAAAATTCTGATCAGTCTGGAAAGAAAGTCAAGATGTCAGAGCTCTCTTTTGGATGGAAACAGAAAATCTTCATATTTCATTTTACTGGTAGACAATACAACATGCTTTAAGATAGAAATTTCAAACTAAAGTCAAAATTAAAATGTAAAATTCTACCCTACCATGAGACATTCTAGTATTATGAACATGAAATGAGAGAGCAGAAATCATACTTCCCTGTTGAAAATTTAATTTAAAGTAAAGATCTTCCCTAAAATACATTAAAAAAGGCAATCCCCAAACAAAAAAAATCTTCCAGCAAGACAGAGAGGTTCTCTCATTTTTTTCCTTTTGTTTAACCATCTTTAGTGACTAGTACTTTCACTTGGAATACTGGGAGCTAAAATCATACTGGAAGGTTTTAAGGTAGAATTGAAGAGATGAACTCCTCACAGTGGTATGGACAGCATGTTTACTGAAATATAAGGATAAGGAGAAAAGGGAACACTGAAAAAGACAGAGAAGCCAGGAAAGTCAACACTTAGTTTTCTTTAAAGATAGCAGAGACAAAAGCATTTTATGTCTATGTATGATTCTTCCAGATTCTCTGAATGAGCGAGTATTTATTTAGTAGTTTCGTAAAATCTGCTGCTGACTCTTAAAAACTTCTATTAATTCACTTCCAAAGTTTCAAGTCAGGTTGAAGTGCTGATTTATTTTCCACTGTACATGAGCAACCAGGCATACAGTAACAATAAGATGTGCAAACTCATGATCATTTCCAGCTTGTCAAGGTATAAACAACATCATGATTCATACTTTCCCTGGCTTTGAAAATGTTTACAATATTTTTTTTGGTACCTATCCACTCAGATCTTGCTGTGATTAGGCTTGGGATACAACTGAAAAATAAAAAGATAATAATCTGATTCATCGAGTACTCTTGATGAATTTCACGACAGGCAGCATGGTTCACGTTTGCAGTTTTAGCCACACTTTACGAGTTGCCCAAAGTAACACGAATCTAAACTAATAGTGGAACTTCTCAGCTTACGAATTCCTGACAGGCATATATGTTCAGCTCAACAGTAGGTTACAGAAATACATTTTCTCCTTTTTTTAAACATATACTTTTTTAACATAAAATAAAAAATGGTTATAGTTCCTAAAGTGTCCAACTTGGAAAGTATTCCCCTAAGTTATTCTGCTTTATGTACTTTTTTGCTTGTAAACTCTACTGTTTATGCATCTTACTATACTACTTAAGTTGCAATTAGCATGGTCCAATGTGGCAAAGGAACCTGGCAATCACAGCTTCTTGCAGCCCACCAAGCACTTTGTGCCTTCCCCCTCCCTCATAGGGAGCCCACAATTCAGGAAATACTGCAACAAAGACTAAAGCCCAGCTGTCCTGGGAAAAACCTATGCAACAGAGACGGGAGTTCTTCAACAGGAAAGGTGGGAATGCTGCTCAGAGAGAGGAACAAAAACCAAAGAACCTTAAAAGTGCTAGCCAGGATGTCATCTCCAAAAGTGATGCTGCTCCTGTCTGCTTCTAAGCTTTGTGACATCATCCTATTTATAAAGTTTTATGAAATACTTGATATCATAAATCTGCAGCACCTTACGAAGTTGAACAACAGGAAGAGAGAACCTAAAATAAATATATAAAATCGCCCAGACAATACTCTGAATTTTCTGCATGCAGAACCTGTAGGAACTGCACTAGCAATGAATCGCATGTAGAATCACAGCAGATCTGGGCCGCAGAAATGTCATGCAATGTAAAGCTGAGCTTAGTCGCCAAAGGAAATCTGCAGAAGAGGATTGTAGCAAGCAGAATTCCAAGTAAGAGGTAATACGGTTTGCATAACATTTTTCAACCACTAAGCTTTTTGTTATTTTAGGGATCTGAGAGGTTTGATAGGTCCCGTATTCTGTTTCAACTATTGTAATTAATGTAACTACCAGGTCTGGTCTATTCTTTTCCATGTTTAGATGTATGATTCAATTCTAGTTACAGTCACTCCTGGTAAATTTTGAGTGTTACAGCAAGAGCAGAGCCTTCTTTTACTAGACTGACAGACTAGGTCTGGCAAGGATGAGAGACTGGTTAATAGATCATCTACCTCCTTTTATCTAACGACTAATCTAAGACCCAGTTTCATGATTACTTTGAAAGAAGGCCATGGGACTTACAGCAATAGTCATATTCTAATGACCAGCTCAAAGAAGAATGGCGATACATTGGAGAATTCAAATGGAACGCAAAACGGAGAGGAGAACACAACCTTCACACCGAGGCCCTCACTTGCAAAGCATCTTAAGTTGACAGTTTTATAACTCTAAATGGTTTTGCAAATGAAATCCAAACAAAAGAGCAGAAACATACTCTAAATCACTCAGCAACTGTTGCTTAGAAAACCAGCAACTACCAACTCCAGCAAACAAAGAGTGGCTTTAAGTAAGCTTAATAAATGCAAAAAACGCAGGGCTTTTTTTTTTTTTTTTTGTTCTTTCAGCTTTATTTTTCCATGTTCTGGAATCTCTACCCATGATGATTCAGTTCATTCTGAAAAATATTGTATAACCAAGTATCAATCACATCAACTTTTCATATGTTGAGAGAAGTCAGATATCAAGTGATAAAATGAGTTCAGGCAGAGGGCATATGTTAAGCAGCTGTGAGTCTGTTTAAGCTGTCTATATGCCTAAAAGCTTAATATCATTACCCAGAACTCTGATTTCTCCCCTTCCAGTCTTACACTAAAACTCCACATTATATATTACAGAAATGATTAACTTACTGGAGGAAATATAGTCACACAGTGACTGCGGCAGTACAAATAATACGCTTCTAATTTAGATGTAGTATATTTTGCCTACAGAAAAAAGATAATACAACCAAGTCATTCTGTTCAGACTCTAAATAAAGCTTTATTTGTGAATAAAAGAATACCCGGTAATACTTTGACAAACAATTTAAACCAGCAGAAGTCACTACTGCTGCCAAAAGACAGTCTCCATTTTCTCCCACCTCTTCCTTGGGTTGGCACAAGTGTTTGGGCAGTCTTGTAAACTTTTCTGGGCTAAAATTACCTCTCTGTCCCCCCCAGAAACAAATCGTTCCCTGATTCAATTCATTGGGAATGTTTCTGCCAGCAAAGAGAGGTGATATAAAGGTAGAAGCAAGTGGCTGTGCAGCTTGTGGAAACACGTTTTTGGCAGCCTCTCTGGCCTCAGACACCGTTCCTTAAAACAAAGGCAAGAGCAATATACGTAATCCTACCTTTTAAGTACAGAGAGATGATGGCTTTCAGCTTGCCAGCCCTCACATTATCACAGGTCTTCTAGCATTTGGTGCTTTTCGGGAGTGCCATGCATTGCACAGTTTGGGGCTTTTGATCATCACTCTAATTTCAATATGACAGATTGCCTTAACAAAGGCAGAAATTAAAACTTTTGCTTCAAAGTGCCTGAAATCAGGCTGTCCACATCAAACACGTTGGTATGTCAGTCACCAAGAGCCCGATCATGTTGCCAAAGCCAGTAACACACTTTCCAGTGACCTCAGTTAGAGAATAAGAAAACTTAGACAAAGGAGGCAGCAGGGTGTAGGAAATGTTTCAGTAAAAAGAAACCAGAAACTCAGGAAAGTCAGAAGAAGCAATGTTTATATGTAGGAGGGAGCAGAATGAGAGCTGAAAGTACAAAGTGCAGGAGTATCTGATAAGAGCACACATGGACGTGGTAGGGCAGGAAGGGGGCCCCAGGGGGAATACACGGAATAATACAAGGAGGGGAAAAAAAAAGGCTGAAGGATGTGCTGAACCATATGAAATATTACAAAGGGAGAGTGCAATGGAAAAGAGAGAAACAAAGGCAAAAGTATACACATGAGTAAAGTGGAGGACATAGAACCCTTCACCGTATGCATAATTTGACTGGAACAGCTGTTCTTCCTCTACATTTACAGAGAGGCAATCAAGAGTAAAAGTGGCATCTCCACAAACCAAAGAATAGGGCAGGGCAGGTAAGCACCTCTGAACAGAGAATGGGCTATATGCTTTGCTCACAAGTGGGTACTTAAAATTGAGTAGAGAACCTGAGAACATCAACTGGAAGAAGGCTATGTTTTCCTCAAGGTTAGCAAATCAGAAAGCGAGTTAAAAATGAGGTGGTATTTTTAAATGTATGATTTGGAACATGACCTGTGATTTCACTCAAGACTGACAATATTGTATACTTCACATTTTTATTATTCAAAACATATCAGGCAACAAGCAGTCTATCAGGAACACGAGAACCATTTCCTTTTTACACAGAGGGTGAGCATTTGCAGTAAGACCATAACAATGTGGATCAAATACTTTCCCTACAGTAACATTTTGAAAAAAATATTTTTCTTGCAGATGCAAGCAAGTGAATTCAAAAAACATCAACAGATAACTAATATCGCAATTTACAGAAATTTTTTTAGCCTTTAAAAGTCCTATTTTCAGAATACATAAAGCATTATTTTAAAACATAAGTCCTTCTCTGTTCTTAGTCCTCTTAGGTGAGCTATTTGTTCCAATTATTTTCTCCCTTTAGATGATGTTCTCTGGCTGCTATAGCTACTGTTCCTTGAATCACAGTGTTTCACCGCATAGCGTATACACTGACTTCCTGACCATGAAAAACTATGAAGCACGACCAGAAACAAATACCTAGGGAAACAGACTCCATTTGGATTTGCCATGTTTTCTAGCCGTGTTCATTTATATGGGCAGTGGGAAGATGCTGGTTAGCTTCCTGCACTTTAGACTAAAACTGAGCAAGAAACTTCACTTCGCTTTCTAGTATACAAATGCAAATGTATCACCAGATGTGGTCATGGTAGTTAAAGATAGAGGAGACAATATACATTGCCATCCTTTGTCTTTCCCTTTGGGTTTCCTTTTTAGTTGCATTATCTCTGAAGAGATCATTCAGTTCAGCCTATTATTGAAAGCAACTGGCTGTATATCCAGTTAAGAGTTAAAATCCATAAACTTTTTTAAAAGGCTCGTAATTTCTTAAACAGAACGTACAACAACCACTGACTGCACAAGGAAGAGGCATTCCTTGTGATGTGTGGTACAAGCAGCAGCACACTGTACCAGAACACAAGATTCGGAAATATCAACTGAGAATTTGAAATGTGTTACTGCAAAGTCCTAAATTTGATCTACTTACAACTCCCAGTCATAGGAAGCATGCGAAAATATATTTGGATATGCATGTACGTGCATATGTGTGCATGAGTGCACTCATGTTATTAACCACTTAGTAGAAAATTTTACACATAAGCTTTCTGAAGAAAAGGAGTTCATAGCTTCTCTTTCAAGAATAGGAAGAGGCATGGTTTCTATCTCGCCCATTTTAAATACATACCAGGATCTTGAGGCATTTCCATTGAGATAGCAGGCGACCACACATATCAGAAAGCTGTTTTAAATCAAACACTCCTCTAAAGAAAAGGAGCATTCTCACCTTGGACTGTTTTTATTTAGTGTCACAGCAGAAGACTGTTCTGCTTTATGAATCCATCCATTTAGAAATGTGTTTATCACAAAATGACGCTGATGTTCAACTATCAAGTTATCTTTTTGCCAAAAATAAGCTCATATGGAAGTAACCCAATAAATCAGTGCATCTACAGTGCAAGTAATAACTTAAATTTGACACACTGGTATACCTTATTCATAAGCAAATGGTAGAGGAAGAAGATGAGTAAATACTTCCAAAGTTTACTTTACTTATGCAGAAAGAGTTAAAAAAAAAAAAAAGTGGGGGAAGCAACCCCCCCCAAACAGTAAACAAGCTAAGTTAGTAATTTATTAACTTTTGATCTATAATTTATCCATCTTACAACTTTTTTAGTCACTTAAATATTACATATAGACATATGATTTAATCCAATACTGATAGACTAGCAAAATGCTATAATTATAACTATTCTTCATACTTTGAGTTGCTTCAAAAAAATTCCACCTTTACAGCACTGAAGAGCTGTAATAGGACTAGCCTTTCCTTATTGAAATTCAAACATAAAAATGTGCTATTTTAATGTGAGTGCAGACAACAGTAAGAATTATTCAAGTTGCAAAAATATGTTTGCCTACCTAATTTTTGTAAGAAGGATCTTTTATTTTGACCAAAGTACTTAGCGTCACTGATACTGGACTAATGACACAGATGAGTGTTCAAGTACAAAATGTCTAATTTTTCAAACACTAGGTTAATTTGTTTTCTAAACTTAAACCAATGTTTGAACAGTTGAGCAAATATTTGAAATGCATTTAGCTAGTTACCTATTTAGAAAGAGAACAAGTTTATTTAAAAGGGCTTTTTTTTCCCCACTCTCAGACACCACAGAACAAAATATAGACTAAGCTCACAAGACCTTAAGATTTTCACTAGTCTTACATGAGAACATTCCCAATAGATTACTGATATGACAACACTAGCGTAGAGAAAGCTTTAAGAGGAAACAACACATACGCTATAAGGACCAATATAGCAAAAGACTCTTCACCTACCAGGACAACTACAGGCCTGGTCGAGCTGGTTTAGGTACTCGTTCTACTCTTGAACTAAGCGTTATTGAGTTGTTTTTCATGATGATTTTTACAGTAATAGTAATAATTTAATAATGGAGGAATCATGATATCTTCCTTTTAATGACGTCCAAAAATAAAACATGTATTTCTGTTTAATAGAAATATTCAGCCCCTGTTCTCCTTGTAATTCCCTCTAAGCACATAGGCAATACTATTAGACACATTTCATTTTGTCCCCACCTGTGAAGCTCATCTCTTTCCCTTCATGTCAGGGAAAAAGTTCATTATCGGAAGAATAGATTCAGTCTGGTCTCAGACCAAGACTTGAGACCAAGTTTTACTGTATAACAAGATACAATTAGAGACAGCTTTGGTAACCATTGCTGTAGGAAGGAGAGACAGAATTACAGAGAATTTGGAGAAAGACGAGGCCAGCATAAACCAGTAGAATCACCTAGCCTGACCTCTGAATCCCAACCAACGCTGAACTGGGAGCAGGTTACTCAGGCTTGGTCCAGCTGGGTGCTGAAACCTCCAAGTACAGAGGCTCCACAAGCTCCTGGGCAATGTGCTCCAAGGCTTAATTAAACTCACAGTGAAAAATGCTTTCCTTATATTCAGCCAGAACCTCCTGTTTCCCTTTATGACTGCTGTCTTGCGCTCCCCGCTGTGCACCTCAGGAAGGAGCCGGGCTCCGTCTGTTCGGTGACTTCCTTGCAGGGACTGGCTGAGGCCCCCCCCAAGCCCCCGCTCTCCATGCTAAACAAGCCCAGTTCCTCCAGCCTCTCCGCACAGAACATGCTCCAGCCCCCTTGGCCATCTTAGTGGCCCTCTGCTGCAGTCGCTTAAGTTAATCGGCATCTTTCTTTCACTGGAGGGGCCCAAATCTCAGACTTTGTTATCAAAGTCAAATAATTTGGAGGAAAAAAAAACAATCGAGATCTGGCCGAAGTAGAAAGGGAGTTACACATCAGTTACTATCATTATTATTCTACTAGGAAAGACATTTTTATCCATAATATTGAAATAAATATTCTTTTGATCAACACAGTACTCAACAAGCAAATACTTCAAGCTCAGATCTACAATGCTTCCACACAGGTTAATGATGCAATTAATAACATGCAGGCCAGGAACACCAGAAACTTCACTGAAGTCTAGGTATACACTACTGCTTGCTAAATTTTGAATCAGAAAATCCTTAAAGGAGTAGTATATGTCACTAGACTTTTTAGGTTAAAGGAATGAACTTTTGATGGTAAACAAAATCATACCAAAATCAATGCAAAAGACAGAAGGGAAAAGACAAAGTCTAAAGAAGTGAAAGTGTAATCGTATCAAAGTAAACTAGAAGTGTGATCAAGAGAGTGGAAAACAGTTCTTAATTCCAAATAAAGTATTAACTTAGAACCCCTCCTAACCTATTCAGCCTATAAATTTAGTGAAAATAAAAAGGGAGAAACAGCTTTCTATTACAGTTCTCAGATTCCTCTTACAAGGAACTGTCCATTTTTAAAGCACTTTTTATCTATTAAAAGAAAACTAGATCTACCACCAATATATTGTTTGATCACATTTGTTTATCTTTCTTTTTAAATGAAAAGGCTACTTCAAATCCCACAGGGAAAGGTCTCAGAATCACAACCTATTTGCAAGTGCCTGCTGGCCTGTAAAGGCTTCTGAAATGTTTTAGTCATAATAAAAGCCTTACTATTTTCATAATTTTCTTTTTAATTTTTTAGAATAAAGCTTGTATTCTGATTTCATTCAAATTAGGCCTAATGTTCCTGGCACTGTAACACTTTCAAATATTAATTATTTTCATAATCCTAACCCAAAATAGTCTCTCTTCCTTAGAAATAAAGTTATGTCATTACAGTTGCATGCAAACTGTAGGTTCTCTCCAATTTAAGAAATATTTTAAAAGTTACACTGAGGGATGCCATTTATGTGCATGTGTCTGCATGTGTTCAGTATATAAAGCTAGTTAAAGGTGCTGTACAATAAATACTATGGCAAAATATGCTTTCAACACATTTGGAAGTAAAGGCCTAAACACAGTTTTGTTTGGACCAAATTGCAAAAATTTACACACAATTGATGTTGCAAATAGGAAGCTGTAAGATCCACCACAATTACTACAAAGATGGAAAGTTACGTAGCGCTTTTGTGGCACTTCCTCCTTACTGACAATCAGAATAAAAAAAAACACTTAGATGGTAAAACATCTAACTCTTATTTGTGATACTTTGAGATGCGTCATCAATGTGTGTTCCATACTAGTGTCTACGAACCCCCATATGCCCGGCTAACAGGGTCTTTTGTAGCTCTTACTCCATCTTACATGCTTTTCTGTACGCTTCAGCCAGTGGCTTGAGGAATATAAGCCACAGCAGCACTTCAGTACCTTCATTAACACAGATTCCATAATACAAAAAACTCCTTAATTAAATGGAAAGTGGATTTACAGTATCTATACAGGCTATACATTTTAAAGAGCTGTAGTTACTACACAGTAATTAACAACTTCTTGAGATAATTGTTCACAGAGTATTTGGCTTGTGGTGACTCTCAAGCAGTGATTTTGTAGAAATGATTAATTATAAACTATTACAATAAAACTAAGACAGCTTTGCCAGAACTAGTGTTGGATATAGCGTCATCCACCAACTAGGAAGAACTGATGAGTGAAAGTGTACTCAACTCCAAGTAGTTGTTCTATAAACTCTGAGATGGAGACACCTTTGACAAAGCTGCAGCTATTCTTTTGATGCTCGTGAGACACTCCGGTCTACACATACGTATCCTGGTAGTTCTGAAGTTGGTTGGTCCATGTCCAGCATGGCAGGTACTACCAAGGCTCATATGTTGTGTTCTCCCAGGTTAGTGCCAGGAACCTTACTCTCGTACATAATGTGGCACAGGGCTTTTTAGTGTCTCTTTTGCTAAGAACAGTGCTGCTCTTTTTCAGCAGCGCTGCGTACCTTGATACTGGATGGTTTGATGCCACTATGTTAGTATTTTGTATGAAACTTTTGGTGTGAAATGTCGGTAAGATCACTTTTAGCCTTTCAAATTTTGCCTACTGAGAAAGGAGATCTCTTTCCAGCCACCCAGGACCAGTGCTCCTGTCTTCTCATCTGTTCAATAAACTGAACTGAGGAGGGGAAGAAGTAAAAATGTGCATAGGAAAAACTCATCAGGATAATTCAGTTCTGAACGCTTCTACAACTCATATGACTGACATAAAATCACTCACGATTGTGAGCAATTAAAAACAGTATGTCAGCAGATTTAAAAAAAAATTTGTAGGCAAAACCACAATCACATCCAGCCTTGCAGTTTGTAAAACTGTCTAATAAGGTCTGAACTGACTGTGATTTCTGAAGGCTTCTCAGTTCACATGTTTTCCTCCTTACTTTCTGATTAAAGATAACATATGGGGCCAGAAAGAAATGAGTCTCTTTAGAGCTCCAGAATCATCTATACGTTTAACAAGAATCACTAGATAGTGCTTTGTTTAAAAGGAATGTTGCTGAAATGCTATATCTAATGTGGGTACCAACACTAGACTTGCTATGCTGTGCTTAAAAGCTGTAACAAATGAAACAAAAGAATTTATACATTCTGCAAACAGTATCTACCTCTGAAGGGCACTTTTACCCTGGGAGTCAGCTTATCAAATACTGTCCCAGTCTAGAAGCTAAGGAAGGAAAGGAATCAATAGAAATTTTCTACTCTAAGAAAGATGGAATAAAAAGAAATCTTTGAATGCAACTCTTTCTCAGCAAAGGATTCATTATAACAAGTTTCTCCTTAAACTTGTATATTCCTAGTTACTGAAGCATTGGTGCATTAATATAGTAAAAAAATGCACCGACAAAGTCACAGTCTATCTGTGCTGTTCTTATGAAAGAAAATAATAATTTTATTTTTTTAATTTTTAAAATTATCTCACATATAGTTTGTTCCTTCTGCTCTGATTTATGGTATAAAAATCACAGCCTCACATTTGGGGGGGGGGGGGGGCTTTTTGGTTTTGATACTATATTTTTACCGTACTTTATCAAGTCCCAAATCCTAGGAACTCCCATGCTCTGCCCGAAAGATGAAAACTAAAATGCTATTATGTACACATACGAAAAGGACATGTGGTATTCAGTCCTAGCTGTAAAATCAAATGCACCTAATGGAACACCAAAAGGAATCAACATAACACACATGCATTTCAAACGCACATTACACAAGTGATCAAAGGAAAAGAGAAAAAAACATCTAAAGTAAAGCTACTAACATAAAAGACTATACATAAACCATTGAGCCTTTTGAGTGGGATTAATATGTTTCAGACTGTGCCACTAATGTGACATTTTAATGGTGTGAGAACTGTAAACAAAACATCTTAGAGATAGACAATAAACTATGAGGTCTGGTATAGCATTTGAAGGACTAAAGAAACAAATATACATCTTTCTTTTCTCGCCAAAAGTGGACTTCACACGAATCACGTTGATGGATGCTGCAGAGCTGAGAATGTTGTCCCTGTTTCTGGACAATGTAATAAACCCACACAAACCAGTGAGAGAAGCAGCCGAGTTTAGCCACCATATTTGGGCATTATGATCCTATAAATACACATGCAGCATCTAAACAAGGGTAGGATTTTAATTCCCTCAGCAAGAACATGGGGTTTTTTGTACTACTCTAATAATATACTCTCTGCAATACTGACAAGTTTCATGTAATAATACCAGATGTGATTCCATGTGTTTGGTGACAACATTCTGCTATAAACGTGCAACAGAAGCTCAGTATCACAGATCCACAGAATTAGGCAGCATCTCGCCCAATCTAGCTGCCCAGCAGGGCAGGGGAGGAGGACACAGGCCTGTCCTCCTCTCCTCAGGAAGCCACTGAGCTGCGATGACTCACACTGGTAAAGGAGCTGGCTGGAACTGCTCCTTGCAGGAGCTCATGACATACTGGGAGCATTATGCTATCACAGAAGTGCTTAAGATGAAACTCAGATTCCTGTAATTGTGTTTGACTCTCGAAATAAATCATCTGCGAAACTGAGAGCTTTGTCTTCGTTTCTATCACGAACAGTGGACTACACAAGATGCTGTCACAAGAAAAGCACGTCACAAGAGAGCCTCTCGGTTTCATTTCATCTAAAGAGACAGAACTGGGACAGGTCAATATGCCATCATGAATCTGCTTGGTTTATCAACAAATACCATGTACAACTACCTATAATTCAATTTTAGGAGTATATTATCTAGCAGTTTTATAATCAGGATCATTTTTTACTACTGGAAATGATATAAACTAGGAGGAGGATTACATTCTACATTATCAAGCGGGAAGCATCACAGTTATGATTTCGAGGCACAAGCGGTAATTGGATTGGAAGGCAAAGTTCAAGAAAACACTAATGCTCTTGTGTATTAACAGAAGGCCTGTTCTGCTCTGTAGTGCACTGCCCAAGACCATTTCCTTCCTTAATATTAAAATTCTAATGAGCCTTCATTTTATCTACAGAAATTTATGACCTAGTCTAAGTTCTGTATATAGCTTTAGCAACAAACAGGCCTAGGATACAAGAGCCAGCATGTTATAATTTCTTAATTCAACTATAATAACCCGTGCATGTACAAGTAGAGACTATTTAAAACATGCCAAGCTCCATACTGCGTAACACAGTGAATTATTGCTATAAATATTCCATGTTTTAGTCTCTAAACATAGCTATATTGATTACAGATTTGATGCTAAGATCCTAGATATCAACCACTGAAAGACACTAAGCCCACTGTAGTTTAAATGAAAACCAGTAACTTTGGGAGGTATCACTCACAAAACAAAATTCTTTACGAATTTGTCTAAAGCACTGCTTTCCAAATTATGGGACACTTCCCACAAACAATATGCCAGTTTTTTCAAAGTGGCTTGTAAGCTTCGCCAGAACACCTGAGCACATTCTCCTAAGCACTGCTGCTGCTGTTAAAGTTGGTGCCTTTGGCAGTACCTGCATTTGAGAACTTACAGATTACTGAAAAATAGGCTGTTGTGTCTAAACAGAGAAAATAGCTCCCTCAGATCCTTTGTTTTTTTTTTCTCCTTTTTGCTCTCCCAAACAGATACTTACCTCACTTACATAATGTCAAAGCTCAAAATTAAGCCAACACCACCAAAAAGGAAGTCTCTCCATATTTTAAGGAAAGCTGAATGAAAGCATATTTATTCTGCAACATAATTTCAGGGAAATAGCTTGAAAGGCAGAATTATAACTCTGAAGATTTAAATCTCCAAACAAAACATTAAAACATCAAGCTCAAACTTCAAAGAGTAATAATGAATCCTGAAGATCACAAATCTGGAGATATGTGTCCAGTTATCGTATCTCTTCAGAGCTTGAGAGTAGAGATGCTTATGTCAAAACAAATGGGTGGGTCACAGAAAACTTTAATATCAGACCACATCACTTCCTCCTCATTGCAAAACCCCATTCTTCTGTTGTAACACCACATTCAACCCAATTCCAGCTTCTCCGTTCATAAGCACTACAGTACTCAGCATCCCTTCTTCTGCCTCCCCGCTCCAATCCTTACCTCCAGTAATACTAATTACTAATAGAAGACACAGAGAGCTTTCTTCTGCTGCTCTCTGTCCCAGTAAAAGGTTAGCTGAGATAATCACATGCCACCTGGCATACACCAGTAAGGGAGGCAATGCAGACATCCCAGCTGCAGCTTGTCAGGAGGTAGTCATGTTCAGATGGGCCAGCTGCCTGGCAAGAAAATGCATGCATTCAAATCACCCAGCAAGCCAGGAGGCACATGCCTGCCCATTTGGGGAGCTCCTTGGCCAGCAAAGATGTACTGCCATTTAGCCCAACAGCACATGCTGCCTCTCAGCTGCTAGGAGGCTAGAGAAACTGCTCTTCTAGCTCTAAGCTGTGCCAAATTAAGCATAAGTGTAAGTAAAATCAGATCAGCCTACAAGGTTGGGACTTTACATGAATATAAAATTAGATGGGCTAAATCTTACGGTGCATAAATTATTTTCAAAAAAAGAATCAACAGTGAAGTGCGAGAAACTGGCCCAGCTGGTCATGTAACCACTGCTGAGGAATTCAGCTCATGTCCCTCATCCATAGCATTGCTTCCAGACACTAAAAACAGCTTTTAAAACTGGAATAGTTCCACTTATACTAAGCTCAGAACTACTATACTATATTACACTGGGAGAGAGAGGAGAGGAAAGAAGGGGGGAAAAAATCCACTCAGTCCTTAGTTTGGCAGCAAGTAGAATTACCTAAATCAATCAGGTAAAATGGAATAATTGTAATATCATTTTCAGGATCTGCATGCAATTTCCTAATACTTTCCCATTCCCGGTAAGGTATGCTGGACAATTAGAAGCAACTTGGTAGACACCCTACCACTGACGAGTCCACACACTATCCGAACAAAAATCAGATTTTAGATTTGCCAGACTTAACATTCTGTACGTGCTGCACTAGCAGGTGCTGCTGTAGCTACTTGTATTTCAGACTGCAGGAGCAGTGCATTGATTGACCAACAGCTCTAAATTATTTTGGAGAAAGTATCCCAGACCTCAAAGTTCTATTTAGCCTCTCTGAGCATTTATGAGTAAATAAAACTCACAAAATAACACTACAAACTAGCAAGTACAAAAAGTAAAAATAAAGAATTTAATTAGATTATGATGTTTATAAGTTAAAAGGTAAAAGATTTTTACAAAGTAGAGCTTGTAAATAGATCTTCATTTATACGATCATGGGATACACATATGGACCCTCATGGATAATCAGTTGATTTTCCTTTTTTTTCTGGTATGTCTCAGTTTTACCTAAAGGATTTTTTTTTTGTAAGATTATTTTTTTAAACAGGCTGCAGATGTGGTAAAGATGTCTTTTTTTTTGCCCTTTTTTTTTTTTTTTAATTTTACATTCTTAAAGCATGCTATCCTTTCTGAGATATTTGATATGGCCATGCTTTTTGCATAGCATTTGTTCTACCTTCCTGCTCTGGATTAAATATTCGTAAAAAAATATTTAAAAAATACCACCAAAAAATCCCCTGCCCAACTGATAAAAGTGTAAATTGTAACTGGAGACAGAATGCCAGAACTGAAGGCTGCCAAAAAGAACAGCGTGTTAAGTGGCAAGGCCACACATTGTACATCATAACCCAGAATCAAAAAGGAAAGTGTCATATTAAAGTTGTCTGTCAGAGATATTGAGATTTCTGTAATGCAACAAGCTACACTTTTAAAGGCACTGAACCTCAACACTAATATTTGGACTGATTTTATCTTTGGAGAGCAGACATACATGGCTGCAATGTAGTAGCAAAAGCAGCAAGCATGAGCCAGTTGCAAATACTGGCTGAGTAACTACAAACGTATCATTTGTCCAGATCTATATACAAGCTCTAATCTAGCATAAAAATATTAATTGAGAAGCATATCAAGTTAGGCTTGTCAGCCCTAATATTTTTCTGGTGATTTGAACAGGCCCAGAGAATAAGATAAGCATCTTCACAAACCCATTTAACTTAACTTCAAACCCAAAGCCTTGTTTCTAAGCTCCACAAGGAACAGGAGGCCACATAAAATCTAATTTGAATGCAGACAGTTCCAAAGCCAACCCAGTTATATCCATCATTCTCCATTCTAAAACCTGTCTGCAGCAACATTTTTGTAAGCTCACTGTCCTTCACTGAAATACTATATAGCATGCAATTAATTGTTACGAGGAAAGTTTTTGCATCAGAGCTACACTTACATTAGGGACAATATATCATTCTTTATTTATAAAAATCTATTCTTCTGTATTTAATAAGTTTATGCTAACAAAGTATTTTCATTGGGATCGATGAGTTAAATACTACTTCAACTTGTTTAGCAGAAAGGGGTTTTTTTTCACAATTTTTTTCCCCCATTTATCAGTGCAAATCAGCTTTATTTGCTTAGCAGCTAAAACTTGAAGTGAACAATGGTATTTTCAAAACAAATGCATCATGTTAAAGTGAGGGCAGTTGTGGTTTATCTGAATCATACGGCTCCAGATTTCAAATCTAAGCTAAGGAAATAGAGGTTACGACATTCTGCAGCTGGAAGAAGTAGCATTCACAAAGCGGTGTTAAATCAAGGCCACTTGGCCAGTTTGGGCAGTTGCTTGTGTGGAAGTGACAAATCCCACGAGAGCATTAAAAAAGGAAGGTTTTGGTGTCCTGGCCAACCCCCCCTTTCCTTCATTTAATGCTACCATGGACTAAGTTTCTCCACTCAATGTTTGTGGAAGGCTGCTGTCAGGTAATGGCTACTGATTTATTTACATCCGATTACACAGAACAAGAATTAAGCACATTGCAAAATACATAGGCAAATTAATTACAGAAGGTCTTTTAATGCTACACACAAATTCCAAGTGACTGAGGCTGCAAGTTGATGGGCTAGTTTTCAGACATATCAGTTCAGCAACCTGATTCACCATTAAGACTATAACAAGTACTTATATCAACATAAAGAAACAGTGGCAGGAAGAAGCAGCCAGGATCTTTAGAAAAACAGAAATGCTTCTTATGCTGATAGCAGTGGCAACAGTGAGATATGCAGATAAAGTTTTCATTCAGTTTGGGAAACTCAGGAGAGAAAAAAGGAACAGCTCTGAAATTGTTATTTTCCAGTCCCCTATTCAATAACATTTTAATAACTTTTTATTGATAGACTAACCATTGATAAAATACCTTATGAATTGACATTTTACAGAATCACTGACGAAAAAAGTTTGTTTTCTAAATTTTACGAGCCAACAGTGATGGCTGAAGTAGAGGGACCATTCACTGCTTCCCAGAATAACCATGACTGTGGCCTTTTTTTGCATTTTTTTTAAAGCGGAAGCACAAAACAGTAGCGCTGGCTGGAGACTTCGACAGCGCTATCTGGATGCCAATGTCATGCTGTGTAAACATGTGGATCCATTAGACAATTGTTGGAAGCAGTGAATTCTAAATTTGATCTAGTGATAAGACTCATGCTGTTGGAAAAAAATGGGTTTGTGAAACCACACAACAAGGAAAATGTTTCAGACTTGTTTAAAAAAAAAAAAAAAAAAAAAAAAAGGCACGAAGTGAACAGTGATGTATTGAATGGCCTGCAGACTTCAGCCTCCGGAGAGTCTTGACAGACCGAACAAAGACCTGAACTCCTGGCTCTCAAACTGTTCAGGTTAGTTTATAAAATATACTCTAACCTGAAAGGATAAAAACATTTCCTTTGAGGAATAGTGATAGTCACATAGGCTGAAAAAGGAAGAAGTTTTTCTTTGGTATAAGACAACTTGTAGCAATGATTTATTTACAACTTCCATGTTTCTAGTGCATGTTATTATCAGTCAATTTAAATGAAGCCTAAGCTCTATGGTATTCCCAGCTATGTTTGTCTGGGGAAGGGAGGGGTGGTTTACTGCTTTCCTTTCATTTGTGCTGCAACACAACACTTCATGCTTACACAACTTAATGGTCCAAAAGACGTGTTGAAATTAACTCCTTCATTAGCTATAGAGTTGCTACTCCTTATCTTTCTATTATGGTTTCTTAATTACAGATTTGCCAAATTATATATTCTGATTCAGGATTATATATAATATGATGCATGATTTAGATTTGTTAGACTATAAAACAAAGGTCTCATGAATAAAAATTATACACTACATAACACATGGCATTTGAAAATGTATTATATTATTCAGGCTATCTAGACATATTATGCTCATACTGTATGTGCTACAAGTTTATTTCAAACTGATTAATCTGCCTTTTGGTCCATGAAACTTGATTACTTCAAAAGTCATAAAAAAAGTGAAAAACAGCTTTCACCTCCCAGGAAAGCTTCTGCAACGCACTTTATAAGTCTCTCGCTACAAAATTTGTCATTCATCTCTATTGGTTTAAATATGTGAAAAGCAGAGCATAGCTCAGCATTTCAGTTGTGATTCATGTTGTAATTCAATTATTTTTGAAACACTGTTTACTACATAAAACGAACTGTACTTCTCCCACAAAAAGGATCAGAATGCAAGACACTCAAATCATTCCAGGATGAGCGATTGAGTCTCTAAGAAAGAAGGCAATAAGATACACATCATTACTGTGAATCCAGACTAGGTCAGCAGGAACAAAGCTTCTCTTTGGTGACTGCTCAGTGACCAATATGGGCACAACCTTTCTCCATCCCACGTCTCCGAACTCTGTATGTAAACATACAGCCTCTGAACGCCGACCTCAGCACGGCACCTTGCCATGTGCATACCTAAGTTCCTATGTGCAACTCGGCCAGCTGAAGTCAATAGCAATTCACACGTGTAATTCCGCTCATACCTGTAACCATATGCCCGGCCACACCTATGACACTGAAGGGCTGCATTAGTCAGGAAAAGCCATCCTCTATGGCCTGTCCCTACATGGAGCTCCCTGAGGAGCGCTAAGGAGCCCCAGAACATACTACAGCTGTTCCAGGAAGGGAAGTTCAGCAGTGAGTGGTATCAGCCAGGCTCTTTCACATCCACCGGTTTAACTACTTAAATCCTCCTTCCCATTTAACAAATGCAGACAAGAAGAGCTCTCCACACACACCTTCTGAACTAAAGCATGAGGCAGCTGTCTCGTGAAGACCTTCAACGCAGCCTAAATTTGCATGAAAGTATAATCAGAAAATCTGCTGTTTCTCCATGTGAATCAGTGGTACTTTCATTTCTGTGTTGGGAGAAGATAAGCCACCTGTGATCAAAGGAACAGCCAGCTACCACAGCATATCTGAAGACCACTACAGTTAGTGTTAGGTGATTTGCACCTACATGACACATCACAAATATAATTTAGTCCTTACAAATATAATGGACATCCCATTGCCTTAAGTTCAAGGCCATGTAATAATAGCAGTCTGTGCTATTCTATTTACTATTCTTCATCAAATTATAAAACTAAAATTGCAGGCAAAATATTGGTTACATTGTTTATTTTTCTTGGGTCCTTACATGTTAGCCACAATGTGTGAGAAATGAGGACAAACAGAGGCCAAGCCGAACAGAGGAATTGGGTAGCTCTGACTATATCCCATGCAGCAGACTGTAAAGACCATAACCATTAATAGTACTAGAGAAAAGGAGAAGGGAAAACCTATATTAGTAACAGATTAGATCTTTCACAGGCTTTATTATACCTTTTAATAAAATTTTAATATAAAAAGAATGGGGTGGCAGGGGCTGCTATCTTAAACCATTTTTGCAAAAATAAAGTATTCCTCTTAACTTAAAATTCAGTCAGAATTAAGTACCCTTACTTAATAGCGTTAATCTTTCTCTTTAGGAGACAACCCACCTCTGATACTGGGGGGACAATCTATTCTTAAAGTTATCTTGCTCTCCAAATACTACAGTTCAACCATATAGCTAAGCTAAAACATTTAAACCTCTCTACTGTCAAAATATTAAATATTCATTTTATGGCAAGAAACATGGAAATTAGTGCTTTACTTCATTCTTCTTCTCCCTTAGATTCATTATATCTGCATACCAAAATACTGCTTACAAATTTTGGCTAGCCGGATATATAATGCCTTTTTAATTTTTTTTAATATAAATTTACAAAAATATACATGTTCTCCATATTTTTTTCCACAGTGTGCAAAGGAGGAGATATATACTCCGTAACTAAAGTGAATTAGTGTAACACGGTATGCCATACCACTACTTTTTACAATAAGAAAAACAAACTGACATTTGTCCCAGCATCATACTGCATGACAGATGTCTCATACTGGGACTGTTACATTTCAGTTTTAACCCACCATGCAGGACGCAATTTTCAAAGAGGAGAGGGAGGTTGCATGAGTTTCTGTTTTAGATCAGTATACAACTTTTATTCAAGAATCTCAATTCACCTCAGAAATATAAATAAATCCATCAACAGCACTGTGATATAGTGATTTTCCTATCAACTTTTCATCTACAATCATGAAGTCACTAATCGCAATATCATGCAGCAGTTCAACACCAAACACAGCAAAACATAATGTTTTTGATTTTCTAATCACTGAACGAAAACATTGTATATGATAAATGCTATACAAATCATGGGACAGTGATACCTACGACAAAAAAAATGAGTGTGATCTGTATTTTTTATTTTTAATCAGAATTAATGGCATTTTTTTTTCATTTCTTTCAACCAGCTATGAACAATCTTCTCACTTTTTCTTTTCTTTTTTTTTCCCCCCCCAGTGTGTCAATCTTGGACTGACATCCTTCTGGGCTGCACCTCTAGTAAGTACTGCTATAACAATATAGTACGACTGTTACTGTGCACACTGTTACTGTGTTACTGTTTTCATCAGTCTACAACAGTGAAAATAATTACCAAAACTGGGACTCTTAGGCCCACTATTTACTTCTCTGAAAACGTACCGGAAAACTGAACAAGTCCTCACTGCAGTTAGTTCAGGCAATCAGTATTTGCTCCCAGGTGAGCCTCCTTCTCAAAGCTTACAAATTAGCCGCCTAAGTAGGCTCATACCAAGATGCATCCAACTGACTGCACCTTTAGGGGATGCAGTACCCTACCCTCTAGGGCAGAGGCTGGCAACCTGCTCCGAGCAGTGCGCAGCGGGTAAGTTGCTCACCTTGGTCCAGTCAACGAGCAAAGGGCTGGGAGCCAGGGTTCTTTAATGCCAACGCCAGCTCTGCCGCTATTGAGTGCGGCTCTGTAGCCCTCGGCAAATCACTTCATCTTTTTCGTTCTCTGCTATGCACAATGAACATAACATTATTGTGCCTATCTCCCTAGTGTTTAATTCCTAGTTTAATATTCTAGTCACAATAATCCATTGCCTCCCATTTACTTTGATAAAGTATAGTCAGTATCAGTCGGTAACACTTTTAAAAACTTATTTCCAACTATTGTGAAAGAGGAGCTGAATGTTTATGGAGTAGTTATTTTTTATGTCAGTTTACCATAGGGCCTCTTTAGCCACAAGCTTACAGCCGGAGGCCCCAAGGCATTTTTGGGAATGGAAACTTTTTGCGTTCAGCTCTTAACAAATTTCCAGCCTGCAGTATGTTTTTCATTAGTCTACATGGTGTTATAATAAATGATGCACTTCCTCTTTCATTTTATGATTTTTTTAAACATGCAACAATTTTTCTGTGTCTGTTTTCTATTACTTTCAATATATTGAATCACACTAATCTTAGAGTCTACTTTATGTATAGAGACATAAAGGATATATTAAATAAGATGTCAGCTGTAACAAGATAAGCCTCTAATTTAAAGTCTTCACTGAGGGCCAAACACATTACATGCATGCAGCTCCATGGAGAGCCATCTTTTTAGAGGCCAATGTTAAAAAAGCCTGTGATCCTAAAACTTAGAGTTGGCCTACAGAAGACTCCTCTAAGTTACACACCTGCAAGACACTCAACTAAAAAATGTCTGATCTCATTGCCCAGATGCATATGAAACATGTTAAAACTACTCTAAGCCTCCACATATCTGCATTTACATAAGTCTTTTTTGCATGAAGACCAACCTGATACTTGTCTGTATAAGAATTTTAGTGATAATAGCGTGTAAAACGGCAAGAAAGAGTATATGACAACTCTTTAGGTTGATAAAATGCTATCAGGTATTGCACTCTAGGTCTTTGGGTTTTAGGCGCTTTTCTTATTCCATGTGTTGAATCTCGGACACCAAAATGCAGTGAAAGCAATAACCTTAAATAGAAATTAACTCAATAAATGGAACTAACGCTGATGTTCAACTGTTTTGCATCCAATAAATTCACCAGCTTTTAAAACCTTGGCTGCAAGTTCAAATTAAGGCCCTTTATCAAAATTAGATGTTTTAACAGATTTTTAAGAGCAAGATCATTCCTCATAACACTTCCTGATGCAGGTTTCCTTCATACTGAATAGTGGACAAAATCAGCAATGGAGAAGGCGCACCAAGGAACATGCCCTCTGCTCCCCAGGAAATGAGAGAAGTGATAGATATGCTACTAGTGAAAACAAACTGCCTCAGAACCATTGAGTCCATTTACAGATTACAATGAATTCCTGCACATTCAAGGGCATCATATACAGTGTGGAATTCAAGATAAATCTGGTTCAGGTGTCAAACAGGGACAAAACTCTTTTTATTCTGAAGGATATAATCTTGGAGAAAAACTCGTAAGCAGTATCTGGTAATTGAGCCTTCTCCAAATCACTGTTCCATAGATCTGCCATTGTTTCCTATCTCCAAATACATACACTTTTGCAAAGAAAAAAGAACCACAGACACACTCCCATTCCATGACAACACCACAGTGTGATACAGTCTTCAATTCAGATTATTCCACTTTGACAAATAGAAATAACATAAAAATTTCTCCTTTGCTCTCAAGAATCTCATATGGACTATGAACTACAGCATCTACATTTTGTGCTTAAATTGGAATGACTTAAAACATAGCTATCACTAACTGATTGAAAACAGTCTGCAAGGATTGATCCAGAATAAGTCATGCCTGAGCAACCTAACTGCCTTCTATGATAAAATGACTGGATTTGTGGACAAGGGGAGAGCAGTGGATGTCATTTACCTCGACTTTAGCAAGGCTTTCAACAGTGTCTCCCACAATATTCTTGTATCCAAATTAGGAAAACTAGATGAATAAAAAACTGTTTGGATGGTGAGACTCAGATGGCTGCAGTTAGTGGGTTGCTCTAACTGGAGGAAAGATATACAGCAGGCTAAACTGGAACCTTTTTTATTTAACATCTTTTATCAGTGCCTGGATGAGATGACAGAGTACACTTTTGTCAAGTCTGCTGATGACACCAAATTGGTAGAGAAAATACACTTGAGGGCTGAATGTATGTTAAGTCCTCCACCTGGAAAGGAGTAACCCCTTGTAACAATAGAGGCTGGAGACGGGCTGAGGAGCAGCTCTGCTGAAAAGGCCCGAGGGTCTTGACAGACAGCAAGCGGAGCCAGCTGCGTGCCCTGGCAGCAAAGGAGGCTCACCCTGGGCTGTATTGACAGCAAGATAGCCAGTAGTTTGAGGGAAGTGATTTTTTTTCCCTTTACTTAGCGCTTGTTAGACTACATCCAGATACTGTGTCCAGTTTTGGGTTCCCCAATATAAGAAAGACTTCAATAAACTGGTGTGAGTTCAACAGAGGGCCAAGATAGCCAGGGGGCTGGAACACTTGCCCCCTGAGAAGAGGAAGCTAAGGGAACTGGGCTCGTTCAGCCTGGGGAAGGGAAGGCTTCGGGAGGACCTAAATAGCAACTGTCCAGTACCTACAAGGAGGTTATTGGGAAGACAGATCCAGGCTCTCTACAGTGATGCACCTTGTCACCCCACTAGCTGACAAGAAGTGACAGGCCTTAAGTTGAAACCAGACACATTTCAACTGGTTATAAGGATTTTTTTTTTTTTTTTAAAAACCATTGGGACAATCGAGCATTGGAACAGGTTGCCCACAAAGGTTTGCATGGTCTCCATCCTCAGAGGTTTTCAAGATCTGGTCTAATTTCATAGCTGACCCTACTTTGAGCCAGGGTTTGGAGAGGTGACCTCAGGTCACCTTCAACCTGAATTAGTCGATGATTAATTCAGTTCTGTCAAAAATAGTTAAGATTTTAAATAACAGAAAGCATTCAGAATTTATTCAGATTGCTGTTCTGATTTTTCCTGCTACCTATTATAATCATAGCTGTATTCATTTGCTAATACTGTAGTGAAATAAATTTTAAAATAATCATAGAAAAAAAGCTGTGGATAGCATGTTAACTGCAAATTCTCAATTTCTTAATTGAAATCTTCCGCTGGTGGCTATAGTTTTGTGAAAAAAAGTTGAGACAGCAGAAAAGAGGGTGCATAAAATTTAGCTTAATGAATTTTAAACATGCAATGCGAAGAGCTATCAGTAAATTTCGCAATGAAAAACCTGTGTCACAGTTTGAAGACCAGCTTGATCTATGACCTCAGCTCTGTCTTCCTGAATGTAACTCCTAGAGATGCTACTTTTAATCTTTCCCAGGGAAAAATACCATGATTCTTTGACTGTCATATCAGGATCTTTGTATCACTATCTCCTTTGGCCCCAGCAAGGACAAATGCAATCCTCTCTTTCAAAAGTTTATAAACAGTAGATTACAAAGACCCAAATAAATATCCGAAATATTTTAAAACTATCAAAAGAAACAAACAATGGCAAAAGAGGAGAAAATAAGCTTATAAACAAACACATAAACAAAATAAATCCCTTAACTTAAAAAAAGAATACACACTTAACCTTTCAGTATTTGGGTCTCCATCCTGAAAGCACAACTATCCACATTTAAATCAAGCCAAGGTTCTGTGCACAGTCTTGTTCCTCTCACCTAAAACTTGTTTGGTGAGCTCTGGAGGAGGTCAAAGGGAAATCAAAAGCAAATGCTTTTAACATTGTATTCTCAAACATTACCTCTGAAATGTTTTTCCAAAAACATTTATTTCCTTTCTGGGTGTATTCCCACACATTTTCGCTGTTAGTTTAACTCAGCATATACCTAACACAGACATTACAATAATTCATTTAAGATAGACAAGTTGAACATGTCAAAAGGATTACACACTTCTGAGCCTGTGTAAGCCAAGCTCACCGCACATCCTAGGGATTCCTTCACATTCCTGTGTTCCACCCCATTACACGTGCCACCTTCCCATCCACAGCCATTCCAGGGGCTCCCTCCATTACCTATGTCTCCTTCACCCCCCACTCATTACTAAATGTCTTTTTGTTATTTGGGAGTCAGCTTCACGCTCTCAAACAACATGCTAAACTTATTTTCAGGTTAGGTAGAAGTGAGATTAGATGTACTATAATGCTGAAAATCGTTATGGGTGCCATCAATAGGTCCTTTGCAGGGATAGCTGAAAACATGGATCTGCAAACACTGAAGTAAGAGGCTCCACTTCTTCCTTCCTTTTCCTTTCAGTAGCTAAAAACCAATGCTTTTTATCCCTTAATGCCATTTACCATCCCCAGCTGCCAAATAGGAAAACATAAGATTGTCTATACATTGTTCCAAGAAAATGAAGAGATCTTTTGCAGGAGAAAAGCTGAGATAATTGAGAAAGAGAATATGAACTAACATTCATGAACATTAACTAAACCAAGATCAATCTTTAGTCTTAATTCTTGTTACCTCAGCAAAAGTCACACAGTTAGGAAAAATACAGAAAATAGATCTCTTTCTATGGGGTACATTTATCGTGAAACACAACCAGTATTCCCTCTGCAAACCCTTCCAAATGACCAATACATACTTACTCAGCAGTAAGAAAAAAGCACAGTCCTGTTTTAAGGAAATGGTATCTCCTAACAATATAAGAGAATTTAGCTGGAGCTTTATACTGTCTTTTTTTCTGGCAGAGAAAGGAAAGTGATGGCTAAATGCTGCTATTAGCGATACGGATAGCTGATTAACTTAAGCATAGCCTGTGAATGAAAGAATCCAACAAAGAACATAGATTACCAGTAATACAGTGTTTGTTACCAATTAATTGTATGACTGACTCTGCTGAAGAATTTTAAATTGAAGAATGGGTAAAAATATATGACAATTTATATATTTACATTGATTCAAAATAATAATATATTAGCCAGTACAACTGCTTAATGGCAGAACATGAATCACAAAAGGGAGAAGCAATTCTCCATCACATGTCCAACTACATTTGCTTATTTTAAGCATGTTACATATAGAGTTGATATATATACACATACTTCTTTTTAGATAATCCTCTTTTTATCTTCTCCTTCTATTTATAATTTTTAGTAAGAATGTATTCCCAGAGGCTGACAGCATCAGGAAAACCAGGCTACGCCAACAAAAAGAGATCCAGTCAAACATCATAACATTGAGCGTACTGCGTTTCATTTACAAATCTTTGATTTTTAAATGAATGGCAGTTCAAAGTACACATTAAACACAGATACTTTCTGCTTATGTATGTTGAGATTGTTAGAGATTAAGTCACTTTTAATTAAAGACTTAAGCAGGTGTCGTTTCGTGATACTCTTTGAATTTGGTTTAAAGAGATACGTGCTCTATGATTACCCACCAGGGTACTTTAAATATAAGCATAATCAACACGATTTTTCTAAACAAAGCAAAGGAAAGCTGTCTGATGGTTTGAAGTTTGGTACTGCTCTTCTGCCATATATGGAATATCATATATTTAGTTGGAAAAAATATTCTAAAACGCTTCAAAAATAAACAAAAGCACTGCAAACAACCCTGTGAAGACAGGACGCCAGGCCACACAAGTTCTACTAATTTCAGTGGTTTGTTCTGCCTCCATATATGCATCTACCTATCCAGAGTTTGTTTGCAATATTAAGGCCTAAGACAGATAACTTCAAAAGCATTCTGGATTCAAATAACCGGAGCAATAAATGTGGAAATGGAATTATTTATAACTATTTTTTCTCTCAACATTATGCTTTAGAATTGTAGCTACATGAAGAACACCGTGCTCCTCCATTGCTCTTTTTTATTTTCTTTTTTAAAGGAGATCCAGAGATTAATTTAAAGTCATATGATGAAAATATCTTAGTATTTTGTTGTAATATATACTGAATTCAAGTGAAATTATTTCAAAAATTATCCTGGATACTTCTTATTTCAAGATGTTAAATATTGGGTCTTATACATTTCCATTACACAATGTCTGACAATATTTGTTGCTGCAGATTACATGCACCGACTCTGAATACTTACATAGGTAATGATAATAAAGTGTCATAAAAAATGACACACGTGACATTTTAGAATTTCATGCTTACTACGGGCCCCCCCCTTTCCAGGTCTAATTTCACACTGTATAAGTTTAAAAACGGTTTGATCTGCCAAATCCATAAATTCTTTTTTCATCCTTTTTACCTCCCATATCATCAGTAACAGAGATGAAGTATTTGTTTTTTAAGCTACCCTCAAACTGGCCTTCTAATCATGTTTTAAATAATGACGCTATTCTTAAATGAGTCAGTAGTGGCGTTACTGCTGACATCTGAAGACAATGGAAACGCACTTCGAGAATTTAGGACATAAGTAACTAGTAATTCACAAACTGTGAAGTCCCAAAGCGAAGACAAAGTTGTTACTACGGTGGAAGGAAGAAAATAATGCGGGATAGAGAGGCAGCAGTATCGGCTCACTGGGATAACCAGCAGCACATACTGTTGTGGGTAGTGTGGGAGGACGGCTAAGGAGGACAGGGAGGCAAAGAGCCTGAGGGCCATAACAAAGGAGCTCGACCAGCTGGAGCTGTCATCTCTGGTGACAAAGTAATACCCTGCATCTTGAACGGCTAATGGAAGCGACAGAATGATTGCACAGGCAAAGCTTAAAAATAATCTGGGATCGCTGGCATGAAAGCAACAATTCTTTGAGCTTCAACTGATCCTAAGGAAATTAAGTGAGCACCCTTGTAAAAAATTATTTCCATTTTCTTATGCGTTTTTTACTTCTTTAGTATTAGCTACAGGGAGATTGTATACAAAGGTCTGAAAAAATAAAAAGCGGTAGAAACTAAGATCTGTTGTTCTTCTGCTTCAGCAGTAAGGTATAAATTTGGAGCAACCACAAAGACTTCAATCTCAAATTTGTACCAGCACAACTGAGAGCTGCAACTGGCCCCAGAATTTTTAATCTTGTCTGCAGACCGTGTGTGAGGAATACCCCTCAGCCACAAAGGGATTAAGATTAAGATTATTAAAATTAAGACCATTAAGATCAGGTAGGGTTCTTTTAGTATCAATCCATGGTAGGCATAGGTTTTTAAGTGGAACTCAGTATGGCTGCTCCACCTTCAGTTTTATTTGCTGGGAGCTGGCTCTGTAACTAATACAGATGAGAAAAGCCAATTCTAGCTTGTCTTCGTTTGCAAGCTGTGGGCTGCAAAGAGGAACCTGGGGAATTGTAAAGCAACTTCCTTTCTGTTGCTCTTTTGGGCGTTCCCCTTTGAAGCGGCACCCTCAGTTGCTGCTCATTCACCAGTTTTGCAGGTAATCTTTCAAGCAATACTTTCCACCCTTCAAGCTTAAGTACAGAAACACACAACTAATTAAAGCAAGTTTGTGGTATACTATTTAAGCCTTTTTATTTCTACTTGGTGTCAGACTCTGAGATACAACTACTCTTTGTATTAGGACACTCTAGAGAAAATTCTGAACGTTGACTGAGCTGATCCAGTTTGCATAACACACGAACACTCTCTGTCTGAGAAAACCACTTAGCTATAGCTTATACTAAGAAAAATCTCTTTAAATCTAGAAACAAGGAGCCAGACTCCACAATGGTCCTAATTAGTTTGCAGTGTTATTATGCTGCAGTTAATTCACATTTTATCACTTTTCTTCTGACATACTTTAAAAACTCTTTAAATCTAGAAACAAGGAGCCAGACTCCACAATGGTCCTAATTAGTTTGCAGTGTTATTATGCTGCAGTTAATTCATATTTTATCACTTTTCTTCTGACATACTTTTTTTTACAACCACATTTTTCTTCAAAGAGTAAGCCTAAATTTTATATGAAATAACTCAAAATTAGACCGGCTAGCAAATCTTCTGTTGTTAACAGACAGACGGACAACCTACCTGCCACACCACTGCAACGCAACATTAAGAAATGCACCTAATAGTGCTTGTAACAGTAACCGTATTATTGGCTCTCAAATGTTTTCCTAGTGTGCAACGTTTGCGAAACAGGCCCTCTTATTATGCAGAGTTTCCAAACTCCACAGACACGCTCAACGGTTTTAGTCATTAACAAAAAAATTCCCCAAATTGTTAAGAATTAACATGGAGAAAAATTACAGTGAATCTGTATTAACGTAAAGGCTGTCTCCCATTTCCACCGAGAGTGTATGTTGTTTATTTACATTCCTTCAGCAAAGGTTTTATAGTCATAATGATGATAATTTCTGAATTTTCTCAAGCTTTATTTATCCTGTTAGGTCAATATTTTTGTTGCATTCTTCCTGTTTTTTCTTCCCTTCCAAGCTTGCTGTTAACAACATATATAATAGATTTGTGCTACCAAAACATCAGCTGGAACAGAGATTTACTAATACATTGTATTTCCAAATCAACAAAGATCACAAGTGGCAATAGTAAAATGGATAATCAGAGGAAATGATGTTTTAATTCCATTTCTTAGATTTGAAGCATATTAAAGCTTCTTTAATATCCTTTAAAACTAGTGATCCTTCAACCACTATAAGCTCATCTTAAAAGACTGTTGTGCAAGTTTTCTTCAAAATCTGGAGGACTTCAAGAACTAATGTTCAAACTAGTAGATTTTAGAAACTAGGAGGGAGTATTTCATGGTCACGTGCCTATGAAATCCTGCTAGCTAACTACAGTCTCAAGTGTGCAATCTTGTTGCTTTAAATCTAAGATTCCTAAATGAGGTAAGTGGTGGGGAAACTGCACTCAGGCATTTATTAGAGATGACAGTAAGGCCCTGGACTTGTTTCTTTCCCCTTCTCAAACACCTCTCCCATTCCTCCTGGTCTGTAAAGTGAGCTACAGTGTCTGAAGACCGTCCGGTAGCCTTTACAGAAAACACACCGGATTAAGGCTCTTCCCTCATCCCGACCACTTGAGATCTGCAAAAGAAAGAACTTTTGAAAGCCTGCTGACAGGAAAAGGTCTGGAGCAGGGTACTACATTCTGTATGTTTAGATTAGCCTACAATAGCTAAACAAACTGATTTAATGTCTAATGACACTTTCAAACAATAGCTAATAAAATTATCCAAAGTATGCAGAAAAAAAGATGCACACAGAAGCACTATTATAGTCTTTAAATGCATCTGCATAAGCAATGACCCTAAACATGAATTTCAGTAGTTTGACCATTCAGGTTAAAGCTCAAATATAAATATGCCCAAGTAAAAATCTCTTGAACAGAAAAGGAAGAAATACTCCTGTCTATGCCATTACTACCACTTGTAGGAAAATATCAGTTTTTGGTAGCTTCCCTCCAGCATAACCAGAAAATTCAAACCTCCTATGTTTTTAATATAGAATTGTGTCTTCTGAAACAGAATTTCGGGTTTGGGGTTTCTTTTTTCTGAAAATCATGTTACTGTAGTGAATCAGATAAGCTCTGACTACTTTTGGAAAGCTCCTCTGGATTAGCCGAGTTAGCCAGTGTGATGGATTTTCACTAAAACCACATCAGGATTCTGAATCCGGTTAGCTGGGAAAGAGCTGCAACGGTTCACGATGTTCTCAGGCCTCTCCCAGCCCGCCTGTTACCAACTCTCCGCTGGAGGGTCCCACTCTTGCGGTCGAGCTGGCACAAGGAAAATAAAATGCATGCACCCGTCCCAGCAGCTTGAGTCCAGATTACTGCACCTTAAAGGAGTGCACCTTTGCAGTCCACTTCCGGCACTCACGTCCCTCTGCTGACACTGCTGGGGGCAGGTGACCTTTGCCAGAAGGGAGACCGCGCTGTCAGGGCAGCAGCGCATCCGACTGCCACAGCAAGTTTCCCTGGAGCTCGTCTGTTTTAGCGGCCCTTAGGGGAAGCTGGCTGAATTTCTGAAACCAGAGACGCTGGCTCTGAAAGCATGAATGTATGAATAATTGGGTTGCAGCGTAAGTGCAATTGTGGTCTCCGTTTTAAAGTTTTCCCTCAAAGGTCTTCTTGCAGCCTGAAATATTGTAGTAGACCAGGAAAAATGAAAGGGACTAAAAGCTGTGCTCATATAAAAGACAGTTCTAAAGCAACTAATCTAAGATTTGCAAATAAGTTTTGATTACTTGAGCTGGTTTACAAATTCTGTTTCAATTTTTTTAAGTAATTACCAAAGCATTTTCAGACATGTTATAAACAAATATTAACTTGCTGAATTCTCACAACAAGATAAAACACAAATAAACAGTCCTGAATTAATCCAACCAATATTATATAACCTTTTACCTCTGTACTTAAACAGCAACACCGGAAAATATGAAAAACGTGTCAGCCAAAGCCTGGAAGCATTCTGTGCAATAAAATGAGGAGCACCTTACAAAAAAGTTTTTTGCCCAGATCACAACCTCTTTATCATATACTAACTGATGTGTTGCTGTCACTTCTCTGAAAGTACCACCATTTCAGCTTGAAATAAAAGTATTTTGAGGAATATTTCTGTTAATTCTTTTATATGAATAGCTGTTCTTTACAGACAGTGTACACACGGGTAGCAAGGGCCCAAATATACACCCACTAATTCACTAATGTCATACAGTGATGTTTCAACAAAACCACTTCAGCTCATAAAAATATTACTGTAGCAACCACAGTCCTAAATAACTAGTTTTACTTTAACCTTCTGATTTATTTAATTCAGTTGGAGTTCTAACTCTGCTAAGTCTAAGTTACTGTATTAGGCACTCCTAAAATATTAACCTTTGAAATTCATTATATTGCTGAACAAAACTGAACAGAAGTTATTACTCTTTTTATTATTTAGCTTCTCTAAATGCAAACATTATCAGAATTGTCTATCAATGAGGTATCAGCGGTAGCAACAATTTCAGAAACCTCAGCGTCTCAAACACTTTGTGACTTCATCATTTGAACCACTACAAAGTTATTATGCAAACAGAAACCTGCACTACTCAAGTAAGACTCTCATATTAACAGTTTCTTGTAACTACAATCTTTATGACTGTGCATTAACTTTATGAAACCATCAGCAATGAGAACCGTCATTCAGTGGGGGCAGGGTGGCTTTCATATTTAATTCAGCTTATTAATCAAGCCAGCTATCAGCAATATGATGCACCTGAAAATTAAGCATGTGAGGAGACCCCCAAGGTGTCTGTGATCCCTTCTGCTAGGTGGAGATGAAGGAAAATTGCTTATGCAACACCCTCACACCAGATTTCTATCCGGCCAAACTTCTACCATGCACAAAGACAAATATCTGACTTAGGTTTAAAGGTGCTTTAAGTATGGGCTCATTTTCTTGGCGGCTAAGTCACAGAAAAGGCTCCACCTTCACTTAGGCTGGCACTTACTTTGCAACGAGGCAGAGAAACAGAGTCACTGAAGTAAACGGCCATCACCTGGTTCACCGTTTCGCCCAATTCCCCTGCCGCTGCCTGGACAGAAGGGAGAGGCGCTGCGGGGTGGGGGGGGGCACAAGATTTACCTGGACAAGTTCCACAAATGAGGATACAGTTGAAAAGTTAGGCCTCTCTTGTCAAAACATTTCAATCTCCTGCTCCCCAACTACCCCAAGGTAACTGAGCGCTCAGAGCCGAGTGATAATTACGTAGCGTTAACGTGTAGGGATTATACATCCGTGCGCTCAAAGAGGCCGTGGGGAAGAGTGCTAGACAAACTCAGTCAGGATAATGCAAGGACCGTTGGGTTGTGGGCACTGCAACGGCAAACAAGCAATGCACTGGCTGGGCTTGTAAGAGCACAAAGTCACTACTATAAAACCAAGAAAACAGCAGACTCAAAGGAGCCACGTTATTGCCTTTTAGTCTTCTTAGAGACTGACAGAGCGTTATTCCATCTCCCAATCTCTGCATTTTTCTCCTTCAAAAAGCCTATACGCTAAAGTTTATGAGGTCTGAATTTCAACAATAAAGCACACTTCATCTTAAACTCCATACGCAATTGTCACTGGTATTTTATCAAATGTAAATCAGCACAGTTCGAGGGTTTCACTGTGTGTTTCAAAATAAAACTATACGTAGTGGCTCAGCAATAAGAGTGATAAACATAAAATAATACAAACCATAAAAAAGCATAATCCAGGGCCACCCCA
Source organism: Struthio camelus (assembly GCF_040807025.1). Lineage (NCBI taxonomy): Eukaryota > Metazoa > Chordata > Aves > Struthioniformes > Struthionidae > Struthio > Struthio camelus. Next base: position 7,228,396 of record NC_090956.1, on the reverse strand, counting down.
CATTGTTTCCTCACAGGAATATTACTTCTGAGATTTAAAATAATAGCGGTTATTTAACAAATTGACAACCTTCTAACAACGGAACATGTAATGGAAAATACTAACAGTAGGACCTAAAAGTAGAGCTGCTACATTACACAGATTGTAAACGGAAAGAGAATTTTTTACTTTTATATGAACAGAAAAAGATTAGCCACAATGAACAACAAAATAATTGAACTAGGCAAATACTGACATTGTAAATAATGACAATCAAAAAGTTTTCAGATGTTACCTTAAAGTCCATGTTTTTCGCTTACAAGATATCATGTAAGAAAAAGAAAAAAGCAACTAATGGCCTAGAACAAAAAAATCACATACGTATATTACATTTACTAAGTAAAACATACATGCTGCATACATACTTAATGTCAATGACAAATTATTCATTCATTTTAGGGGTTAACCCCTTTTTCCTTAATAAGTAATGCATCTATTGAGCTTCACTGCTTTGAGGAGGGAGGAAAACAAATTAATTCTTCATTACAGTTTAAAAAGGCAAATTATTTAAAGGGCTATTTGTATTCCAGTTAAGTATACAGAATCATGATATTACACACTTTTTATTCAAATGAAAAGAATTTACATTTATCTAAAATCTCATTATGGTAAGAATGCTATAGCAGTAGAAAATATTTCCCTTACAGGTGTTTTTTATTAAAATGTTCTTTTTGATTGCTTAAAATAATCCTGAGGTTTACAGTAAAGCACGTTTAAAAGCATACACTGGCTCTTTTTCAGCTGCAATGTTGATTAGCGTCTAAACTGCACAGAGAAGTGGATGTTACAGGTTTCTGCTAAATAATACTGCTTTTCAAAGGTGTGAAGAGGTATGATTCCTGACCAATACAGCTGTGAGAGCAGAAGCTCCACAGAAAATAGAATTTTTGTCTTTTTTTTTTTTTGGGGGGGGGGGCAAGGGGGGGCCAATATTTTTGCCCGGTTGGCTCATTTTGCCAGGGAGAATGATTTATTACACTGTGAATGTACATAGCTTTGCAGAATAGCTGCTGCTTTGGTAAAAATTCTTCCCTTATGCCAAAAAAGCTCTCACAAGTAGATGTAGTCATTATTTGTCTTCTGTTACGTAACTATACTGAAGGTTGAATTATTCTCAAATGGCAATTATGTCTTTTCAGCTTGCGATTAAAAAAAAAAAAAAAAAGCTATCACGATTATGAGCATGGTACAGCAAACAGGCCTTCCGGCAGGGATCAGGCTCTGTGATTAATGCCCCTTCACTCTTCTGACTTAATCACTTTAAGATATCACTGTGGAGGACTTGTTTTTCTAACAGACCTCTCCGCCAATAGAAGCATGCGGCTAAAGCTTAAAGGATTATGTGTGTATGTATGTGCAGGGGGAAGTCACATGTAAATACAGAGTTCGGTGCCACTAACAGGGGTGCTGCAGCGGAGTCAGCGGTCGTCTTCTAAGCTCTCCTATTGTTTGCCCTTACTAGAGAAAAGAGATATTGGAGCTTCTGCTGAGCTTACTTTGAAAAGGTTCAGACTTGATGGGCAAAATGTTTCTGCCAGCCGTCAGGAAACACAGTCTCAAACAACAAGGCAGTGCCTACCAGGTGAGATTTTAAGTAGTTCACCTTTTAGATTGCTTTCGATTTTTAAGAAACTGCAAGCAATTTAGAGTAATTCATATCAACCGTGGATCAGTGGAGATGAACAGCTCCATCATTAGAAAATAATATTCAGTTTTTAGATGACAAGGAAAGAAAACCGCACTGTTTGAATCTGCCGTGCTGCTGCTTTTATCTGGTTGTCCAAAAGAAATGTACAGTAGGCTTTTTCTTATGCATATCAATTTTCCTTCTCCTTTACAACATGAGACTGTATTTCTCATTTACTCTTTGTTGTAAGTACTTAACAGTGCCTCTAATTTTTGTATTACTTGCTGTGAATATATGAGATCTTAATTTTTCTGTCTATATTAAATCTGGAAGTGTATTACCAGAGGAATTGTCAAGAGTTAAATCTAACAAGTCTTTAATAAAACAAAAATTTTCTCAGTGAAAGTGAGAAAGTGAGAGACTTAAGAATCTTCTACTCATAAAACACAGCAAACTGTACTGCGAAATATTACTGCAAAGCAGCTAAAAGACACTGCAATAACTAATTAACTAATTAATCACAATTAAGCTACATTTTCATTTATATTATAAAGAAAGCTAAGCCAAAGACAAACGCCAAAGCACCAAGAATTTCCAAACCGCTTTCAGCAGAAACTTTGAATAAGCAGAATGACTGTTGTCTTTTTTAGCCTCCATAAGCATTTTTAACTATGCTCATCACCGTGATACTTGCACATCTATTTTCTACTGTACGTAGCAGAAGACCTCCTTTGCTTCAGGGCTGTTGGCTGAACTTTTATTCCTTTTTATATAAATGCTAAAGCAGCATGAAAAGGCAGCACACTTTCCCATGCCAGCATCATATTCTTTATGTATTTGATTGGCCCAATACAATCATCATTTAAGTCAAAGACAAATCCCATAGCTTTCAATAGAAGTTGGACTCATTGCGAAATTAATTAAAAACCTAAATGTTAATCAAATGTTCTAGAAAAAATGATTCATTTAAATGTCCATGTTTGTAATCTGCACATCAGAATGATTCATTTGAACTTCTGTGTTCAGGATCTGAATGACAAATAGAGCTGATCAGCAGATTTCTGCATATTTCCGCAACAGCTAAAACATGTAAAGCTTATTTAAATGATGATGGGCTAGGCGGCTCTAGTGACCTCCCTCCAAACTTTGGTTTAGCATTGGTATGCACCCTCTGTCTGTGGGCTATGTAAAAACAGCCATTTATCAACCATTACTAAGAAACTGGTTCTGTCACAAACTAATTACTCCTCGAGTTTCCACCCATGAGCAAAAGAGGAAGCAGATATTCAAAGTAAATTTATAATCAAGGCTCTATACAGTTCCTGCAGTAACAAAATCTGCTACAAAATCCATTTTTCTTCCTGCGGCGTAAAAGATTTTTAAAAATGTGTGTAGCAATCAAGGATTGCAAGAAAAATTTAAAAAATATATTTAAAGTAAAAATCAATAATTGCCGTATGATATTTCAATTTATGCACTACAATTAATAAGCCCTGGTATTTTTTCAATATCTGCAGTCCCAGTATGTTGTAAAAGTCCTAACCAGGGTTCCCCAAAATACAGTGGTTGAATACAATGTGGGGTAACAATGTGGGTCAGTGGCTATAGTTAGTATACTCAAGATGCAACTTCACAGACAGATTTGCAATGGCAGACCTGGTTTACAGAGTCCTGGTTTACATAGGCCCCAGACTCGGTAGCACATGTGTTCCCCCCTAAACTACTTTCAGTTTTGCCAGTGGAAACATTTGTGCACTCTCCTACTGATATGGACAGAAGAATTGACATCAGTTAGAAATAACTAAGAAACCATCCACATACATGTTTGCAAAAGTATGCCTAAGGGAGTCCAATCGCAGAACACCAGACACTTAAATGTGTCAAACACTTTGCAGGTGCCCTAGCGTAGAAAATGTTTAAGGTTGTTATTGGCTTTCTGGAGTTTGACGGAAGGGTCATTCCATACATACAGGTGTAATAGGGAGCCTTGTAAGAAAGCAAGATTATTGGTAGAAAATTTTGATGAACAAGCAGTAAAAATCCTGTCACTGATAAAGCAGAGTGGGGGAGCTGCAAGTAGAAGAGGGCCAAATCAGAAACCCATTCATGTCAATAAGAAACCCTTTATTAATCTCAACCCTCTGATAAATGAAAACTCCCACACCAAATTGTACAGTCTAATAATAGCCGTTCTTAGATCAGCACTAATATACTAGCCTTCCTAAAATGTGCAATGAAAATATTTTATTTAGACATCATAAAGGGAATCATAAAATGCAATCAAATGTATGTTTGGCTCACAGACGCAGCTAGTAAACTCTTTCCTTCACCAGCCAAGAGAAATTAAAATGAGTAGGAGTGTCAAGAACAAGATGTCTCAGACTTCTGCTGACAATTATCAGGAAGATATCTGTTTATCTCCAACGGATGTGACAAGTTTTAAAGTCATTTCAGCCTTCGTTCAACCCTGCTGAGGGCTGAGTTTTTCCTTCAAACTTTTTCCTTCTAAACTCAACTCAAACCAGTTTCCTACTCATTCTTATAAATGTTATCTGGGAAAGAACTATGTCAATATTTTTGCATTTACTGGAAACCTGTGGTTGCTGCAGTCTGACGCTGTTTCACAAGTTTCCTACACGGCCAGTGCGCTGCCCTGTTGGTAAGTCACCAGGCCAGCTTTCACTTGCTTCTGATAGGAAGTGGCAGTATATTACAGTTTCCAGGAAAACTACCGTCCGTGCCTCCTGTCAGTCTTGCAACTGGCAGGAAATTATCTGCTGGGAATGTTTTTTACATTGCTAACTTTGAGCAGTGTTCCCTGTCACAAAGTCTGAGTATGGGTGAAGCTAACAAATACTGCATTAAGATAAGAAGGGCTGTTTCCACCCACCAAATCACTGCGCCGACTCATGTGCAAGGTAATTCCGGCACAGTCAGCGTGCCTCTGCCTCTCTATCCTTGGGATAAATTCAGCTCACAGAATCTAGAAAAGTTCTAGAAAAAAAAATCTAGTAAGTTGTGCTAATTTTGATTAGCGAGAATTGGGCTTTTCTAATGCAGCAACGTTGATTTAGATGGATCAGAAGCATATTGTTTAGTTCACATATATTCCTTACTGTTGGAATACTGAATAACTCCAGAATGGTGGAAATTCAGATATCTAGTCACCTGCTAGCCTGTAAAAGGCAAACGACCTATTTTATAAACAGAGGAAACATTTCATAGGCTTTACCATAAAAACGTTTTGTAAGTTTCTGTTTTCCTCAAATACTAAAAAAGCTCAATAGAAAAATTTAAAATTTTCTCCAAGATCTCATGATCTTGATACACATGTTCCATTTTTTCCTATTTCATGAACACATTTTTTCCCCAAAGCCAGTCTGAACTACCATGCTATTCTACAGTATAAGTGTCTGTAGATAGTGGGAGGAAAAAAAAACTTTATTAAAAATTCATGATTAAATAATAAAGATTCTTTTACAAAATTGCCTAACTGGTTCACTCCATTTAGTCAGAAAAATTATTAGACTAAATACTTTCATTAATAACAGCTGGAGAAAGTATACCCAACTATGTAAAATCTACTGAAGTCACTGCCTGCCACTTTTTGAACATCTGTATCATGATAGTAGCTTTCTGAAGGTGTGTATAATCCTCATTAGATCCATCAAGTTGAAGTATTTCATATTAAACAGAACTGCAATTTATATTCAATTTTAAATTGCATGTAAATATTTGCTACAGCTCATGGGCTTGTGTGCTCTCCAAGAAGCTGGAACTGTATAGTTCAGTTAAGTCTTTTGGTTTCTGTGGCTCATCAGTAGAAATTCTGCCACAGGTTAAAATAATAAAAAAAAAATTATCAAACCAATTTTACTTTTCAAAAAAGTGAAATATATAAAGCAACTTTCATCTTGTTACTAAATTTAATATACTTAATTTTTTGCCATGTAGTTCTAAAGTAGGATAGCTGCATCAAAGTTGGCTTCCAGGTGCTCTGAAAACATTAGGAATTGCAGTAGGAATTGCAGTAGTAGTACTAATTGGCTGTTCATATTAAATGGTCTGAATGAAGCTGTCTACTAGGTTAACGCTTAAAAGCAGTCATTTCTTGTCTTTCAGTTAGTCAATTTTTTTAAATCCGCAACTCAAATCATCTTAGGAAGCCTATTTTCTAATAAGATACTCATTCTAATTGCATTTAGTATACCGTAAATTATTGGAAGTGAATATGAATGCCAGGAAAGTGCCACGTTCTTTATTTTGGATAAAATGCCTTTTTAAAGAAAAATATTACCCTGTAGATTTTCATGTACCTCAATATTATATCTCATTTCAAGACACCCAGACAACTAAAGCTTGTAGAAGGCATACAGCTAACTGCTCTGTAAGGTCTGATTCACTTTAACATACATTCATTTTGCCAAATAGCTTGTCCTTTCTTTAGCAGTGCAAAAAATAAGAGACTTCATATTTTTCATTAATGAAATTTTAAGCCACAACAAATTCATGGTACATTAAAAGCTGCGCTGTTCACTTTATGGCAAATCTTCTCTCGCTTTGTACAAATGGAAAAAAAAAAAGTCAGTATGTCAGGTTTACCATATAGAGGCTCTTTTGGACTTCAGCGATAAAGCTAAGTCAGGAAGAGGTGGAGCAGGAGACCAGTCATACTCATCTGATATTCGGACACTGAGATAAGTTAACAAAACAACCAAGTATGATGGAGTTAACCCATGCAGAGCCCTCAGCACAGCTGTTACTGAGCAGCTGCAAAGAGGGCACAGCAATTGGCAACATAAACTCCTGCAGAGGCCATATTACAAAGAAATAAACAGCATATAAAAAGAAGAGGATTTATCTGGAATGGCAGATGTGCCTGGCAGATAGCATCTGTCTCTGAATTCAGGACTCCTCCCACAAATCTTTAGAGACCTTAATTTTGGACTATCTTCTCTCCACAAAACTTAGTCCCCGTTTTGCAGTAATTTCAATAGGTTCCTAGTGGGTTTTACCTAGTAAAATAAAAAATGTGTGTGTGCCTCTTTTTAGTCCCGTACTACTTTGTTGTTAAGGCTTTCCAGATTGCTACCACGTTGCCATTCATTAACAGATATAACAGCTCATCTCTTAAAAACACTCTTTAGCCATTTCTATTATGTTTTCCTGAGTAATTGAAGTTTTTCTCTGTCTTTGGGGTTTTTGGGGTTTTTTTTGGAGTATCTTATCTGTCCTTGAAAGCTTTAAAACTTCTTAGAAAATGAGAGTAAAAAGAACGAAAAGAAAGCAAATACACATTGTTATCCACTCCTGATTAAGACAATACATGTTGCTTTGATTAATATTCTACAAACTTTGAAGACAGAAGAGAGTTAGTTATTCAGTTCTAACCTAATATAAATACAATGCTCACATTGAAAAAACAGTTGCCATAATCTAAATTTAAGTTTTCCTCTCTTCCAAACCATAGGAGCATCTGAACTCACTCGTTAATGCTTACTGATTATGACAGCAATTTGCAGAGAACAGTTCTAGCATGGCCTTACACGAACTTGGATTCCCAAAGAGCTGAACAATCTAAATAGAAACAAAACGTGCACAACAGCATTGACAAATTGTTAATAATTTATATTAATAATAATAAATAATGTTAAACCAGGGGCAAAAAACTGCATATGTTAGGTGACTAACAGGGCAAGTCGGTACGCAATTTATCATGGCAGAAGTGGGATTTGAATAACAAGGTAGCTGCAAAGCAGGGTGATTTACCACAAAGATGGTGTTTATAGAATAAAAGACTGAAGACGTGAAAGGGTTTCTAACACCTGTGGAAATACGAGAAGGATCAGGTAGCAAGCGACAGAGCGGGACCCATGGGACGGAGCTACGTTCTGAAGTGTTCTGAGGACAAAGGATATTCAGGAGTTCTGGAAAAGCAGTTTAAGTGAGCAACCTCAGAGGATGACCATAGCAGAAGACTGATTTCAGATGCATGAGGATCTCTGTCCTCATTCAATGTGTCCCAGAAATTTCCCCTTGGTTTTTGAGAATTCAGTTTTTATTGCTGGCTGGCCATGCCTAAGACTGTGTCCAAGGCAGACTGAGATGTCTCACAGGAGAGCAACAGGGAAGACAAAAGCTGCGGAAACCCTGTGATGAGTCTGATACGATACTATACACATGTCATATGACCAAATGATGGAGAGGTGCAGCGTTAACTGTAATGGACCCATCAGGGAGAGATAAAGAGGAAAACAATGGCCAAGCAGATGTGAAAACCAAGATTTCTGAAAAACAGGAGGGAAATGTATAGAAGCATTTAGACCTGATGAGAAGTAACTCCTAAGGAAGAACAGTGGACTGAGAAGGGAGGTAATAAGCTATAAAGCTGGAAATGTGCTCACAGCACTCATAAATTGTGCATAATTAAGTGGGAGTAGGCAAAAGCTGGACAGACAGAGTCAAAGGTGAGAGCTTCCCCCTCCCCCTTCTGCTTCTATTAAAGCAGATTTGTACTGCAAAGAAAATGCATTTTAGAAGAAAAATATGAGCCTAATGATGAAGGTGAAATGCATGGGACAAAGGAGGCTGGAAGGTCTGCTATTCCTGTGAATTAGCTTGCCACGGTTGGCAAGCCCTTTGCTCCATGTTCCCTCTCGCTCTCTCTCACAGGACCAGGGGCAAAAAGTGCTAAAACTGTAGAATGAATAAAACCATCCCTCTTCCTATTGACTTACTCTTGCTTTGTTATTTGTATTTTTTAAATATACAAGATGGGTTTAGATTCAATGCTACTTTATACATTAATTATTCCAGTAATCTAGTCATGGCTTCTTTCATATCATACTGCACTGAATTAACTACATTATAAAATGGAACCAATATCAACTACAAAAATCCCACCCGTCGAACTGGTCAATGATTGCACCACAAAGACGTAAATGATAGGGTTGGAAGAGGCCTGTTTTTCAGCCCGGCACCCAGCATCAAGCAGGATTTTCTTCTACACTAATGTTAGAAACATTTTATCTGAGCTGTATCACTATATTATAAACAATGGCAGCTCAGCAACTGCATAAAGAAAGCATAGCCAGAAACCTACCCACCCGCACTACTGCATTTTTTCCCCTTCACATCTAACCTGGGCAATCTAGTTTTATTTTCTGTATATGCAGCCAACAACTCTTCTGTTAATCCCTACGGCATATATATAAACCAGTAAGCCTAAAAAAATGCCATGTTATCCAGACTCAGAAAGAACAGCAGCGTGACACTGCTTTCTCTCCCACGTGAGAGTTCAAAGGGTGTTCCTCTTGAGGTACAATTAATTGTGGGAATGCTGCTATCCAGAAAGCACCTATCATCCATTCATTTTTTAAAGATTAATCAATAAATAATAACATTTAGCACATAACTGTCTAAATGCACCTTACAAACACTGATGGGTATTTGACAGTTTCCTAAGTTGTGGTTAATATATGCAACATTTCTGGCAAAGCTTTTCAGTTTTCTCAGTCATGATCTGAAGCAAATTATGCAGTCCAAAGCCCTACAGAGCTCTCAGCCTTTACTGTGCAGTATGCTTTGTTTTCAGTCTTTGTACAAATTAACAGATACTGTGGGACCTTTACAAGACCTGAGGAAGGTATGAATCTTAAGCCTCTTCAGAGACTTAGTTTACATGAGACTACTTTATTAGCTACATATGGCTTATAATGATACTACAGCTTGTGAAAACACACATTCAAAGGTTAGCTAATCTAGATAAGAGCTATTTCACCTACAGACGATAACTCAATAAAGCAAGTGGACAAATCATTTATTTTCTAAACAAAAAATATCTGCACAGCAAGAGATACTGCTATGGCTGGATAATTCTTTTTAAAGTCAGTTTAGAATGACCATGCTTGAAACTGTTAACCATCCTGCTCTACAATTTGGTGCTGCATTATAAATCTCTGAAAAAAAATCTGACTGCAGCTATTGATTCTATAGCAGAACTAAGCAGCATTTCATTTTTTCTCATTCATTAATTTAAAAGTTTCTATGCATCTTTTTCTAAAATCATTTTTGCCACCAAGTGCTCTTAATTTTTGCGTACTGTTTTAGGAATTTTTCCTTACGTACCTCCCATAAATTCTTATCTAAATAAAATAACCTTTAATTTTTAGGACATGTAAAAAAAAAAAAAAAGTGGCTTTCAGTTAAGTATCAAAGCTCTAAAAGTATTTGCTAACTATAACTAGTACCTTTCCTACTTTGCTGTCTCCCCACTAAACTTACCATGATTAAATGCCTTCCCGAAGTTCTGAGGCAGCAAGGACTTGATGCCACAGTTTGTAACATAGTTGCCCATACAGCATGTTCAAATCTATCCCTGTACTAATTATCAATTAGAAATGTAGGAGTTTTCTGTCATTTGGGAGTTGCAGAGGTTTTATGATATTCATAATGAAACGCTAGGTACAAACCAAGAAGCAGTGACGTTGCCTATATAAACAAACTGCACTAGAGAAGAGTAACTCAATACAAATTGAGTAAATATTTTTAGCATTTCTCTGGTATTTATCCAATAAACACCTCCTTAATTTAATTTTTAAATTAAGTGATTTTTTAATTGATGTTTATTTATTACGGAATAAAAATTCAGAATCTCTAAATATAAGACAAATGACAAAAAGTAAGGCAGTTCTTGGTTTTGTTTGATGACTCCAATGAAAACATGCTTTGAAGTCGTTACTTCAGTTCACTAGCCTGAGCAGTTTCCTTATAAACAACAGAACCTCCACAGTACAAAATTCAGTATGAAATAAATTATCAACCTACAGTTCAAAAACTCTTTCAAGTGACAGCACAGAAATGAGCCATTTCAAGGACAGAGAATACACACTCTCACTTCCATTGACTGATGATCTAGCTTGAAAACAATCACCTCTACAATTTATTTTTTCAAAAAAGGAAGCAAAGACACCATTATACTATGAGGCTCATGCCACATCTTAATGTCTTTTTACAACAGCAGACCACCGCCAAATTCCACGTAAACTGGAACTTTTCTTCCTAGCTTGTATTACTAGCAAGCTCACCTTTGTTAAGTAGCACTAACGCTTGCGCACCTATTAGTACAATACTCTTAAACACAGATTGTTTAGGATGCATACCTTATAAAAATAAAGCCTCAAAGCTACATTTTCTTAACACAGGTTAAAAATAAAGCACATGTTCCTGAGCCATAGCTGCGCAAGTCCACTTGCAGAGAATGAAGCACATTCTCAAACGCAAGTGACAATACCGTAACAAAGCTGTTTGCTCCAGGGACCCCATATAGTTTAAGTAGTAAATCTGAAACCCAACGACTAAGCTGAGTTTAATCCAACAGCTCACTCCCCTCTGAGCACAGCCTCTCACTTCTTGAAACCGGCTGTACGCAGGGCGAGGGAGGGGCCGCTGCCGCCTGCCAAGCCAAGCAGAAACTCGTGAGTAAGTTACTAGGGGAAAAACAAGTGCAGCGCGCACACACGACACAGCACGCCGCACACATGCTGGGGACAGGCGATCACAATGTTTTCCAAGCCAAACAAGACAAGGCTTTTCAGCCTCCTTCCTTCTTCAGAAATGCCACTTATCAAACACGTGGGGATGGCGCGGCGCAAAGGAATGTGAAACGTGAAGTGAAGGTAAGAGGCTTGAAAAGAGGCTGCTGAGGTGGGGGCCGTGAGACAGGAACTGCAGCGTGAGCGGCACTCGGGAGGAAGCTCTTTTACTTCTAATTCTACATTTTAAAATCTGATTTCAAATTTAAATGTGTAAAAACACAAAACCAGAAAGAAGCATTAGGGAAGGCTGAGTCAGAATGCAGTAAACAAGAGGACTACAGGACTGACTGCTGCAACCCAGGGAACCTGAGCTAGAAAACCACTTCCGATTAGAGAGGCGCTTGCTTTCGATTTATCAAGTAAAACTGATTCATTTACAGTGCCCTAAGGACTCACCTAAACACAGTCTGTAAAGGCAAAAGTGCCTGTAAAATGGCAAAAGATATTTCTGGGTAAGAAATGCTGAACTGGGCCTATACAGTATAGCAAACAGGTACAGCGGTTTCTGAGGTAAGTGACATGTAAAAATGGGTGGTTATTACATTGATGGCAAAAATATCTCGTCTGGTAGTTCAGAAATCATTAATGACATTTCTTCAGAGAATATGTTTATTGTGGACTTTATTTCTGCTCATTTCTGAGGTAAGTTCTGTCATTTCGTAAATAACAAAATAAATTTCCTACTATTTCTACTGTTAAAATAGGAGTCTTATTTAGCTGCATTTACAGAAAATAAAGCAAATGGGCTAATTTTTAAAAACAATTGCGCCTCTCTTAAAATATAAAGCAGGGTATTGATCTCATTCAGAGACAACATACAGGCAAGTATTCTGTGGCTGATGTAATTCAGTCTGGAGTAATCAAAGCTCCATGCTTAAGGATAAACCTACATAATGGCAGTGCGTGATTGTATCCATGCCTGCGCTTAGTCACCCTTGCACTCACTGTAATGCATATATTTGCAATATCTAGTTCCAGTCTGCTGCTTTGGTTGAATCAGGTCATAACAGTTCAACGAGATGCAATTTTGGTCACTTGAAATATGCAAAGCAGCTTCTTTTTTTTTTTTTTTAATTAAAAAAAAGGAAACATTTAAAACAACGGTCACTTCCTAAAAATAAACTAGGTTGTTTCGAGTGCTCAAAAATAGTATAAGGATTTAAGGGACAATATAAAGATGGGATACTTTGTTACCCACGTGCAAAGCTACAGCTAAAGAACAATTTGAGAAAAACAAAAAGTTACTCCACAACGGTAAAAGCAAACCTTGAATACAACTGAAATTTCATCTTGCGCTACTGACAGAGAAGTCATGTATCTGAGAAAAGCCAAAATATAACGGTTGAATAAAAAATTTGTTTGTTCAGCTAAAATTGCTGTATTTTTAGCCTGACTCCTGGCACAAACTAACTAATATAACTATTTAGGAAAAAAAAGTGCAAAAACAACTACAATGGGAAGTAAAAGTGGAATTTAACAGATTCTGGAACAAAATCTGTACTATAGCTGAAGTATCAAAGGACTAGCACCAGAAAGATACAGCCATATATCTTTTTATGCTTAGAAAGCCCACACTGTACGGTTCATTAAGTATAGCATATTTTCTAGTAGCATTCATTTTAATTGCAAAATCTTTATCATGGATTTGATTACATCTTGTCCTCTCTCTTTTTTGGAAAGAATTGTATGTGTATTTCTATTCTCTATACATACTAAAAGGAAAGAACACCAAATGATGCTAAGTATCTGACATTACCAGAATACACTTGACATGGGAAATCACCTGCCACGTAAATGCTACACTGTCCGAGAGACAGCCTGGCAAGAATAATAACGATGATTTTAAGGCTGTGAATGTTTGCAGTTGTACTTGAGAGATTACTTACTTGAGCATTTTGGAAAGACACTTTTCATGATTGTTTGGAGAAGTTTACTGATTTTATTTAGAACGTTATCTCTTTACTGATAAAGACCTCTGGACAACATCTACTGAAATTAGCATATTTTTAAAAGAAGTCAGGCTCTTTTGAGAGTGAAAAGATAATTCTTGCCTTTTTGGGAAGTCAGGCTGCCCTGATATTAGGTTCCCTGGACTACAGAGGTCCATTGTTTTTTCAGAGCTAAATGGTTATAGGTTTGAAGTCGGAGTACGGCTAGACCCATAAAAAATTCACTACATTCCCCAATTTCCACTCCCACCATACCTCCTTAGTCGTGCCTCCTGAGTTTGCACCTGAAGAGATAGTTTCTTATTTATATTTCCTTTACCACAGAACACGGCAGAGAACTCTATTCTTCAGTTTATTGCTGAGATATGTGGCTCATCTTACATCCTTCAGTTCTTCAGCCATTACTGTGTTACACAATTATTAGACGCATTAAAGATACTGTTTAGTAATTTAAAAACCTTGTACTAAACTTACAATATTGATGTAATATATAGAGATGTATAGTCTATGATTAACTGTTGAGTGTCCTGTAATGAATCATTTGCTAATTTCACTTTAAAAATTAAAATTTCAGTACATTTACTAATCTCATGAAATTTTGAGCCACAGATGACTTTCTTCTAGACGAACAAGATCAAAAGGCATTTTAGTCATTGACGTTACCTTGATCAGCCACGTGAACTGTATAATCTTCACGTTTTCTTCATACCACATTGCATTTCATTTAGAATGTAATATTTGAACAATACTCTCACTATTTCTCTCTACAGAAAAGCTGGTAAGCAGCAGAGAAGATACAAAAGCTAAAATCACTATGTGGAGCTGTGAAACATTAAATAGTACCGAGAACAGTGAGGACCAGCATCTCTGCCATGACTTCCATCTTGTGCTTTCCATCTTTTCCCTTCTCTACCTCATTATATGTTTTCCAATCGGCCTTTGTTACAATGGCTTGCTGGTCCTAGTTAACCTCTATAACAAAACAACTATGACTATGCCAGATGTTTACTTTGTCAATATTGCCATTGCTGGTCTCATCATCAACGCTCTGGCACCCATGTACCTTCTAGGTCTTGCCAATACAAAATGGGCCATCTGGAATTCTAACAATGAAGTTTATATTACGTTACTTATTTTATTCAACGTTTCATCTTTAGTTACCATGTACTCTACTACATTGCTCAGTCTGGACTACTACATTGAACGTGCTCTACCTAGAACTTATATGTCAAGTGTGTACAACACGAAACATGTTTGTGGTTTCATATGGGGCGGAGCTATGCTAACGAGTTTCTCATCGCTTCTATTCTACGTCTGCAATCATGTATCCACTAAAATAATTGAATGTTCCAAGATGCAGAACAAAGAGGCAGCAGATGCCATTATGGTCTTTATCGGGTATGTTGTACCAGCTATTGCTGTACTGTATGCACTTGTATTAATTTTACGGATACGCAAAGAGGCTACACCACTGGATCAAGACACTGGACGACTAGATCCATCAGTGCACAGGCTTTTGATTGCCACAGTCTGTACACAGTTCACGTTATGGACACCCTACTACGTAACTCTTTTGGTGAGCACATTTACTAACGCACAAGGAAGACTAGTGGATGAGAATTACAGTCGAATATTACATTTTACCAAGATTTTATCAAAATTTTTGGCTTTCTCAAGCAGCTTTGTAATGCCTCTGCTCTACAGATACATTAACAAAAACTTTCCCAACAAATTACGACGCCTGCTTAAAAAAATACACTGTGGCAATAAAGGGTGTTCCCATGAACGCACAGTAGTACAGCAAGTTAGGACGTAGGTATGAAAAAATCTCTGGTGCTCAGTTACTACAGTCCTTAGAATACCAGTACTCAGGCTGTGATATTGCTGTGTTGGTACTCAAAATCATTTATGTGAGGGTCCCAACCAGGGAGCTAGAAGGAGCCTTCCGTTACAGTTAAATGAGACACAGTCTTAATTTCCAAATAGTTAAGTATTTGCAGAAATCTTGTAAGGCTCTGGCCTATGTGCTGTAATACCTGTGACATCTGATGTATTCAGTGCACTGAACTGGTTACACAGCATAAGTTCTGTCTTCGTAGTTCCAATTGCCTGAAGAAATAACTAAGCAGTTAATTGAAGTCTTGACTGAAGACACAGCACTTTGTATCTTGTATAGAAAAAGGAATTATCTTATTTTCTGTACAAAGAAATAACAGTGCTATCTTTGATGAAGTAAATAGCATTTTTCAATGAAGATGATCTAGGTGATCTTTAGTAAAGATCATATTACTCAGTTATGTAAGTCTAAATAGTAATACGTTAATTATAAATTACATTATTTAATTTCTTTCGCCGTCACTGAATCCCCTCTAAAAACTCCTAATTTACCATTTTCAGAAATTATATTCTCACACAAACTAACCTAAGATTTAACACCTATAGTAAATCAATTTTTTCTAGATCTAACAATTAACAATTTTTTTCTAGTGCTTTGTTTGCATCCTAAAACATTTCAACAATTCAGAAATATTTATTAATGAATTCTAAGGGAACTGAGAGATGTTTTCTCTGCACATTAAAATGAAGGACATAGTGGTTTACAAAGTTAAAATTTAACTAGTAAAGAATGTCTGGCTAAGTGTTATGGTCCACATATGTTCATGTAACAAGAGTAATTATCTTAAAAATAAATATGTTTATGATTAACATTTTGTATTTTCAAGGGATATGTTTGCAACAAATAAATAAACTTCTCTTTAATCTAGGGCATCACTGGAGGTTTGGAAACCATACAAAATCCTTCAATACGTACTAGATTTTAAAATGGGAGCAGTATGTATGAGTTCCAGTCAGCATCAGCTTTTTACTGACCTCTTAGAAATGGAGTGGAACCTCCCAATGTGATTCTTGAATGCACAGCAGAAGTACAATTTTTATATTGCACAGAGGTGATAAAGAAACCCAGTACAGATGGCCAAATTTTACAGTTTGGAGAGTATTTGAAATATATGAGAAACATAAACATGCCGCAGGTAAATTAGCAGTGGAAAGCTAGTTAACCCACAATCAAAAATTAGGAAATGTTAACCCAAAGAATTAGCTGTAACTGTTTTTGTATTATTAATGGCAGAGGGAGCAGAAGTTAAACCCATATTCTCCCATTAGTTTCAGGCAGCATGACAGCTTTGGCACTAGCCTGGCTTTAATATGGCTTAGTTGTTTCATTGATTCATCTGTCACAACTCTTAAACTCCACATGACTTCATCAACAAGTGTGGCTTTTCAAGCTTCTGGTATAGATAAAACAAGGAGTAAAACAGAATTAAACCTTTTTCATTGCTCATACCACAGTGTTATCTGATAATTTGTCCTAACTTATCAGCATAGAGACATGCATAAACTTTAAGTGGGAAGCTAGTGAGGTCACAGCTTTCTCAAATCTTGCCCTTTTTCTTTAGCATTATTCTAGTCATTTCTACCCACAGCCATCTTTGCTTATCTTCTTCATATACAAACATCTCTAAGTCACCAAAATCCTCATGGAAGACTTTCCATTATACTTTTTGATCTTGATTTGTAATAGCATCTCATATATGATAGAAACTTTTTTTTTTAACTCTTAAAAACCTATAACATTAAATAATTTATTTCTTTGGTGGTTTTTCTGCATGAAAACTATCCAGCACAATTATATCAATTTACTTCATAGTTTTAGCCTGTTGATTAAAACCATGTCAAGGCAGGATGCCTTTAGCATTGTGTCTGATTCACGCTATGGTCTACGGTGCCTCTAAGCTGACATGATGCTGGCTTTTTTGGTTTTTGGTAAACGATTGTTTTTTTCTTTTCTTCCTCCCCACCCCAGATTAGCATTTTTCTACGAACTGCAAGCTAAACTCTAATTTTTAAGCATTCATGCTCACTTTCCACAAAGAAGTGCAGAAGTAAGAAATCTTTCCCTACAACTGTCTAGCAAATAGGCTCCTCTTCTTCCTACCAGAGAAAAATTTGGTTTCCTAAAGCACTACATTAAATTTCTCGTGTAGAAGCTGTTAAAGAAATTCTGTCCTGTTATGCTGGGAAACAAATTCTAGCAGGGAGGGACTGGCTTATCTGGTGTGAATGCAGGCTTCCAAAACTGGGACACTGCCAGGGCTGTGTGGCTGACAGACAGCATTAAGTGCAATTTTAACTTCTGTGTTGCTTTCTTCTATTTCCTCCTTCTCCCAACACATCTTACTTATTGTGTCTAACAGGACTGAATGTCATATTTATTTCTGTTCCTTTCTCTCCATGTTAAGTTCGCTGCTTCAGACTACTGCCCTTTTATTATTTCTCTTCAGATTTTTTCTTGTGTTTCTATCTGAATGTGCAGTTCTATTTGATATTTTTTTGTTTAATTTTGCTCTTTGTTTATTTTTACTTTATCCCTGATAACGTTCACCACTCATATTTACTTCACTAGGCTGACTCTTTTATGACAGCTCAAATTTTATCACAATGATTTGAAATTATAAATGAATTTGTTTAGTAAAGTGGAAACTGCATTTTAAAAGATGGAGAAAGAACAAGTTTTATATAATTTACTCTTTCAATTTCAAGTTTTATTCATGTCCTTTGTATTTCACAAAAGTTAAGTATTTTGCATATATCCTTGATAATATATTAAATGTGATGGCAATCATGTAGACAAACAACTTTTATAATTTAATGAAAGAAATTAATATGGACTCAATAAATATTTTAAAGAGTTAAGTTGATATATCAGTTGCCTCAAAGAAACTGTGCCATGGGACTGACTGACTGCTGTTCTCTTACGGAAATTCTGAACACTTGCAATACCCTCAACTTGGCGTCTCTTAAAAAGCAACATTCCAAAAAACAACTTTGCAATATTTATACAAAAAAAGGGTAGATGAGCAAGTGCACTAAAATACTTCAGGAAATACATGGTATCGTAAATACAGGGGAACTTTTATGGACAGATCTTTAATATACAAAGTTCTCAAAAGTGGGGCCTTTCCATTTCAATACCTGAAGGTTTCTGATGACTTTGTAAATATGGGCTTATCTATTTTGCATTTAAATAAATATGAATAAAATATTGTATATATGTGCAAGATAAAAATCAGTCTACTGATGTAAAAAGAATCTGCAAAGAATTTATTAAATTATTTCTTAGTGTATCATCTAAATGTAAACCTCTGAACAATAAAGTGTACTGTATGTTACTGTATGTATATACTGTATATTAGAAAGTAAGCACAAGTTAAGTGCCATTATTAACAGTGTTATTTTCTCACAAAATTAAACTTAGTATTTGAGTTGATCTCCGGCTTATAGCCCTCTTGCTGAAGAGCCAATTAAGTCAAATCAATAAACTAACAAAAATGTTCATCTCTGCTTCTGCTTACGTTATTAACAAAGCTAGTTCCAGCCAGGTTCTTGTTGACTGATCTAGTACAGATCCTCGTTTCACAAGTTTCCGTTTGAGAACCAAACTGAGGTGGTCTCTGAAGAGGTAATGTCCAGTTAATGAAAGAAAGCAATCAACCACTAGAAAATTTCTGTCTCTACTTAAAATGAGGAGTCAGAGTCTTCTGTATTATGTCATAAAACTATAGAAACTGACTTTTGCAAAGCTTCACAAGGGAAGAAATGACTCGTAAGATATTCTTAATAAAATACCTAAGTGCTAAAGTCTATCTGGTCAGTAAGTGACTTTTTTGGCCTTCTTGATAAAAACCCAACTGTAGATAAGGTTAAACCAGTGTTGCGTCACTGAATTAAACCATCACAAACTACATGACTTGAATGTCAAATCAGGCATACTGAATTATTAGTTTTTCCAGATCACAATTTTGACATCATTCAAATCTTCATTATTCATCAGCGTGAAGTTGGCTGGGAAGAACAGTAAAAAGAAACCTCCCAAAACAAAATGAAACTACCATCCCTCCACCCTGTCAAACTACAACTGTTCTCAGCATAAAGAATCCGGCAACTAAAAGGATGGACTAATATAGCACCACAAAAATACAAGGTTAGTGATGAATGTATACATTGCCCATGTCCTTGTCATATCATCTCTGTGCTGCCACAGATGAGACACAGAAATCAACTCCCTGCAGAACTTCTCTTGGTTCCCTGAACAACGTAGATGCAACAATGTACACCTTTGACGCCGCAAAGACAATTTAGCTCTAAGAGTTTTAACATCCCTGATAATATATTTACTGCAGTAGCCACTGCATATGATCAAAATTATCAGTCACCATGAATCAATTAATTTACACTGCATATATGAAAATACTTCTGTGGTTACACATTCAAAATCATTAATTAGTTCCTTTTAAATTGTCTGTAAAGTGTATGCTGACAGCAAGTAAAGTAATTATTTAAAATGGTTATTGGTGAATTACTAAAAACAAACAAACTTGAATATCTTAGGAATCCATTCCATAAGAGCAAAACAGTCTGAGACTGCAAAACAGTCTGAGACAAGCGTTCCATCTCAGTGAAAATAAATGGAAAGAACTGTGAAAATAGGAATTATAGTATTAGGCCATTCTATTAAAGCCCAGTATCTCACAAGAAGTCTTTACTTCCATACAATGGTTTAAAGACCATTTTTCACTCCTCTAAATTGGAGAGCCAGTATTTCTAAACAATCACAGTGAGCATAATTTTCTGATGCTTCATTCCTTAGAACATTCTATGATATAACCATTATACTTTAAAAGGCGGTGTTTTTCATCTGGACAAGTCAAATCCCTTTTATACAAAATAGACTTGGAGTATCTGAAATGAAAATGCAGCTCATTAATAAGCAGCAAGTTAACTAGCCTACAGTTTTGCAAAGGACGCACTTGAACATAAATGCAAGTAAACTCAACTGATCAGGTACCGCCACTCAAATCAATGGGTTTGCACTGCTACAAAACAGGTCAACATGGCATCAGAATCAGCCCTTTTCCATCGATATAAAGATTTCACTGAAGACAACCATATTTTGGAGCAGTCACAGAGAATACGTATTTAACTGTATCATGTAACAGGAAAATAGGCACCAACGTTGACAAGAAAATATGACACCTATACCAGAGAATTCAAGGAATGTAGCTTTTGTTTTTAAACCGAGATTCAATTAAACTGGTCTTGTGCTATGGGTAAGTACATAATTGACAAAGTTTCTTATTTTTTATTAAAAATGAAAGCAGTAGAGTGGTCAGGCTGGAGACCTCCTTTTCACTAGCTCTATTGCAGCTGCACAGGATCAGTAACAGAAAATAAAAGCAGCGTTTGGCTCCTAAGTCTCAGTTCTAGTCTCAGTTCTTCTGTTAACTGAAGACTTTTAAAACTATTGACTTTTGCCTAAGTTTCTGCAACTGTGAAGTGCTCAACACACCAATGAATCTGAAACATAGGTGCTGAGATTAATTTTTGCAGGTTTTTAGTAAGTGAAACCTCATGTATTTCTGACTATATCATACAATATTTTTCCTAAGTGAAAGCAATTTAAATGTACAAAAACAGCTGTGCAGACTACCATGGCAACAAATTTGAAGTGTGAAGTGTTTCCTCTGTTTTACTTCCTTTAGCTTTCTGTTATGTACCAGAACACTTTGCCATATTCTGCATACACTATTTTTCCATCAGGAGAAAGGACAATGTGTTATCTATTTTGTCATTCCACTTGCTTTCCCCCAAGCTTTTTTCCTACAGTCCATGTGATTTCCTCATATTCCTCCCTTACAAAGAACGAGCACTTTTAATTACATTCACAAGCATACTCAAATCTATCTACAATCTACAACAGGCTGAGTTCTGGTATAATTACAAATCATGCCAAAAAGAGACTTGGGAAGTATCAGATTCTTAGCAGTATATTTGATGATACATTATATTGAAAGATAAATAAGAAACAGCATAAATACTGTCAACTCAGAGTCCTGGAGAGAGGACTATTAGGAGAAGAAAGAGAATACAGATTTCCAGTTACAGGCCTCTTGCAAGAATACTACAATTTGGATTCAAAAAGGTCCTACGGTAAGTATAATTTTCCTATGAAAATACAGCCAAAATGTTAAGACTCTGGATAACTAAAGTTAGCCGTCACAAATTCATTATTAACCTCCTAAATTAAAGTGTTTTTTTTATCACAAATCCCAGTCACATCAAGAAGAGGTTCTTCTATTGATCACTACTTACATGTTAGCCTAATTTTATTTACCAATTATAACATGAATTGAGAAGCCTAATTATAGCAACTAGGCTTGCAAATTTTAGTTTAAACTTATCTTGAAGCTAGCAGAATTTCTGTATTTGTTCCTTAACTCATCTTCAAAACTTTTTAAAGACAATCTTGAAATTAAGTCTGGTATTGGAACTATAACAATATCAAAGCCTTGATGGAAAATGTTTTAGAAACTCCATCTTGTGGTCACTAGCTGAATGCTCTTGCAGTTTACATTTACTAAAGCAGTAAGATTAGCAAAACTAATTAACAGATTTAAGATAATCATTAGAAAAAAAAATCAATTCCAGGTTCTGGTTAAGCACATAGACATACAAGCTGGTCTTGTCTGCAAGCAGTAAGAGTATTGCTACCAATATCTGCAAGAAGAAACAAAATTAACCATAACTTTTACAACAAACTGCTCTTGTGAGGATGAGGTAGACAAGAGAAAGATCTATTGCAAGAAACAAACCTCAAAAAAAAAAAAAGGCTGTGTGAATATAACAGATATTTAAACAGACTATTAAGTTTAATTATTCATAAGAGAGAATTATTTATTTAAAAAAGTACGCATCTTGCATTTTTCTATGACCCATTTGGAACTAGTCACAGTGGGTGAGAAGATGCTCAAAGATCAAAGGAAGTGCCATTCCCATTCAGCTCCAGAACACTGTTATTCTTTCTAATTAAGTCATGGTTTCACTAGTTCACAACCAAATAGATTTCACACTTAATTAATATAAAAGTTTCTGAAATTTTTCAGGTCAGCCAGGCACAGTTAAATTATCATTCTAACACCTGCAGTGCTATGCAGAGCCCAGATCTTTATAAAAATCATTGTAAGTAGAGATTTTTCCCCCATTCTTTATTAAAGGTAGAGTATTATTTGGAAATACAGGCACTTTTTGAGCTGTCATAGCTGAGCTGTCATCTATGATCTAGATGACCTACCCATACTGAGGGATTTATTTTGTGATTGGTAGAAACATTACTTTATAGTAATACTACATTTTTATAGTAATAATAAAATGCTGTTTATAAAATAACTTACGTTACAAACAATTCCCAAATAAATCAATACGAAATTACTGACGGTGAATCATGGGCAAGCAATTCTGAGATGGGAAGGCAGCAATTGGAGAGCACAGAGTACGGCTGTTCTAGAACATAAGGAAGAAATGATTTAGGCTCTGAGGCTTAGGTAGTGACTAATAGCAGTGCTTATGTATCAGCATCTCCAATTTCTGCTTTCCTAAACCTATCTTTAAAGTTCCAAGCACAGCCAGAAAGACTGTCAAACTTAAAAAGTTCACATAGCTCCATGTACCTTATCCTCAGTTTTTCTATTTACCAATAAAGAAGAGTTGAATCAGGTTTCCAATGAACTACCACATGTAATCAAAGCATCTACATATCCAAATGCTACTGCTAAGACCCAAAAAGCCTCAGTTACTATGGCAAAAGCATAAGCATCTGAATTCCATTAAATAAATAAACCCACACCACAACCAAACCAAACATGCAAGGACTATAATACAAAGAAGGCATACAAGGTTTTTGTTCTAAAATACAACCGTAAGTAAAATTCCACTCCATTTTTTAGAGATAGTGATTTCTGTTTCTGTGTACGTACTTCCCCAGTATTTTTACGTCAAAGACGTACAGTCCCAAGCTCTTTTAATCATGGACATAAGTTTGCTTGCTGCCAAGAAATAAAAGGCTAAATATACATAAAATTAAAAGCAAAACCTTTCACAAGAACAATTTTACAGCGTTACTTTCAACTGTGCATTAATGTAACAGAAGCCTTAGTATACATTCTCTTCTCAAAAGTAAGGTGCAAATTTTTTTCCAGTCACTGTATTAATAGCAAGTGGCCCTGAGGTGCTAAAATGCCACCAAGAAAAGTCTACAATATGTAAGTTCAGCCCATGAATAGGCCATCAAAGCATCTTTAACTAGCCAAGCTCTGTGGCTAATATCCCACTCAAGTTATTTGTTGTTACTTAATTTCACTAGAGGAAAATTGAGATGGGAAATACGTGGCAGTTCATGAAAACTATTTATGAAAAAATTGTGGACTATTTCACAATTCAAAATTCCAATCACACAGCGACTGCTTTTCACCTTCATCACAGCACATCGAGGAACGGGCAATAACAGCTATTGGGTATTCCAAACCAATCCTATCATACTACACAGGCGCAGTTACCTTAACAATAACATTACATCAAAGAGGCAAGAAAAGATATGCTACTCAAGAGCAGGAGAAGACAGGGCAGTCTAAAAAGAGACCTCCGACTTCTCATGTAGGGTTAGCTCCCTAACAATAACCATTAACTAATCTAGAGCTATCAAGTCAAATCCTTAGACTAACCGCAAGCTTACTGCAGCCTTTGGTCTCTCAGTCCTTGATGACTGTGGCTATTTGATGCTGTAAGCAAGCAGCAAGAGCTGCATTGCTCAACTGAGTACTGGGACTCTTTGCTGAACAACAGATCACAATGATTCAGAGGGAAGATGAGCTAGCCAGAATTGCCATCTCTGTAATACTTTACTACATAGATCTGCTTTAAGCCAGAGAACACATAGACTGAAATATCAATGGTTTCAGTGTCTCATGAGCTAGTAGCCCTGAACGGCATTTATTACAGAAGAGAGTCGAGCTTCTCATCTGCCACGTATGTTTATGAGAGAAAGAGACATCACATGAAAATTATACCTACTGTTAGGGATCTATAGTCTACTAAACACATCACTAATACAGGACAATTAAAGACACAGTAGTTTTCTGCCAAAAGAAAAAAGGTGTCTCACATCTGCTTTCTTTATAACGATGTCAGCCACTTTGCACTGAATATATATATTTTGTCACAGAAGGAATAAGATAGGTTAAAAAATAAACGAGTTTTGCCAACAGCAGCACACTATAGGTGGCTAGTGCAATTGTGTTATCAGGCAATCCTAAAATAATGTCACAGAATATCACAAATATTTAACTTCTACATCTTCTGCCTTTCTTGCCTCCACCCTATGCAGAATAGTATTATCATATATTAACCTTATCCATTGACAGTGTGCATACTAATAGATATTAATCACTAATCATGACTCACTAAGTCACTAATGAAAATAATACGAAATTTAAGCATCATCCCACATATTTAACCACCATGTTTTGCATTCTTATAAGAAACTGAATTAGCTCTTCATTTATACAACTAAGCACTAGTTTGTTTTGCCACTGTTTTCATATGACTTGCACTCTGTGATCATTCAAGCAAATCAAGCTGAACTGTTTTATTGTTTAAGAAAAGGCACAGCTGCTTACAAAACAGCAATATCTTGCTTCTCTTTTAATAATGCATTAACTTTGAAAATAACAGGACAATTAGTTGCTGTCAAAAGTACACCATATAACTGTTAAGATATTTCTGATTAACTTTTGTCCATTTTCATAGACAAGGCAGAATTTCAGCTATCAATGTGGAAATCAGAATGGTCTAAACAGAACAAATATGGGCCTGGGAAACATTGATTTTCTCACTGCTCTTTCTCCTATGGCCTTCAATGTATTCTATCCACTTGGGAGAATAAACTTCTCAGTAGCGAAGTTTCTGTATCTGTAAAACGTGGATACTTTTCTATGTTATTCTCTGAGTTATGTATGTACAGCACTGAAATTGTAGTGTGTTATTTTGCAGGCTCTCTATCATCTTCCAATTCAATATGAAGTATGATAAATGTTATTTCCCTCTTAATACAATTGAATAATGAAACTTAATATAACCCCAAATTACTCCCCGCCGCCACCCAGCAGAGCCAATGTGACGGATCATGTGAGTACGTAGACCACGTTCGTGGAAAGGATAGCAACCAACTCGTGCCATAGCTGTTGAGCATTATCCCATGCATGCACATGATCCGCTCTAGAAGCTTGAAATTCAAGATAGTATCTTCCAGCTGAGGACCAAATACTTTCTGAAGTTTTCCTACAATTTCCTAAACAACCATTTGACTATGTTTAAGCAGCTTAAATGTGATCTCTGTCCAGCCCTAGGTCCTAGGAAGAATAAGGCGACACTTCAAATTTGCATCTTTTATGGAAAATCAAAGTTATTTGCCTAACTTATATACTATTAAAATGCATATTTTTTCCTTAACCCTTACTAACTATGTGAAATTTATGACAACAAAAGAAGCAAGGATTGGGGTATACCTCCAAAAACAAATGCTATGCACAAAACAGGCATACTACACAGTCACCTTCATGTTTTTCAGTCACTACTTTAAGGAACTACTGTAAACGAAAGGGAAAAAATCTTACACTAAGATGATCAAAACCAAAGTCATTTAGGGAATTAGGGTATTTTGAATAAAACGTATGTATGCTCATTGGAAACCATCAAAAAGCTGAAGCCTCTCTGGGCCTTTAATGCAACCCAGGGCCATCCATACACAACTCGACTTTCAGAAACATATTTAGAATAGTAGTGCTAACCTTTGGGTGAAATGTAAACTTAGTACTGAAATGTTTTCCCTAGGGAACCTGCAACTCCATTTTTGAAATCTAGACTCGGATGCACTTGTTTCATGTTATTTCTTTGTTTTTAACTGTTTTGCCTCTATTTTAGCATGTTTTTATATAATGTATATTAAAGCACAACAGGTAAGATACTATGAAGACAGAGCGAGCTGATCAAACACTGGCCACAAATCTTCTCATCCTACAGATGCTACTGTAGATTTTCAGGAGATTACAACAATAAAAACGTTCTTTTCCACGGGTATGCTGGTATGAGAAAGGATGATGCAACCAACACATTCTAAACAACAAGGCTGTGTGCACTAGAAAAATTATACACCAATCCTTTCTTGCTCATTTATATCTGAGGTTTTAAAAACACTATTCTACATAGCCACTAAGACAACTGATGCTGAGCCAGACCCAAAACTTACTACAGGTTTAAAATCCTGCCTTTCAATACTTCATGGTCATTGCAGAAAATCTTGAAAAATAATCTACTGCAGGTTTACATTACTTGGAGCGTTCCAAAAGCCAGGACCCACAGAATCAGGGGAAAGCACCCTATTTTTAAGAACAGATCTTAACATTTTTGATATGCACTAGATAAGTGTCAAGCTTTTGTCTTGTTAGTAAGGCATTTGTTTGATATTTATTCAACTGGTTTTTCCTTCTCATGACTTCTAAACAGCACACTTTAAAAAAAAAAAAAACATAACTGCAAAGGCTGGTCTATATGCGTAGGATTACTTCATGAACAGGAAGAAAAATCCACTGGATGGCCTCACATACTTAGAAATAGCTGGGCCAAACACTACTTTTCTGTTCTGAAATATCTCACTGCAAAGGATAATTTGAACTTTACAGTCACATGATGAAACCATAGGTTTGCTAAACATGCGACGTGTATGGTTTGAGTTCCTGTTTCCTTTGCACAACTGTACGTTTTTGTAGTCAGTGAGCGTCCGGATTTTTCATCTTGATGTACAGCAGCTAGAGAAGTGACTGTAATATATATCCTGCTTTCTGCATAAATAAAAAGGGGCTGTTTTCTCCAACCGGCAATTATATTTCATCTGACTATTCACAGTGAAAGCCTCAGTTAATTGTATCTGTGGAGCATTTTCTTGAAGAGGTAAGTGTTTTATCTTACTTTGAATATGAAATGCTTTATTCATCTTTAACAGGATAAAACTGTGATGCTAAGGTTGTAATTTACAGTTTTTAGTTTTCCCTTCATTAACAACATTTGAACTACACAAAATAAAATACTACGTCTGGGAAACATCCTCATAAAACTGAAATTAGTAATAAAGCTCAGCTTTAAGTAGAGTAAATCTAAAGGCTGTTTTTTCTATAAGTAATTAACTCCCATTGAAGTGATGATAGTTAGATGGCAAAATACTGTGCAGTGGTCTTGGAAAAAGACTCTAGCTCATGCCCAAGGGCAGTAGTCCTTTAAAGGAAAAACATTGCTGGGTAATCATAACCACACTGCAAGAATTGTATGGGACAGGAAACACGTCAGCAATGTTACTTGAAGAATACGTTCAGTTACTGCCAATTCATTTATACTCTGCAGGAGTAAAAGTATAAGCTTTCAGCTTCTCAGAAATTGATCATTTCCCAGAAGTTAAAGGTAGGATTTCTTAAACCTTTACAACCTCATATATTTTCCAAAATGTAGGAATTTTGTCATGGTGAAATTACAAGAAAAATGAGTGCAGTATTTTACATTTCAATCTCTAATACCCTGCAACGTGCTCCATCTTTTAACTTGGCAGATCTAGTAAAAGCAGAAAGGATAAATTCACATACTTTATTAACACCCCCACTCCCCCCAATTATCTGCATTGTTTTCAATGGTTGAAACTGCACATATCCATGAAGGGCTGAGTGTCACAAGGAATACTAGGCATATTGCTTTATGACTGAATGAAAAAATATTTTTCTTCTAAAGACTGGTGACGAAACACAGGGAGACTGCCCTGCCAAACTTTTCATACAGGAAGAGTTTTGGTTGCCAGGGAAAAATTCCCTGTTTTAGGAACGCTTCTTTGTAGACTTTAAATAAACTAAAGTTTCCTTGAAACCAAGACCTCCATCTACCAGAGTTAACCATCAGAGGGGCAAAAAAATAAGAACAATGAAACCTTACAGACCAGGCACTCTCAATACTGAAAGTAGTCTTTTCACAACTTGCTATTTTTAAATTGCCTTCTAAACCGTACGCTCATTTGCTCAGCTCCATCTGTTGGAATTGAAGGATAAGGTATTAGCTGTGCTTCAGAAGTAAAAATCAAATATGTTCACTTCAACTGCAAATTGGATGATAGTGGGGAAGCACAGTGCCAGAGAGAGTCAAAACCCAGAGAACAGAAAGTGAGGCAATGTGAAATCAAAGAATGATCAACAACATGAGGATGACGATCTATTAAAATAAAGCAAGGGGGAGCAGAGGTAAAGCAGGGATCGCGTGCTGTAGGAGCAAGACAACACAGAAAATAAAATGCAAATAGCATATTGAGTGTTCCCTTGTATTTGAGATACAGGATATTAATCTTAGGAGAAACAGGATTAGGTCCGGGTTCTGCCACAGTTTCCATGTATGTGAGCTTCAACAAGCTATTTTGATGTCAGTCTCAGCTACCAATGAATAAAGAGAAGCAATGAAGTCAGTATACCTCCTATGTTGTGAGGAAAAATTCAGTAATACCTTGTGGTGCTTACACTCTAAGAAGACAGATTCCACAAAAAATAAATGACATGGGCCCCCACCAAGCACAGAAAAACATTACATGCATTTTGAAATAAAATGTATGCCATTACAGTACATTTACGAACCAGAGAATACCAGATTTTAATCATAACAAGAGGAAAAAAGGATAACGAACTCCTTATTATCCTATTATGGAAATCCTGACAGTATTTTGAGAAAAAAAAAAAAAAAGTATTCTGCTGCATGGACATAATGAAATAAAAGATGTGGGAAATCAAGTGCCCTCCATTGCTCAGCTGCTCCCACATCAGCATATCTATTTACTTCAAATTACATTAGTATAACCAAAAGTCTACAAAAATTTGAAGAGATGTTCAGCTTACTACAGCAGAAGTTGTGAGCTTTATCCCATCATTAGCATAAGCATACATTTAGTTTAGTGCAAGGAATGAACTTAAAACTTCAGAGATGCTTGTAAAGGCTTAAGATTTTTAAAGGTAGTCCTGCAAGACAGATGACTGCCTTACAGTCAAAAGGCTCTAAAACTGTAGGATACATGATCATAAATGCCTTATAAATGTCTTCCTTCATCCTAAGTTCACATTACCATAATATTCAAGAGTTCTCTAACACCAGATTCCCAAAATAGCTTTAGTTTCAGCGTACGCCAAAATTAATATTTATACTGATTATAATTATACACATATATTTGCGCTGCTATTTCCCCAAGTTGAATATTTCAATTCTACTTTAAATAGATTATTTTTGTTTAGTTTAAATCCCTCCCCAAATGACCTAAATCAAAGGAGATACACTTATGTTAGAATAACAACATCTAAATGGAGAATAACAACAACGCTAATAACATTTTTGTTATTATTTAATAGCAATGTTAAATAATGGTCTGCAGCTATAGACAAGAGCTGCAACCTAGTTTAAGCTATTTTTAGGCATTCATCTTGACATTTGTAGCAAATGAGGCCTAGATTCATTGCTAGCCTCTCAGTAATAAGATGCAGTTCCATCATTAAACTATAACCTGCAAACAGGCGGGTACAGGAAGTGGAATCATGAAGATGCACTTTTTTTAAGCACGGTAAGTTGCAATTACTGGAATCTGCTACTTAAAATCTAATCTTCCTTACTTTATGTTAAACACTCAAAGAGTAGCTAAATAAAAGAATAAACCGCTTGCTATGGTCAAAGAAAGATCTAGTATCAGTACCAAGGCCAGATCCAGAGTAAAATTTTAAAAATGTTATCTTCTTTTTTCAGTAATTTCATATAAGGCCAATATTATTTCCTGTGAAATCTGGATCTGAAACTAAGGTTACGTCATTTGTTTCCTTTGCATTTATACTATCAAAAAAGGAGAATGTTGCTAAGCTCTTCTGAGAGTCCGTGTAAAGAAAGTGAGTATGGTTACTTGGCCCACGGTCTGAAAGGATTTCAGAAGATAGCAGAAACATTCACAGAATCAAAACTAACTTCAAATGTTCAGTTTGTGAAAGGCCTGACAGGACTAGAAGAAAATAACACTAGAGACTGCAGTGGAAGAGCTTCTCAAAATATGAGTTTTTCTTAACCTCCTGAAACTATTGTACGGCGTGACAACTTCCGATAAAAACTGCAAGCCTTCTTCAAATGTTCACGTGGTTCCACATCCTCTTTCTCTACCTACCATCACAAAGTACAATACCAGACTAGGCCTCAAATTTCTCTTCTAATAGAAGGTCAGAATTTGACTTACACTAATTCCTTCGCTCATGTGAGAAGTCACATTCACTCCTGAATACTTAAGGAAAGATTAATTGTAAAAGTTAGAATTTCAGGGTCTTTGGATTTCCAGGAAATAAAGAGAAATCAAAGCGGCAGGAGGAAGCCAGAAGAAGCAAGCCTGTCGAGCCCTATGGCTGCAGCTGACTGAAAGCACAGACGACCGCTTTTATGCTGACCAGCATAAAAGAACAGCCATACAGGCAAACGGAGCACTGCAACTGCTTGACTCATGAGAAATTTTCTAGATTTTTTCCCAGCGCTTCAGTATCTCACAGCTTATCAAACAGAAGCTACAATAATTAACCCTATGAATTTGGTTTCACTGCTCACAGCAGTTAACTTTTGTTTTCCAAAGGTACAGGGGCACAATCCAAATCTGTCTGAACTTCTCTCACCAGCCACCAAAATTAAGCATGGAAGATGATTTAGAAGTCAGACTAATCAGCTTTGCTTCAGAAGAGATACTTTGGAATTACAATTTACAAGGGAGAAGTCATTAGTATGAAAAAATACAAAAGGCCAATCAATTCACTAAAAGGTTTTTTTTCCTTTCTATTTTTTCTTTCTTTCTTTCTTAATATCCCCCACTTTTCAGACTGAGCACTTTAATACAAACATGATTCTCTTCTTAGTGGTACATATTAAAAATCAGCTGAACAGAAATAAAAGCTCTACTGCAAGCATTTAAGATCTATTTCCTTAATTAACAAGTCAACCATGTTTCCTCCCAACACCTCTCACCTTGGAACAGATTTTCATTCCATTTTTCTCACGATTGTTTATATTTAACAATCTATTTTTTAAGCTTCAATATTATACTGACTTTTAATTATTAATTCACTCAGACACTTCTGCCAGTTCTGCCTCTCGACATTCTCCTGTACGCTGCACCCAAGCTTAGAATACAGCAAGTCAGACCAGCTAACTTTTGCCTATTGCTAGCGTACCTGTAGCACAAAAGTTTTCCTGGTGTGCATTAGTCCTCCCTGTAGTGGAGCCTCTCCAGAAATAACCATCTTAGAGAAAGGAAGAAATGCTGTCTTTAAGGGGACAAAGACCACTGCTGAATCAAAACATAACTCAATGGATTTATATAAATGAAATTATAATGATATAAGATTATATATACATTTAATCAAAGTCACTTCGATAAGTCAACTTTTCTAATTAAAGCTAGTATTAGAATTCCAATTTTTGGGAGAGATTAGAAATATCAGAAATGTGAAGTTGTGTCAGAGGTAACAACCACAAATGAACTGTCAAACAGAATTAAGAGGCTGACTTATCTATAATGAACACTGCTTAAAAACATTGATGTGTCTTCACAAACTTTTACCAATTTAAAATTACTTTCACTTTAAGAGTTAACACCACTAGAATTCCTTTATGGGAAAATGCATTATGTATAACTGTAAGTATATTGTTGTTGACTGCATAGAAACTTCTACTAAGGAGGACTTCCCTGTCCTATGTTTGCCTGATTCACCCTCTATGTACATTGCTTAAACAGATCAGTTTTGCATATAACTGAATAAAGTAAAGAAACTCAACTCTGATATAACACAAAATTGAGATCCTTGTGAATATATAAGGCTTTTTTTTCCAGAAAACAACATGCTACATTGTAAAAACTATACGTATGTACAATTTCTTCAGTACTACGGACCATGCTTAATCAGACATTCAAGACTCATTAGGAAATAGTCAGTTCACTGTCCAATGTTTAAAAATATTCATCCTTCAAAACAAACAAAAAAAAAGGTCAAAATGAAAAAAGTCTGCATTTTTCCAAATCAGCCAGTACAAGGTATTCAGAAATATTCTTTTGAAAGTGAGGTAATTACGGATATATAAATTTTACAGACCTCCTAAAAGCATATCTATCACACTCAGTTTTTCTTGAGTAACATATATGTTCTCCTACAAAGCTTTTTGGTTTAAACAAAGGTCCTCCCAACATTTTCACGGTAGAAATATTATGACAACATATCATAGTCATTTCAGCTAACAGCCTATCTGTATTACTCTTAAGAGTCTACATTTTCAGGAATTTATAACTCAGCTATAAAAACTGTTCCTGTATATTTTACGTAGCTTTTTATATAGCTTTATCAATAGGCCTATAAGGCACAGGTAAATATTTTCTCAAATTTGAGCACACAGAAAATCACTGTATTTTGCAGCTTTATACAACAGCTACATCTAAAATGATAGTATTATTAATGTATAAAAATGTTCTCGTATGGAAGCACAGTTTGTTCATAGTAATTCTTAAATATTCATACTAATTTTCCATGGTCTTCTCAGCACAGACTGCAGTTATGAAAAGCTTTTTTTCAAAACAGAAAGGAAGCAAAACTAAAACAAAGGAAGGAATGTGGTTCTTGCCTCATATTGTGATTATCTTTGCATTTTCCTCAATATGCAACATGAGCCCTGATACTGTCAGCTGGGTTCATATTATACAAAATTTCCACACTTGCCAGAGCAGAGTAAAGCTATTTTGTAGCTGTAACTGCAACCCACACACCAGAGTTGCCTTGTAAGCTGCCTTTTACCCTTTTTTGGCAAGATGGTGAGGAAAAGTGGCTCCACCTAATCACAGATCCAACATTCTTCCTCACCCTCATTAAGGCTGAATTTCCAGTTTACAGGACAGGAAACACAAGTGCACTGGACCCTGACTGTTGCCAAAAAAACTCAGTTGAAATAAACACATATCTTCCTGACGTGATGAAAACAGAGAGGAAAATAGTGAGAGCAGGAACCAGATTTAAAAAAAAAAAAAAATCCATATTTACCTGGCTACAAATATTAACTTATGTAAGTTAAATGTTAAATTTTTATGTTAATTTCAAGTTAACAGAAAAAACGCTACATATATACTGAAGAAATAGTTCATACTCCTGACTCCACATGCTGTCGCTTATACAAAGTAGAGACAATACACAACGTACTTTAAAACTTGTTTTATTTTCCTTTTAGGTTTCAGTTTCAAACTTCATAAAACAGGAAATAAACGCTACGCAGAAGAAAGGATGATTTCTCACAACATGACATGGATCAGCTACCCGAGCAAGAATTTGGCTTTCATCCCCCCAGAAGAAATTGAAGCATTCATAGCATCTCAGAACATCATATCAAGACTTATGCACTGTTACATCGCTTTTTTTGTGCCAACAGGATTAATAGCTGGCATATGTATTTTGATCATTTTCATAAAGAATTACTTGAAGTTCAAAGCCATAGAAAACTTAGACTTACTTCTTCTACACTTCACTATCAGCAATATTATAATGATCTTTTTTTCATTCACTGTCATTCCTAGACCTGACTATTTAAAAGCAACTCACTTCACATGTAACATTCTATCATTTTTTTTCAACTTAAGTTATTTCAATTCTCAGTATCTTTTGATTTTGATGCTTCTCATAATCTTACTCAAGAGATTTCCACTAAGGACTGCTTTGAGCAAAGCAACCCAAAGTCCCATATTGTGTGTTGGATTTGTACTTACGTATGCCTTCTGTTTGTCGCTAACTGAAGCAGTGCTGCTCGGCACAGATAACTATCACTTGGAAACCTATTGCCAGTTAGATCCTTTATTTGCATGGCCTGAATATGAGATCATTAAATTCACCTTTGGATTTGGAATCCCATCATTTCTTCAGATATTCTGTTTTACCATGCTCTTTGCTAAACAAGCACCTGCTGAAGCTCCTGCCTTACAACTGCATATTCGTACTTACCTGGCTGTGTTACCTATAAGCGTAACAATATTTATATGCCGCCTGTTTTACAGCATTATGATTCTCTTCAGGACAACGTTCAAATTACAGAAAAGCATTGGAACTCCAAAGAATGAGCTCATGATGAATACTGCAGAAATAGTGTTGTTCTGTGAGAGCTGTGCTAGTTTGATATTCATACTTTGTTTTCATAAACCATGCAAAGATGGAATACTGAAAGTCATACGGAACTGCAGAAAGAAAAACACCACCAACAATCACCTTGAAATACCAGTAACATCTACGAATCAGGAAAGTGGGTCTCAGTAATACTTGCTTTTTAAGAACTGTCTTTTTTTTTTCCCCTCCTGTTCTTCATATAGGATAATGGTTCCTTCTTTAAACCCCAAACTTAGACTACCTTCTGTGTTACCATAGA
This sequence comes from Struthio camelus, assembly GCF_040807025.1. Lineage (NCBI taxonomy): Eukaryota > Metazoa > Chordata > Aves > Struthioniformes > Struthionidae > Struthio > Struthio camelus. Next base: position 7,193,756 of record NC_090956.1, on the reverse strand, counting down.
AGCATGCTTTTGTAATAACACCAATGCACTGGCAAAGATGCAACCAAAAACATAGCAGAAAGCAACTCTGAACAAAGGTAAAAATCTGCAGCAAAAGCATTTTCTCAGCTGTGCTTTCTCTTTTGCCTGGAATTTCTTCCCCTACACAATACTCACATTTTTTATAATCTTGGTTAAATGCAGTAGCAACGGCAATGAATTATGGCTTCAGGGTCCACTATAATCCTGAAATTATACTGCAATGCTATAAGCCTGCTGCACTTTTATATATATCTCTCTCTATATAAACTTACATATAAGAACATACAAAGTATAGACACTATATTTTATATATATTTGTATATAATGAATAAAAAACTTTGGCATTCTTTCTCTTTCTCCATTTTCCTTTTCTACTTTTGTTGGGACCATTAAGATTTTAAGGTTTTTGTCTGAATTCTTGCAGCCGAAAAAAAAAAAAGAAAAAAAGAAAGAAAACCCCCTAAAATTAATGGAAATTCTAGTCCATAAAGAAAAATGCTGAGGCCCTTCTGAGGCACTGAACTGCAAAGATCAACAAGATAGCCAATTAAAACTCCTGTGCAAGGATGAAGGCTTTTTGTTAAACTACTCTTGGCTTCAACTTTACTTTAAGACTTAATGCAGTTATTGATTTAAGTCATTCTTGATAGGTTCATTCAAAAGTACTAAGTACTACACCTAGGAAGAATCACACTGGATAATTTCCTAAAAAAAAAAAAAAAAAGATAAACCAGGCCCAGAAGAGTATAACTGAGGCTTGCTTTTACAAAACAAAGCAGAGCCCCGTTATCTAATTTAAGTAAAGGCTCTCCTAGAGATAAGATAGGGAACATTATGCATTTGGATAAGAATTCATGGGTGAACGGTGCAAAGTAGGAAAAAAAACCTGAAATGAAAAATAAAACAGCAGCTGTGGTAGCCAGGTGTAGCCCTCAGAATCAGTAACTAATAGAGGCTGAGATATAGATGAAAAGTTTTAGATACTTGCTCTAAGCACATTGTTACTGTTACTGAATTCGGGCACAAGCCAACTTTTCCTGTCATGGGCAGGGAGGAGAACAGAAACTAGAGGAAAGGCACAAGAATCATACTAAATCTTGGATAAAGATGTAGACTTGGATTACAAAGTCCTAAAAATATGCTGATGTGATGAGAAAGGCTCAGAAGTGACTTGAAGGTTTTCGAGAAGAGCTGCTTCGATGCTTAACCACGGACCTTTGCATGGCACTACAAGGACTGCAATTGACTGGCTGAAAGATGATACCTGGATGCTAAAGAAACCGATACATTTTATTGCAATTGTATGCTTTGGAAAGTCTTCTTGACAGGGTCCAGGTTTGTATGGACAGTTGGTGCAAATCAGCATGGGCTGCCCAACTTACAGAAGACTTGGCTCTGATCTATCGGCAGGAACACTTTCTGCAAAACAGCCAAGAAGATAAATGGAGGAATAAAGGCCATTTGTCCAATAATAATACAGTATTTAGATCTGGTATTTAGACATATGGATCTAGTCTCAGATATCTAAGTCCTGAAATTTATGGAACATGACTGTATCACATGCAAGTAGAGCACAATATGTAGTCTCACTAACTAGGACCATAAGGACCAATGCTTCTGCAAGACGTAAAAATCGACTGGTATGATGTCTGCATTGTATTATGTCAGCCTGCTTTCCTGTTCAATTTTGTTTTGCTGCCAGCATGAACAGATGGATAATTAAAGGCGGCTACATAAAAATAGACCATTATAGAACCTGGTCAGAAAGGAAATATGTAAGAATCATCTCTTCAAACACAAGAACCAGTTTTATAGTTGTGAAAGGGTTTCTCAGTTCCAAACCTGGCATCAGAGCTATTGTTTTGCACCTGAAAAGAGATTAAAAGACAGATCGAAGATCAGCCTGATCCAGGAAGAAGCCTGAAGAGATAAGCTGTAAGAGCAGCATGTCAATGACAAAAGCTGACAGACGGAGTGAAAGAATATGGCAAACGACGCAAGCTGTTTATCCCAATTTAGATAGAGAATAGCATAGCTTCAGCTGCACCACAGATAAAGTAGGTTATTTTTTAGTACGGGAATATGCACAAAGGATTCTAATTCATTCACAGCTTCCATATATTTTATATCTGAGGATGAAAGACTAAATACTGGGTGGTTTCTGAGTCACCTTAATCTCAGTTACTGTTAAAGGTGCCCAAAGGAAAAGTCTACTGTGGAAATATATTGGCTCCAGTTAGATAACCTGGGCTGGGACCTGGAAACTGGTCTAATGGTGAGCGAATCACAGTAATGCACCTGTAGATAAGTCAGAAGGTCCGACACTGGTGGAAGCATGCTTAATGATACTCTCAATAAGGCATACAGCTAAACTAAAATCATAACTTTAACGAAACAAAACTTGAGGGGGCCGACTGTCAGAGCTAAGATTTGGGAATGTGTAGATCTTGTCAAGAATGAACTACCACGTATAAATCTCTGAGTACTCCTGGGTATAGCATTTGGCTGTCATTCATGCAATATATATGAATGCACTCTGGTCTCTTCCCTGACCAGGTCTATTGTCACAGGAGAAAAGAGTATTTTCTGGACGGCTGGTGATATGGTCACACAGAAATCTCTGTATACAGCAAGACGACTGTTTGGATTGAATGAGAGAAAGTAAAGATAAAGAGGAGAAAAGAGGCTGAAAATGTGTAACAATACTTTGACTTGCTATGCATATATCCTGTAACAACACAGAACAGTTTAATTAAATAATTAAAAATTATAAATTATAAAGTTATTCAAAGCTTCCACTAAGATTTAGGACAATGAACATGTAGACCTAGAGAAGATTTACTTTGCTCCAATTGGAACATGAGGGAGATATCCCTATGAGCAATGGGAAAGGAACAGAAGTAGTCCCCAAAAGACATTCTAAAATAGTCAGATTTGAAGGAGAGGAAAAGAGCAGCTATGGCCAACATAAAAGAGTTATCATTTTTAAGTGATTATTAATTTGGAGTGCATTCCCTAGGAACAAAACAAAATTTGCCTGCTCAGAGGGATTTTTTTTTTTCTTTAAACCAGCAATAACTTTGTTAAACACTATTTCTTCCAGGCTTCACCTAGTTTTTGAACAGTATGTTCCAGAAGAAATAGAGCATATATTTTTATAGGCATGCTGTCAAAATGAACTAATGGGATATACTGGAAAACTCAAAGAAGGATGTTTATTTCTAAGTTGGTAATATTCATATTTTTCTAAGACTTTTGCTTGCTTTGGAAAAAAACCTTCCGTTCAGAAAAATAAGAGGAATGGACAGGCTGCTGCTGTTTAAGCCTGAATTTCTGAGTTGATAACATGTTTTGGAAAAGTACACGTAGGAAGTAAGGACTCTTCTTTGCTGAACCAGTTGGCTCAAATTTGATCTGATCCCATTGCAAAACAACATCTGAGCTAAAAAGACTGGATTTACACACTTGAATCATAACTTGAGCTGCTACTCTCCCTTCTGTAGGGCTAAGCCTAGCCTCAGTAGCATTCTAGTTTCAAACTAACAGACCTCAAAAGGGTTACAGTATTATTTAGCTTGGTTTTGAGGCAGAAGATTTGGAGTAGGGCGAAAGTGCAAGCAATTCAGCTAAAACAAGTCCTCTATATATAACGTCTACATTATATACGTTTCACAACACATTGATTCACTTGCTGGAGTGAAAGAATGTGTTTCGCTTCCATGGCATCTTGATTCTTATTCTCTCAACTGGGATCAATTAGTGACAACAGCACTGATGCTTTTACCTGTGCAGCTAAAGAGGTGAATGAAGTGCCCAGCAAAGGACTGCTGGCCTCAGCTACACTGGTGGTAAAAAAGGATTGCTGCATTGTGATTTTTTTTTAATCACATTTGGATAGAGACTGAAACCCTATGACTAATCATCCTTCACTTTACCATGCTATGTGGTCAAATTTTGTAAGATTGTGATATTCTCCCTCAGGTATATTGCAATACACTTTTTAAGAAAAGTAAAGTTTTTACCAGAACCGTTTGAATGGGTACAGGCGTTGTCCCTGCAGAAGATAGGGCTGAACTTATTGTTTTTAGCAAGCAAAATGCATTGCTTGAATTATTGGCAACTGAAAAGTCGGTTCATAAACTACATTCTAGCCAAAGTTCTCTGCAAGCATAGAACACAATTATTTGTTCCTATCCAAACTAAAGAGTTGCATTATTTGCAAGTAAGGGAAAGTTACTCAGACTTGCCAGGATAAAGCATGAGGGTGCCTCAAAGCAGGGGAATGGGTCCAGAAAGAAAGTGCCATTCAGTGGATGAAAGAGGTCAGAGTAAGCATCCGTGCTAAGAGAAAGATGAGAGAGAATCTAGAAGGAGAACAGACCTACGTACTTTTAAAAGCACACAAACATGACAGCAGTATCTGTATTTCCTCTGAACATAATTTCAGTAGAGATCCTGATACAAATCCTTTTTCTTCTGCAAAAGGTTATATTACACTGTAAAGCACTCCAACACAATTTTGTACTTCCTTCTGCTTTGATGCAATACAGTACCTTGCTTTTTTTCAACTTTATACGTCCTGGCCCTGATCTTATTTCTCCAGGGTTCAAAGGCTTCATGATGCTTCCAATGCTCTTCCACACATCTTGGAAGAATCTAAACAGCTTTCACATCTGCAGGACTTATCCTGCTGGAGAAACTTCCATATTACGGTGGTTCATGAGGTAAGATGCGCTGGACGTCTTACTGTGTCCTCTCCCATACTCATGTCTCCCCCTTTTCTTCCTCATCAGCTGTCACCCACTTTTTGCAACGTAATAGTAGGCATGTGTGTTGAAGTTTGCTAAATTACACAGAATACCTTTTATATTCCACTTTAAACCTCTAAGTATACCTAAGTATATATATTACCTGAATGTTTCTTGAACACAATATAGTGTTATGTTTCTCAAATACTATATATTTTAATAAGAAGTTGAGTGCTACATAGTTAAAAAAAAAAACTTTAACAAAAATTTTAAATGCTCAATTATTGCAGTCTGACATTTCATTATATGTAGGCTATCATACCAGTTGCTATCATGCACATTCTCACCTCAGTAAAGGTGATATGGTAGGATAGGAAGAAATATAAGTTTTAACAGTGGCACAACTGTAACTACACACGGATCATTAAGACACTCATTATAAATTCCCATGGAATATCAATAAAGGATACAGAAAAAGCAAGTGCAATGCTCAATAGCTACTAAAATTGGTTTTAGGTATTTTGTATCCCTTTTCAATATGGAAGGGCTGAACAGTGAGACTAAAGTGGATTAATCAGTAACAATAACTTGAGGGGATAAACAAGAGAGTATATTCAGGCCTGAAGATGTTGTCGTCTCTTTTAAGAAATGACTCAGAATTCACATGATCATCTCATAAAATATACAGTGAAATACAGAACTCACTAATTACAATATAATAATACTAGACTTGGCCACATAGGCTTCATAGTTCTACTAGTATGAAGAAGAGCTATTCTGTGCTCTTTCAGAGGAAAACTTCCTAGTCATTCTCAAGGTATGGCAAAATGACATATTTCTTGTCATGAAGTAAAACAAAAAAATTAGCACTCATAACAAAATTGTTCATTTTAATAGCAAATCAACTCACGTTCATAGCTGGAAAAACAAACAAGGACAGAGAGACCAGTTGATTATCTAATGCAGGCCTCTATAATTAAAAGCTGCTAACACCCAGTAGCTAACATCATACATCAAGGAAAGTAAAAATCCTTCTGGCTATTTCAAGATCAGTGAAAACTCTGACGGACAGAATTAAGTACAGCAAAAACACATGATCAACAAACAACAGTCAAGTCTCTTTATAATCCTGTTCTTAGGACAGCAACAAATCAGACATGTAAAGCTGGTATCACAAGATTTTCTAATATTATGATTACTCCAGTTCTATAAAACAATCATACTTGTACACTCCTTAAAGCAAAACACTTTAGGCACTCCGTCCTCATAATCCTGTTTAAAAACCCACTCCATTCCACTAATAGCGAAAGTCTTCTATTGAGTAAATCTTTCCCCTTCCTGATTTGCACAAACTTTATCTTACTCTTAAATGAAGTAATAATTTACTCCAGAACATATTTATGAAGAGTCATTGTGTAAGAAGACCTTAACTTTTTTTTTTTTTAAAAATAACTCTGCCAAAATCCTGTGGTCCCATACACAGCACATTGCAACAAAATTAGCAAATAGTATTTTTCTGTCAACAGTACTAGAAGGCAAAGTACCTGTTATTCCCAAAATCCCCTGTGTAAGAATTTTTGCTTCATTTTTCTATAGAGATGAGATCTTCCATAATTTAAAAATATTTAGCCACTGTAATAGATTTTAATACATCCACTATAAAGGCATGTTAATTGTTTACGTCACACTTCTGAAACTGTAACACTGATTTCTTGAAATCCTAAACGCTGAGATCCGATTCATCTCATTTCAGTAGCATACTGCAATGAAGTACAGCATATCTGTTCATAGCACATTACATTACAAAATCAGATCATAAAAAGTAATTTACACATATAAGATACTGCTCTCTTATGGAATAAATAAAGGTTTAATAAACTGATTTTTTACTTAGACTTTTCTTTCCATTTTGATTTTATGAATTCCAGCCACCAGCAGGTGGTGTTTCTGGATATTTCAGCTAGTTTTTTCCCCCCTACAGATGAAATGCAAAACTCCACCTGCAAAACTGGTGTTTGCATGAAAGACTGAGGCTCCACATCCTCTGCAAAATAAGCTTATTTAACACATGTGGTTTTGAGCTGAACAATTCTAAGAAGTGTCAAGATGAGGACGGATTCCTGAAAAATTAAATACAAGCAGGCAAAATGGGAGCAACCTGAAGGTAGGAAAACTGAAATGCATACTATCAGCTTAGTAAATGACCCTTCTCAGCTGCTAGAGTTCTATAAATCTAGTATTTCTCTTTAGACTGCCAGGAGGCTTTTCAGAAGATTACATACAAAGCAGCATTTACTGTTATGCGTGTATGTGAAATATGCTTAGTTGCCATTTGCAAACAAATCTCAATTATTGATCAGCACAGCCGCATGTTCGAATAGGCTACATAATGAGAATAAATGCTAAAGGCAAAAAGGAGGGCAAAATAAAAGTTGAAAAGAATGAAATTGACAAATATGAGGTAGAAGATGTTTGACTAGTTCTAGCAAAATAAGGAACCAGCAGAAACGGGGTTAATTCTAGCCTTATAAGGCTGTTCAGCACCACTTCAACTGAACACAAATTAGAACGACCCTGGGAATCTATAAAGCTTGTTTTATTGCCAAGGACATGCAGCAAGATCTGCCTTTTGCTGTTGTAAACTGTCATTTATTTAAGATATTTTAAAACAGAATAGACTTTTATATCAATTTTTACTACTGAATGGTCAACAGGTGGCATTCATTGCAGCTTTGCACACCTAAATACAAGTTTTTACTGATGGTACAGTTGAAGTCGACACATCCATTTAAGCGTGTCTGTGAACAAGAACCAGCCTTCTGGCGTCTGGAAGAAAATCAGCTCTGGAGAAATGGAATTAAGGTAAAATGAAGTGTTTCACAGTATATAGTTACCTTAATGTTTGTAATTGCTTGGCTTTTGGTGGACTTTTGTACGTAATTGAAATCTGACTACAGACCTACCTTTTAAAAATCAATTTCCTAGACTATTAACTTATCCCTTATTGCATTTAAAGCAGTTTACTGCCTTACTCAGAAGTAAAGAGATGTTACATAAAAGATAACAGTTCACGTCTGACCTGCTTGAAACAAACACCAAGCCTTCTTCAAATAAGAATAATTTTATAGGGATGTTTTTGTATAAAGATTTACTTTATGAAAATGCCTCAAAACGTAGCAAACAATTATAGTATACTGATGCCTATTTTATTAAGAAGCAAAAGCTGTTAATCTTTTTATTTAAGTATCTGCTAGCTACTTCTAAAAACCTGAATACATTAAAAAAGAAAAAAAAAACACTCAGAGCTATATTGCTGAAGAAAAATACTCTAATATTCCTACTCCACTGGTGGTCTGCTCTTTTTCCTCTCCCAGACTGTATGAGTAGCATTTTAAAACATAAAATGTGAAAATATGCATGTCTTTTACTAATAAACAATTTAACTTTTACATATGTCTTTAGTGTAATTAAAATGAAAATTTTGGTAGTAAGATAATGATTAAATCACCTCAAAATTAACGTTAAAGTTTAACAGAAAATGCTCTAGGTTATCACTTTTTTGCAATTCCATTTGCTCGTGGCGTCTTTTCTTTTTAAATAAACTTCTAGCAATGCTTCAAGTCCACATCATTCTACATTTATAAGTAAACAAAAAGGAGAACTGACGCTTTCCACTCCTTTCTGGAAGTCAATGCAGTATAATTAATCATAAAGACAAGAAAATTAAGCATAATAATGCTGGTGTAAATAAATATGCTGGATGTATTACTTTCATTTCTAAAACTTCCCTTTTCCTTCCGTATGCAAACAGATGGAATCAATTGCTTTTCATTTGTGTTGTCTTGTCAGCCATAGACTCTGCTACTTAATAAGGTTACTCGCTGATGAAATAAAAATATATACCTATAAAGTTTTCTTCGGTAGGCCAACTTCACACATCTGATTTTCTATAATGTTTTCCAATACTGAGTCCCTAAAGGGTACGCAAAATTTGAACAAATCTAATTTTAACTGATTACATATATATATAATATGTAAAAAACATATATATTCAAACAATGTTTTCTACAACCTCAGCTGTGTATGTTAAGGCAGTGAAAGCATATGGTACATGACAATGCTGGGGTATTAGATTAATGGATTTCCATTTGCAAATTGCAGGTCCAAGGATGATCATTCATTATTAAAAGAAAACAAATGGAGCTAAAATTCTACTACCTTCCAACCTGCAAGAAGAAACACTATTGATGCTGACTGATAAAAAGTTTTCATTAAAGACATCCAAGTACCATTATGGTAGAAAGATTTTTACATGATCTTAAGGCATACAGGAACCTAAAATTCCCTCATTTGCAATGTATATAGTGTCCTGTAAAAAAAATTAAGAAATGTACTTCTTGTACTGTTATGTTTCAGTCAATTTCAAACTTAACTAACTTGGATTCCAATGAATTTTAATTTCCTCTACAAAGAGAGAATCTTTTTCCATTCAAAATGATTACTCTGAACTTCTTTGGAAACATCAAAAATCTAATTTTTTTTGGCATCACTACCAAACTGTGAGTACTGATACCTTTTCTGCAGATATTCGCACCATGGAAACTTATTCAGCCTCGATATCACCAGTTATATGTAACAGCACAACTTTAAACCTAAATGGATCACATTTGTGTAATGAAAGTATATCTTCTAGATTGGCTGATAAATCAGAACACCAACAATATGTTATTGGACTGTTCTTATCATGCCTTTATACAATATTTCTTTTTCCTATTGGTTTTGTAGGAAACATTCTGATACTGGTTGTAAACATAAGCTTTCGTGAAAAAATGACTATTCCAGACCTTTACTTCATAAATCTTGCAGTAGCTGATCTCATTTTAGTTGCCGATTCCCTCATTGAGGTTTTTAATCTCGATGAGAAGTATTATGATATCACTATTATTTGTACCTTTATGTCTTTATTTCTTCAGATCAACATGTATAGCAGCATTTTCTTTCTGACATGGATGAGTTTTGACAGATACATAGCACTGGCAAAAGTAATGAGGTCCAACATATTTCGCACTATGCAACACGCTAGATTAAGCTGTGGTCTCATATGGATGGCGTCCATTTCTGCAGCACTAGTTCCATTTACAGCCGTGCATTTGCAACACACTGGAGAGGTCTATTTCTGTTTTGCAGATGTAAAAGAAATCCAGTGGCTAGAGATAACCTTGGGGTTTATCATTCCCTTTGTGATCATCGGTCTTTGTTACTCATTAATTGTTCGAGTTCTTGTAAAAGCACACAAGCATAGGAGTCTTCGTCTGCGGCGACAAAAGGCTCTTCGAATGATTTTTGTTGTTGTCTTGGTTTTCTTTATCTGCTGGTTACCTGAAAACGTCTTCATTAGTGTTCAACTTCTTCAAAAGAAAAGCGAACCTGTCTCTTCAAGCAGCCCGTCTTTCAGACATGATTATCCTTTAACAGGACATATTGTGAACCTAGCAGCTTTTTCTAATAGCTGTTTGAACCCCTTAATTTACAGTTTTCTAGGTGAAACCTTCAGAGACAAACTGCGACTGTATATTGAACAGAAAACTAAAATGTCGACGTTAAATCGCTTTTGTCAGGCTGCCTTAACGTCTGTCATTCCTGACAGTAATGAGCAATCGGAAGTCTGACTTAGTACTGGTCGTATAAAATATATGACTGAACTTGTGCAAATAATGAACAAAACGCTTGCTACTAACAGAAAAACGTGTGTGTGTGTATATTATATTGCCCGGCTGAGTACTGAAGGTTTATATTCCAAATGTTTTTATGACAAGACTTTAATGTAGAAGAATGTTTTAGTCATATTTGTATTTAATTATGAACAGGATTATTAAAAGCCGAGCACTGATGGAGCTTTATTTTGTATTATACATGTATGAATGATAATACAGCAGAAAATTTCATCAAGTTAGGAAGACTCTGGATATAACTTGATTATCAGAGATGCTACTTTGCTGGCATATAAGGTACTTGCACTTAAATAATGAAGCTGCCATAATAGTGGGAAAAAATCATTACAATATTGATGTGGAGATGCAGAAAACATTGATTTTTCATCTAAACATGTTAAGTTAAATGACATTGCTTAGAAGAACTATAGAGCACATTCTATTCTAGCATGTATTTCACAATTAATTTTTTTTAATCTTAATATAATATAGTATAATGGCGAGTTTTCTACTCCTAAATGTAATCTACTGGTGTATCAGCACTCGATCAAAACTGAAATCATCATCTGCGACTATATCGCTCAAAGAACTTAACAGAAGCAAAATATAATAGTTCGTTTTGTTTTTTAAGGATTGCCAAAGACAATCTTTTCCAGGACAGACATAATTGGCCTTTTTGATAAAAACACAAGCATACATACCTCTACTTTCACAGCCTTCATATTTAAATGAAGGTGCATGAGATATCTTTACATTTAGCATGTCTGTTTTGATTGCCAGAACAAAATACTGTGGCTTGAAAAGAAATCACTTTCTGCATATGACAGAATAAGATATGCATAAGATACGAATAAGAATTGCTTATGAAAATGTCAGAAGTGTCGATTTGGGGGATGGAAGAACTTTTGTAAAAGGTGAATGTGATTAGCTCTCAGATTTGCACCTTACACACCATCCATCCCACCTCCCCAACCACTGAACTTTCAAGATTTTAGATGCCTGTTGATTGCTTTGTTCATTTTGAAAGACAGGTTATACTAAGAAAACAGATTTTAGCACTAAGTATTTGAGAACAATAGTTTCCAATTTCTACTAGAAAATAATAGGGTTTTAAATGGGGATGATGTTTAGTACAGGTTACTGCTGACCTTGTTCACTGGATACTACACAGATCCAGAGATCAATGTGTAAGACAGTTAACATATCACTTACTGTATCTCTGAAATGCACAAACTAATTTCACCTCTGTGCTGAGTTAATCAGATCTCTGCACAATAAGATGCTTTGTCCTACTTTCAAATGTTATACATGGATTAATCAGTTTCATGAAAGGATTTTTCAAGGATTTTTAAACATAGACATGCAAAAGAATTAATGAAGTTGCTATGCAATAAAGAAAACAGTAAAGACAGTGATTCCACTCATATTTCTCACTAAATACTTAAAGTTTCTGGGTGGAAACTTTAGCCACAAAATAACTGACCTACAAATAGAAATAAATATCCAGATATTCCTGATATTGACAGAAACAAGAACTGTATGGTGGAGTTCGCTGCAAGTGCCGATTTGCAAGTGACCGTTTATCATGATCTAAGAACCAATTTCATTTAGTCACATCTCTCCTGTAAAGCACCGAGTATATCTTCTTTCCAGAAAGATGCAAGGATTACCTCCCCTGTGTAAGACAAGTTGATAACAATTATTCTGCTACAATACATGTAGCCCTTTTTCTCTGTATTTTCTTGCTGGAAAATTAACCACAATTACTCACATCCTATCAACTGCCAGCATACATTAATTTCACCTTGAAATACTGGCCTTTCAGCCAACGCAGAAGGAATGGATGATTCTTTTAGTGACGGAGTTCCATGAAATAAGACATCTTCTGAGGATACAAATATATTTGCCTGTGCAATCTTGACACTTGCCATGAATAAAGTAACTTCTTTTGGTGTCACAGGAATACAATTTCCCAATTTCAATTGTTGCCCACTTTGCTTTTATAGGAGTAAACTCTTCCCCTCCCCTTCAAATATAGGATTTTTTTTTCTTTTGATCAAGACTATGGTGGAAGAATGTCACTTCATCACCATTATAGGTAACAAATCAAGAAAGTGCCTATGTTCAAAAACTTAACATAATAATCCAATATTAATAGCAAATATCTGCTCACACATATTATTTGATGGTATGTTTCTACGTTATCATATTCAGTAGTGTCCTGATATCGCAGTGACATCGAGGAAAGATCAGATTACTAGAATATGAAGAAAGCAATATTTAACTCCTCAATCTGAAACAACCTATTACATATGTAAAACAAAACTACAAATATGAGTTATGTGATGAGTTTCCTACTGCTAATATTGTGATTTTATGTCTAAGTACAGGCTTATGAACTGTACCTAAAATGATTAAATTTAAACACACTACTCACTTTAAATAAATAAAAAGCCCTCTCCTGGGCGCAGAAACTGCACACTTATCTGCAGAAAATTTTTTCCAATGGCAACTATGTACAAAGTAATATTTACAAAAATGCCATATGGCTTCTATGTTTATATATATTGCATATTTCATAAGTGCTAATCAATATGCTTTCTCCAGCCCATCACTTTGAAGTAATTTGCTACCAAGTCTCATCCATGTACACCATGTCTTATGCAGTTTTCTTTAAAATTAAAAGGCATGATCACCAGCAAACAAAACGTTTTCAGGGGCGTGCAGAGGAAATGGAAGTCAGTAAGAATTCTGATACTGCTTCTTCACTCAACACTTCTCTCAGGTCTCTCACAAATTGTTTAATTTAAAGAATTGATTCCATACCCTTCTCTAAAATGCTGGACTGATGACAAACATAAAATTTAAAATCTGTTCATGACAGAAGCTTACATTCTTTGCTCTAATAATCTCTATCAAGTCTACAGAGAAGAAAAGTCTAGTATGAGTTAAAAAAAAAAAAAAACAGAAAAAAAATCGAGATCCCCCTGAAACACTTACTTGCTTTTGAAAATAACACCTTAAAACAAAAGTGTCTTAAATGCACGAAGTATTACCGAATGTCAAGAATAGAAATAAACCCAAAGAGCATAATCTACCAGTGGTCTGAATCTGATGCGACTGAAAGCTCTCCTTCTTCAGCTGTGTAGAAAGTTGTGAGAAAAACAGTTGTCTGAGACCATTTAAACATGTTAACAGTTTTAGGAGATTTGCCAAATACTGGCTGTGCAAGGACAGCAAGTGCAAATCTAGAAAAAGCAGAATTACTCTGTCTGAAGATGGAGTTTGATTAATTTATGAAAAGCATCACATAACGTGAGTGAACGTGACAGGGAATTTGAATCAATGAGCCAGGAAATCCTAGATTCCGGGCAAGGCTTGGACATAATACTGGCAAGGTACAAGAAAGGTCATCCCCCCTGCTTCTATTCCACACAAAATTAGAAAACCAATGTTCAGAATAGTCAATCCAACAATTCCAAGAGAGAACATACCCTATAAAACAAATATAGCAAAGTAAAATTAGAATTCTTAAAACAGTTTCCTTCCATTTGTTTCTACCAAGTGAAAAAGGTACAAGCTTATCTTAAATCCCCCTAGTGTAATCTGACATATATATTTTTAACTGGAAACAGTTTGTCTGGCACATAAAATCCATTATACTAAACTTGCAAATAGGCAAGCCTAAAATTTTGTGATTTTTTTTTTTCTTTTAAAGAAGAAAATACTTTTAAAGTTTCAGGTTAAGCATCTACCTCTTAGATAAAATGTACTGGCTGTATAATGCAGGCTCTAATCTTTTTTCCGGACATCAAATTATGTTAAAGGCTAATAAATTTTTTCCATGCAGCAATTTTGCTATAGTTTATCAGCTCTTTATTGAGACTGCAAAAGGGAAAAGGCTGTCTGGACAATTTTGAATAGTTAGGATTGCAACAGGAGAAATCTGTTACAAAGCAGTTTACACTAAGAAAAAGCATGTCAAGTTCAACCCTGATTATCATTTAATCCCATTTGAACTTGTTTCTACCTAAGTAGAAAAACAAATGAGTATATGAAGAAGGCAGGTTTCAATTTTAATAGTTATTCACAAAGGTGACACAATGAATTGGTTTGATTGTGAATGAAAACAAAGATAAGTGTTTGATTTTAACTTGGGGAGCAAGTGTTCGAGGAGAGGGGTTCAGAATTTATAACAACATTTATCATATAACTACGGACAGCTTCCTTCTTTGATGTTTTAGATATTCTTAAAGTAGCCTGAAGTCTGAATCAGGGCTAAATCACTGGGATTTTTTCACAGGAAGAAAAATGAGATGAGGGAGAGTATTCTTCCCTGCAACTCCAAAAGTCTTACCTGATCCATTCAGCCCATCAGACATTTAGGACTTGTGTCATACAAACACGTGAGGCTAAATTTATTGTTGTGAGTTATATCTTTGCAGTAAAAGTTCACCCTCACGTTATCAATTACATCAACAGCAGCTCACCACTACACAGTTAGACCTAGCCATTCCTTGTTCAAAGACTATTTACTTCAAGAAAATTATTATTTTCACATTTCTATTTAATAAATGTCATCAATAAACCTTTTCCACCTTGGGATCGTGCTTTATCGTTTTTACGTTGAATCTGCAACAATAGATGACAGTGAACATGCCATTTTAAAGACATACATACAGACTATCTTGTCTGCACACTCTTAGGTCTGCTGTCAAGGAGATACACTATGATAAACACCCCGTACCATGTTCTGAAGAGAGACACACCAGACTTAAAAATTTGAACACTCTCCATTCATATTTATAATTTAGATGTCCTTTCTTCAGTGGCATTGTCCAAACTATTTATTCCACATTGACATACAGTACACTAAACTTTTGGCCTTTGGCTTTTGGCTTTCTTTTAGACTTCCATTCCATCATACGGCAGTATGACACAGCCAGGAGCTAAGAATAAACAGCTGCATACTGACCCAGCCACCCAAGATGACAACAAAAAAGCAATGCCTTCTCAGGACCTAAGATGGAGTAGAAAGTAATGAGCTGATGCTGCACTGTCTCTTATATGCTATTTCAGTTACTTTGCGTACATCCAGTGAATTCCATTATAGCAGCTTTAAAGATTGTCCAAGTCTCACTACGCAACATATTTGTTTAGAATGGCCACTGAAGGGCGTCAGCAAAGTCACTCAACTCCAGTGATAAAACCATATCCTAGTTTCCAATCTATTTTTCATATTGTTTAGTCTTCTACAATATATATAGCAGTTCCTCTAAGTTTTAAACTTACCTACCCTAAACATTTAATGCATCAGAATAAGCTTTCCCAAAGCAACAACATTGCTTAAACAGCCCAATTCATTTCCCCAGCAAGCAAAATTATTGAAAAGCTTTAAAACCTTTTCAAATTGCATAGAATATGCTTTCTGGAAGGACTTCAGAAAAACTGCGTAGAAAAAAAAAAGACATACTAGAGAAACAGCAACATTATTGGAGTATTGTTAAATTATCCTTGGAGATTGGAGTTAAGGCTATTTTGACAGAAAGAGCTCAATGGTAGAATTGCCTAATAGTGGTGGAGACAGATTTGTTTTCTGCCTCAGCAGCAGAAACATTTCCTTTCCTGGGTGTTCTCTCAATAGAAACAGTAATATAATGTCAAATAAGATTTTCTTCTTTCCATTCTCCCTCCATTCAGAACTATAAAAGGGAAATTGCCTTTACCTGACTACAGAAAGCTTTTAACTCTTGTGTTCCAGCACTTAGTTACAAGTGAAGTGCACACAGCAATTTGAGAGAGAAACAGAGGAAAGTGCTCATTCAAACGCTAGTTATGATGTTCCAAACAGCCATCTGTTGATTGAGTAGCAAGACAGAGATAATGAATGATGGTGCCTATGGGAACTTAATTTATAAATTTTCTTAGCTTTCAAATAGATAAAGTCAGAAGGATTACTTCTTATATCATTAAAAACTTAATAATTGTTTTGGTACAGGCATTTGATAGTAAACAGATCATACTCTTAGAGCAGGGAAAAACATGCCATGTTATTTTCTTATTCTAATGTAAAGATGATTGATGATGTATGACACTGTTGAAGCTTGCTGGCTGAGGAGTTGCTAAAGTTAACATCAAATTACACAGAACCTAACTGCACGCTCAGGTCACAAGGGGTGCATGAAGAGCCATGGAAAATTCTCCCTGTTCCCTGCTAGATTTTTGTTCTTGACTCTCAGTGCTATAGACCTTTTGGCTCTTGGCCACAAGATTTTATTGTGCGACCTATTTCAAAGGTAACCAGGAAAAAAAAAGTCAACAAGGTACAAAAAGACTTGAGTCTACCCCAAGTTATGAAAAGGCCATTATTGATTTCAATGAGCTTTGTATTACAGTTCAATATAACAGTTCTGTAATTATCTGGTTACATTACATATGGGTAAATATGAATAATGCTTATTTATTATTTGGTACATAAAAATGTACACTTAGGATAGAATGCCAGTTATTAAAAGCACATATTTTCCCCCCCTACATGCTTAAGACTTCATTTTCTCTTTTATACAACTCCCCGCTCTTTTTAAGTGATCCAGATCTAACTTTTCAGCACATTCTCTAAGCAGTTTTGACATGTTTCACACTGTAACATTGTAGCAGCAGAGCCCTGTCTTCCCTGTGTGCATCTCCTGTTTGCAAACACCTAGGTCACAGATGCAAATTATTAAGATAATGCTGAGAAACTTAATAAACATTGCACGATGTTCTTCTGTTTAGTGTCCTACAGAACTCTTATGGAATTCAATTAGAAATAGGTAAACGCAGTCAAAGATGGAGTCTAGTTCTTTAAGTAAGAGGTTCCCCTATCAACCATCCTCACACCCTATAGCCTCATTGTCTGAGGCAGCTTCTAGAAGTCCTAAGACTAATTTTCTGTTCTAATTACCTGTTGGATGTAACAGGCAGATGTTTTATAAATATGAATTCATTTAGCTTTGATCTAACGTATAGCAGCTGTTTTATCTACTCCATAACTTACTCATTAATCTAAATGTTAAACAACATACACTAACCTTTCACTTGGTTCACAATGTTCTATCTAAACACAAAAGGCATTTTGGAGGAGGAAAATTCAAGTGAGAAAATTCTAGTTTCTGATATATGCTATGGAAGCAGCCATCATCCCCCTCTTACCTGCTCCAAAATGTTTTTTGGTTTTAAAAATAATTCCATCAGTGCACAACAGTTTGTACTTTTAAAAAACCCTTATGCTAGACTCCCATATTGTTAAAAAAAAGCAGTGGTATTCCATCAGGGACACAAAACTGCTGCTTTTTGGAATTAGCATACTTACAAATACTCAAATCAATGCCATTTTTGTTAATGTTAATTTGTTGGAAAGACTAAGTCGTATCAAAAGCAATAAACAGGAAGTAACAAATCCACAAGATTCAGGCTTGCACTAGTATGTTACACTGTATGCACTTCCTACTCTAAAACCCTATCAAGAGTAATCCCTTTTCCTCATTTCCTTGTTCTTTATCATGTATCAGAAGGTAGCACACTTAACCTTTCAGGTTTGCAACTTAATTTCTTGACGAGGGGAATGTGTTTTGAGCGTTCAAACATGTAATGGAACTTTTTTTGTCCCCCCTACGCTTACGCTTTGAAGTTTCGTGTCCAATTTTCCATATTAAATAATTTGGTTTTTTTCCAGCAATTTTCATTTATGATGCCACTCTACTGTGAATTAAAAGATATTAACATGCTACAACAACAACAAAAAAAGACCAACCCATAACTGACAAATAATACAGTCTTCTCATTTGAGTGGAGCAAGGTGGCAATGCAGTCAAGCAGACCTAGCCTCTGCTGCTTCCTTCAGCAACAGCTTGAAGACCATTACTCGATAACTTTAGCCCACTAGCTGGAATCCTGTGCTGAGTTTCAATTTGGCGAAAATGTTTACAATGAAGTCACAAAAGCAAGAATTTATATTAGAAACCAACAAGAACGCTCAGGGAAAGTTCTCACCGCAAAGTAAAGAATGGAAACTGAGAGAAAACGCTGAATATGAAGAAAAGAAGGAAGAATTTCCTCTCTTTATAGCAAAGAAGGGACTGTTGTGCTTCACGGTCAAACTCCCCATCCCTTGAATATCCTGGTGATATTATAAAATAAATGAATTAAATTTAAATGTATATAGATTAAGGCAACTACCTAGAACTAGCATGAAACTTTTGCTGGTTAATATGTAATGAAGAATGCGCAATTCCTTTAAACAAAAGTAAGAAATACACCACGTATTGTTTATACCAAACACAGTTGGGGATGTGAGCCTTTCGCCTGGGAAAACCATCTTCAAAGTAGCAACTGTTTTCCCAGCTGTGAATGCTTTTTCCTGGGAAATCTATTCCTCCCATTACAAAAATAATTTTCAAAGGAATGTGAAATTATTCAGCCTAATCTATGCATATCCGTATTTCAGACACTATTTTGTACTTTCTTAGACATTTCATTTACAAAAGGCCTAGTATTATCTGTAAACATTATATGGTGTCATAATGAAACTTACCAGTTTTAAAAAAAATAAATAAATGTATGATTTAGCAAAATAATTTAAAGTAACTCTACAGATATTCTGAGGAAAAAGTGCTACCAGGAAACAAACGTTTCAATCCCATAAGCAGCTGCCCTCAAAGTTGTTTTTTTTTTTTTTCTAATTTGAAAAATCTTGCTGAGATATTAACAAAGGAGAAAAATCAAGTAAGAGTCCACACAGTAAGTCATAAATGCCAAATTAATTTATAGCCTGTATACCATATCTTCATAATTTTTTCCAGTTATCAGGCCATCCTGTGGAGAGGCAATCAGAAGCCAATGGGTACCAGCAAACTTGTCTCTTTGCGCAAGTGAAAAAAATACAAGCAGAACAAGGCCAAACATTCATCTGAAAGGTAACCCAAAGAAAAGAGAAGTAGGCTTGACATTTCCATTACAAATTGACCAAAACAAGCAGACTAGCAACATCCATATAACATTTACCTTCACCATTTTCAGAAGTAGCTATCATTCCACCTTTATCACCATAAGAGATTAGTTTACCAGAGGTATCCATTTCAAAAAAATGTTGTTCTCAACTGCTGATGTATCTTTAGATACAAAGGGAGTGGGAAGGAAGATTGCATCATCTCTTCATAAGATAGGCAAAACTCAATTTTATGTTACATAAACAGATATAAACAAAATGGTCAAAAAACAGCACAAGGTAAGATTCTTATCGTGGGAGGCCTACGCTAAACAAAAGGAACTTTTCAGTAATTATTTTCCTTTTTTCAGCATGTAAGACTGGATTTCTACATAATTTTTAAGCAAAAATATTAACAAAAAGGCATAACACTAAAGCATACAACATCAGATTAAGATGGTAGTGTGAAAGTAAACAAACGCAGGAAAAGTTGCTAGCAGAGTCACAATGCAAAGGCTTTCTGAAAAGTTTTTGTATATAAGCAAAGATACAGCTACATACTGAGTCTGAAATCAGAATACCCTGCAACAGTGCAGTTGAAGTTGTAACTTGATAGCACTTTTCAGCAAGGGAAAAGAAGAGAGTTATTTTGATGGTTACAAGATTAGCCTCTTATTAAAGAAAACAATAAATTAATGGAAAAAGTAAAAGACTTGTTGAGCTTGTCTGCAGATCATCTACAACTCATTTTTGACAACAGGCTTTGGCATGAATTAGAGAGCTGTCCAAGAAATAAATACACTTCCAGATGATAGCTTTATGGTATCCGCTTAATAGGTTTTGTAGGATTGTCTGGTTTGCATTCATTAAACATTCAAATTACTATCCCAGTTACCTGACTACAAGCAGCATTTTAGATACTACAAAGTAGCATTCTTAGCAATTCCACCAAGCTTGTGCCAAAATATTTATCTCCACAGCTTAAACAACATAATTTTACGAGGCTTTCCACCACTAAAAACAAGACAATGATTATAAAGAATCATTTTTTGTGGCTTGCTTAGCTGTAGTACTAGTTTAGTAAGTCGTCATTGGCCTTTGCAATAACCCCCAAAAGGCTGAACAGAAGAATGCTTTCCCTACTAATTTTGCCATTTTCCATTTAGTAAATAGATCTTACTGTTTGGGCACCTGCACACTAGCCCTCTGATTAAAGAAACACTATGCGCTACTTGTTTATTTGCCATTGTTTGGACTATTTGTATGGAATCTCAAAAATTAAATTCCTTTCCCACTGATCTTGCCTTTATCTGGGGAAAAATGTTGATTCCTCCTCCTTCAACCATTTGCAGTGTTGAAAATAATGACTAGGAGCATACAAGAACACCCCTACTGACTGTAGGACCATTACGTAAAATAACATAGCGTCCCTTCAACCGTGCATAGCAGGATTTGGGATTATCGATTTATATTCTTTGATTGGTTTATTTATTATTGATTGCTTCTTACTCAATTTTACTTAAGGCTACAGTGTTTGCTAAACTAAATTGGGGAGGAATGGTAAATGAATATTGTTTTCTAAGGGTTATGAATTTTGAGTCTGTCTTGCTTAAGAGCTGTTCAGCTTTGGAAGAATTTCTCACTGTTTGGGAGGAAGTCTGCAGCTCTGAAAACAAGACTGGAGAAACCCTTAAGTTACAAGGTTAAGAGATCCTTTGATACAGTAAGGTCATTCTCAGTAGAACTCAACTAGCCTTCATAAACAACACAATCACAACTTGTAGGTAGGGAGCAACACGTTGCGCTTGTCAGTACTGCTCTTTCTATAAACTGTGTAGCACTGGGGCAGCTAAAATTTAAAAGATGAAGAAATCCATAAGCAGAATAAATATTTGGGTAATTGCAAACAAATACTTCTAATGCTTCTGTTATTTCAAGATTATTATTTAGCAACAGTGTAAATACTCTTTTCAGAGAACTGAAATAAAATCCACTTGCTGAGACACGTCCGTTAATTTTAAGAAGCCACTAATTAACTTATGACCACCAGTCCAGATTGCACATTTTAAATCTCTTTTCCTTATGCCTATACTATGTGACAATTCAAAGAATGATCTGCAAATATAACAAGGTTTAAAATACAAGTATGCTGACAAACTAAAAATCATTTAAAAATAAACAAATATTCAGACATCTAAAAAACGTTAAAAACATATAGGTTTATTGCCGAGTAGCTAAATAAAACAGTAACATTATGAAAATCTGTCAAAAAACCCACAAGGTTCAATAAAGATTAAGAACTTATATCATTCAGCTCCCCTACAGAAATGTCATTTAGAGCTGTGTCGTTCTAGGATCATTCATGAAAACATTTTTATTGGACTTAAATTGCTCACTGCTATTTAATGTAAACAGAAGAAAGTGAGTAGATGAAAATCAATAAAACATCAAGATTACTCTGAAAGGTCAAGTTGTTCCAAGGTAACATGCTTTAGTCTTAGGCTCCTGAGAATTTTTCAAAGAAATTTCATGAAAAGAATGATCAATGTAACACTAAATCCAGTCACTTAAGACACATTTTTACCTTGTCCTCCTGCAGCTCTACAACAAAATCAATTAAGAGATTTACATTTTTCACTTCAGAGGCTAAAAGTGCCCTACTAAAAAATAATAAAAATAAATCATGGGTAAGTGCAGCAGCTTAATGATCCCATGAAACCCCTCCCCCACCAAAAGCAATGTATTATATATCTGAAGTTCAGTGTTCTAGAGCTATCTTTTGGCTTATTTCCATCCCATGTAAGATTCTTCAGAAGAAGACGAGTCCTATTCATTCTTGCTTCAAGAATGCCAAAGTTTTGTTTAATTCAGTTACTGCATTAAAAGGCAACCATAGCTCATCGGGAGCCAGTCAGTATGCTTCGGGCATTTCTGTAGATAAAAATTTTAAAATTTATCAAAGTTCCAGCTTATTTTAAGGTAATGAAAGAAAAATTAAATTTAAAGAAAATAAGGTTCCAAAATAAACACTCTCAGCAGTTGTCCAAATATCTTGTTCCAAATTTCTTCTTTGGAACTATCCAAACTAACTGAGCACATCACTCTGCAGCCTCAGCATTGCTTCTCTAGTCTTTCTGTACAAATCCTCATGCAAAGCAGTTTTATCTTGTTTTCTACTACATTTTCCATGCCGACAAGGTTTGATGACCAAAAGCATTTTAAAGCATAACTGCCATTGCGACTAAACTATTTTACATAAAGCTAGGAATACACGTGCTGACTAATAATCATAAATTGGCAAACAGTTGACATAGTCATTAACCATTTCTGAGGTAAAATTGTTTAAGATCTGCCTAGCATTTTTCACTCTGAACAACCATTTCAAATAGTAGAAAAGCATAGTTTAGTAGACCACAGTTTTCCTATCAACAGTTATAGTTTATAAAGCTGATGCCAAAACATGGCTCACCATAGACCTTATATGGTATTCCACAAAAGTAGCAGTACATACGTGTGTTTAAGCCACCCACTAACACCAACTCTTACAGTTCCAAGGACTGTTGTGCCTAGTGATGTTCCATGACAGCATTAAGGATTCTGTTTTCAATTAAGTATTTGCCTTTTCTTCCACAGTCCTATAGTCGGTGAGATCAACAAAATTTAATTTGTGTGTTCTAAGAGCTTATCACAAGACATTAAATGGTCCAAAAAGGCCCTGTTTTCTAGGGGTCTGAAGTTTACCTGGCATTTTTCACTTCTACGTGAAATGCTACAGACCATCACAGCAATGAAATTTTAATTTAGACATTTCAGTTTCACACATTTTTTCCTGGAAAATTATTTTAGTTAAAATTGAATTATACTCCTGTGTACTTACAGCCTATAATACACACCTTACAAAGAAAGAAGGAGAAATATGCCCCTTAATGAGCTATAAATATCAGATTTTCTATTTTTGCTTTGATAGAGATGGAGATAGACTCTTTCCTTACTTTACCTAGGAACATTTCTGCTGACTTCAAAACTGCAGAGATTTCCAGATTTTGCAGACCTTTGAATACCTATTGCCAACAGCTTTTTTCGATTAAATTTCACAAACTCAACGTAGTAGCTAGATATATTTATACATGCATGTGCACAAACTCTCAGAAAACTGCTCTTGCCAAATGAGGTTAAATAAAATCTAATAATAAAATAGGAAATACTAGTTTTTAGTTATATGATTTCCACTGGGCTGCACATCTCATGATAAATGAAAGCAACAAGTAGCACTAAAATCTATTTTATGTTAGGCCAGGAAATATATGAGTGTTTTGCAGGACCACACCTAATACCACCTCAGGAATTCCTAAGGAAAAAACATTTGTTTTTCCTTCTCCAGTTCTTTACAGTACCAAACCACTTCATATTTCTTGGGTCTACCTTCTACATTAACCATTTAGAACAGCAGAATTCAAATGCCTTGTTTATGCCTTATCATTCCCACCAGAACAAGCTTACAGGTTTGGTTTTTTTCCCCCCATAAAATGGCACACTAGTAAGCTAGCAGAAACGTTCCAGTGAAATAACTGAAGGATAGGAGTTGGAAAGAAAGAAAATGAAGTGTTCACTTTAAAAAAAATCGCCAAATTGCTCATTTCACTTCCATAAAATTCATTCATGAAGTGTTCCATAACACAAAGAGACTGCTGACACCTTCTGGTCATTTGACATTCTCTCTAAAGACAACAGGCTTTTCATGGAAGTCTTTCATATTTTTCCAACCACTCAGGATCACATGAAGAATTAAGCTACGCCTATACTGCCATATGACAGCTGCTTAAAGCCATGTGGTTCCCCTTTCACCTATGCACTTTCACCCATCCTCTGTCTTTCACACAAGCACTCAACACAGGGATCGTGTACTCTGGCTGCTGCAATCATATTCAAAATCAAACATACCTTGGGATCTTGGCTTAATTTACTCTAGGTATATGACATGCAAGGAATCATTACAACTAGATCATGGAATACATTCAGATTCAGTACTGAACCTCTAAGCCCGCTGGAGCATAGATAACAATATACCCACATTTTATTGAATTAAACAGTCAAAACTGGAAGTACTTACCTCCAGATTTTGTTTCTTTTTCTTCCTTTCAGTTTCAGGTTCTAGTTGTCCCTCTCGGACCACATGTCGCTTTAGCTTTTTACTTTTTTCTTCCTTCATTTCTCTGTTTTTCATATTCATTTTTGCCATTCTAAAATAGAACTATTATGTAATTAGAAATTACCAAGAACCTCTTTTTGATCTTAAATGTCACAGCCTCAGAAACAGGCAGACCCTACGCTATAATTACACTAGTACAAGAACCATTTCTCACTACTTAACTTTGAAAATATTTGTTTGCACTGAATTACAATTTGTTTTGGAAATTTTTCAGCTTTTTCCTTTAGGAATAAATTATAATCAGACTACTCTAAAATCAGAGCGTCATTCTCCTGTAGAAGACTGAAGGCCTAGCTTATTCTCCTCTCTCAGGTCCTATTACAGAAAACACTTCACTGACCCATAAACCCATGTAACGGCCCATAAATCATACTGTGCTATCTGCAGGTTATTATGCAACACATTTCACTGCTTGGTCAACTGTTAATACAGTTAGAGTCAATCAAAATTACACCAGTCAGATCCAAAATGCTTTAACGAGACTTCAGCATACATGTGTGTGCGTACACACATACTCGCAAGAAAACAGTAAGTCTACTTCAGTAATAAATGGATAGTCTTAAACAATCAGTTCTGTTTATACAAGTTATTATTTTTCATATAGAGTAATGTGGAAAAAAAATGCTTAAAGAATTACATTTCACCAACTTTGTCTTTCATTTTACAGACATAAAGAGGAAGGTGAGCAGGAGGGACCATAAGAGTCCCTTGTTCTGAAGTCAGCCATGGACAGGTCTAGTTGTAAATGTATGCTAGACTACAGCAGAACATTATTTCTCTGATAGCAGATCAGACTCAAGCAGTTTTCAACAGCCCCTCAACACAAATCATTTTCTCTATAGCAGCAGAAATCTAACAGTTACCTCAGACACAGAAACTTTGTTTGAAATGCAGCTTGAAAGATGGAATAGTCATCAAATGCAATTTGGTACACACTCTTAGATGCAGCTGAATTAGCATGACCGATGGGCAGGAGCTTCCTATGCCAACTGGCAGGGCAACAGGAATCAAGTTTGTGACGCCTTCGCTGTGATAGTATCTAGAGACGTTTCTGCTAAGCCATGCCCTACCCACCTGGTGTTACAAGGCACTGAGCAGGGAAAGACCACTTCACCCAGAAGACACCGCCTGGGAAACACCTAGATGTTGGATTCCCTACAAAAGACCAATAGCTTTGTGTTTGGTTTTATTCAGCAATATATTCAAAGTTAATAACTAGTAAGCTTATAACAACTAGTAAGCTCATAATAACTTTTTTTTTTCCAAAAAAGATGTTCTTGCAAGAAGCCACCGCAGTACCTTAAACAGGTAAAGTAACGCTGCTGTCTGTTTTCGACATTACCCAAGAGATACTCCACAATCATACGAGCAGAGCAAGAGCTCCCCCCTTCCCCCGACCCCACCAACTCGTGCTCCTCTCGGCCAAGCGACTGCCGACCCCTCCGCCCGGGCTTGCTACCGGGGGCGGCCGAGGGCCCGGCTGGCTTTCAGCCGCCGCGGCCGTGGGAGCACAGGAGGGGAGCAGCGCCCGCACGGCCGCCGAGGACACGCCGCTCGCCCCGGGCCGCCCTCCGCGGCCGCCGCAGGGCCCCCCGCGGCAGGGAGACCCGCTCCCGCTCCCGCCGCCGCCGCCTCCCGCGGCCGTTGGCGCCCTAACGGTCGCGGTGGGGGGAAGGGGCAGAGCGCCCGACCGCGCCGGGCTCCCCCCACCAGGAGCCCCCGCCGCGCACGCACCTCTCAGACCCGCCTCCTCAGCACATTTAACTTGAGCCCCCACGCTTCGCGCCGCAGCCCGCCCCCTCCTTCCCATTGGCTCCAGGGAGCGAGCGGCGGAGCCTGGTTGGCGTTCGGCATGCCGATCCCCGCAACGGCCAATAGGAAGCCGCGCTTGAGCGACGCGCTCACCGGGAGTTGCGCGTGCTGAGGACGGCCCGGCCGGCTTCTGGAGGGAGACGCGCCTGACGTCACCTTTGCGCGCCGAGATCCTCCTGAGGAAGACGTCCCCGCCTCCCAGGTGGGGGTGGGGCCACAGAGCTTGCCCCGCCCCGCCGTTGCCTAGGTGATCCCTGCCGCGCTGGGGACGCGCCCGGGCCCTGAGGAGGATCGCCCGGGCCTGGCGGGGATCCACCCGGGGCCTGCGGTGCGGCTGGCGGCAGCAGGCACCGGAAGCTCGTGCCTTCTCATGGGGCTGTGCCAGCTGCCAACGCAGCGACCGCCAGCTCTCCGCAGAATGATGTTCCTCGTTTTAGCCAGTGGATCGTAAAGGTCCAGTGCCTCAAACAGCCATAGCTGCTGTCTGGGCCAGGTCTGAGGGGACGCACTGGCAGCAGACACATACTGTGGTTTGAGGGGGTGAAGCATCCGGGAAAATTATCTGTTTCCATATTTTCATTTTCTATAAATATTCACTATGCACACAAACATTTCCACAGTCTTTCCCCCTGGCAATTTTAAGGGTGAGAATGTTTATAGAAAACAAATATGCAGATGAAGCATTTTTTCATGACAACCTAATACAAAGCTTTTGAGTTTCCATTTGCTCTGACCCCAGCAGCAGCTAGCTGTGGTGGCAGATACCGGTGGCAACAATTTCCAGTATCATTATCTACACCTGTGGGAAGAGGTAAACCTTCACATCTATCCTTCCTTCTCCTATCCAAACCAGGTGTCACCTCTTCTGCTGTTCCTCTCCTCCCACCTCCTCAATGCACCACAAGGTATCAACCCTCTCACCTGCTCCCATTGGTACCAGATTAAGCAGAAGCTCTTAGCCCAGGTCTGTGTCCTCACATGACAGGCAGGACCTGCTGCTGCTCACTGCTGCAAACTGCTTCCCATACCAGGGGGAGGCACAGCATAGTTTGGGAACATCTGGCCTGACACACAAACATAGGAGTGCAAGAATCTTCATGCTCTAGCAATATATGGGGGCTGAGGTATGAGGGCAGAGCACACAGGACAATCAGTAGAAGGCAATATCTAAAGTTAGAGTTGTAATTTAAGCTTCTGTTCCACCGCAAATAAAGCGAGCCGGGTTTTCTATGTTTAGACATGCAAGGAGGATTGTTCTATTACACATCCTGTTGTGACATCCTGTGGTGAAACACAGTATTACAAAAACCATCAAATTTAGACTTATCATTGCATAAAATGAGACCACAATGGAAGCAGTAGTAGTACCTCATACTACCTCCCAACCTTGCGTATCCCTTTTGTCCAGCTATGGCCTTCTACATAGCTGGAAGAGAGAGCTTCATCAGTGCAGGAATAATCAGTCAACTGCTAAGAACAGCTTTAATCATCCTCCAAAAGATTATTACTGGGCCAAAGCAGAATGGAGGATAGTGTATTTTTTTTGTTCTTTGCCAGCCATAACTCATAACATTATGTCTGCCTTTTCTGATAAAAGGCCTAAAAGTCAAAGCGCTGACCACCTTGCGCTATTCCTGTGAACAACCACAAATCCACATTTCCTCTTTGGGCAGCATTTGTATTTTAAGAATGAAGACTCTCTAAGGAAAAACAAGAAACACACAAAAGCCTTTTCACAACAGTGGACTTCAAGGTAGTATAAGGCATATACATTAACACCTGTTACACCTGCATCCCATACAGTACCAAGTATTTTTCTCCTGGTAAAAGAGCTATCACTTAAAGCCCATAGTAATCTCTACTACACAAACTGCTGTTTCTCCCACCTCAGCAGAATCAGGTTGGGAAACTCATAGCTGCAGGTGATGCAAGGGAGTCCAGTTACCCTCCAGTTAGTTCAAAGCCAACACTCCAGCCTACCAGCCCCAGCGTACACAGAAGAACAGTTGTAATGACACATGAAATTGAGGCCCTGACCCCCTGACATCATCAGCAAGCCTTGGCATTTTTCTCACAATTAGTTGTGTGAGAGGTCTACTCAGATCCCAGGCGGGGAATTAGCATTGTTCATTAACAGCACACTTCCATTTCATCAAGTCACACTATTTCAGGCCCCAAGCTGAACAGCTGCACCCTCATGCAGTTTTAAAGAGCTGATAAAGATAACAGATATGCTACATCTGTTGTGTCTTCACTTGTTTGAAGAAGCTTTGGGGAAAAGGGTAAGGGTAATCCATATACACAGTGCTATATTTCAGGCTCATTCTTATTGCCCAAGATAGAAAACGGTTGGTTTTTCTTGCTTCCTTTTTGCCCCAACCGCAAAACTCTCCCAAATCCAGATTTCTACTTAAGGGGCAATAAACTATGAAGAATTATGCTCTGCATGCCTCTGTGAGCACCATCCCTCAGTGAATTGCTTAAGGAAGGCCCAAGGAAAACTAGGTATGGATTTATAAATCAAGTACTTCCACTGACATCCAGAAACCAAGAGGCAGCTTAAAAAACAGGTTTCAGCTTGAGGCAAGCTGTTTGTCAAGTAAAATGCAGTACTGTGTGCCAGTTCATTTCCAGAAGGATTTTGAGAATTATGACAGTAAGCTTGTATTTCAGACTTCCATGTTAGGAGACTCAGTTCAGACTTGCATGACCTAAGCAAAGCTGGCTGCATTTCATTCTTTTCATCTTCTTCCACAATCCTCCCCCAGTTTCCTCTATTAAGTTTATTTTTCAGTAGTATTATAGTTTTACTCCAAATATAGGCACAAGTAGAGTTGGCTTGAAAAAGGCAGCATTTATTGAACACAAAAGATACAAAAAAGTAAGTAACCCTTACTTCCATAGAAAAATAAAGAAAACTTTAGACAATTACTTAGAAGTAGGCAGTTTTGCTCCAGGTGTGTGAAGAGCCTCCACTATCTGGATCTGAAAGACATAAGAACACATTGTAAGAGTTAAACTGTTAGTCACAAGGACATATACCTTTGCAGGGAAGCACTTGGGTCATTTATTTTAAGTTAGATGCTTGCTATGCTTTCTCCACATTCTGATGTATTACTGTTTTTCCACAACTTGACCAGGCAGGAAACCAGCCTACTGTAACAACAAAGAATTTGATGTCCTAATACTTGCATCTAGCCATTTTAACTGCTACAGTAGAGAGGGAAGATAACTTGTGCTGTCAGATCTCCACTGCATCCCCAAAGCTGATCAAAACCCAACTACTAACTCTAGAGCAGATGCAGATACACAAGTGTAACAGTGACACTTGTGTGTTGACACAAGACTATTGTAAAGTCTTTGTCTTTTCCCATTGTGCAACTTATACCTGTTGTGCTGAGGACTCCCATTAGAGGGCATCCCAATTGCTCCTGTTGACTTGAAGGCAGTTTCAGAGGCTCTCATCAGAGCTGCATATCTACAGAGAAATACAACCAGGCTCAGTACCTCTTAAGCACACTGTCAGCAGTCAGCTTTCCATCCAGTTTAATTATCTGCATTTGTTATATAAAGTCTTATAATCCTACTGCAGAGAGCAAGGAAGGTACATCTGTCTGCAAGAGAAAGATATTTTACTGAGGTTTAAACTTTGCTTGGCAAAGTATTGACTAGCATCATGTTCTTAGTTCAGTGCTTCTGGGCAAAACTTCAGGATTCAAGCATGCAGATCCTTGGCTTGCAAGGATCCAGGGCCCAAAGGGTACTTGGAGTTAGATGGTGCCTATTCTCAGTCATAAGGCACCCACCTTCTTTGTGAGAGTCAGGCTGCCAAATTAGGTAAGTTTAGAAAAGCTTTGGGAAGGTTTTACAAGGGACTTCCCCAAAATACTTCAGTAAAATAGTCATTATTTCTTCTTGCTATGCTTCCTCAGCACTCTGATGAAGTACCAACCTGCAGCTGACGGGATTCCTTCTTTGTTAGGGCTCCCCACCCACCACTGTTTCTAGCTCTGAAATTTAAGCTGGAAGTAAAAAAAACCATCCTAAGTACAGCTTACCCAGCCTTGGAGACAGGGTGGCCACTTCCTTTGCAGTCATGATCCAGAGGATGCCGATGCTTTATACAGAAGTTTCCATGGCACTGTTCACAGACCATCTTTATCAACTCTTTCCTTTTGCAGCCTGGCTTTAAGCACTTGTTTGTGAAGATCTAAACAGAGGACATTAAGTTGACAAGGTAGAGCTTGCTCTATAACAGCAGTACATGCAGAAGTAGCAAGAAACTAACTCCACAAGCATTAGGCAGGCAGTTCAGATCCCAATAACAAGTTTCCTTACCCTCTGTCTCTGCTGAGCTGGATTATATTTGCAGTCCTTATCCATGTGGGCTCCAACCACATCATCTGGAATTTCCCCTTTTTGTACTGGAATAGGGGCATTACAGAGTGGACATACTGGAACCTGCACATTCTGAGAACACACAGCACATTAGAAGCCTGACCCAATTCCTTCTCTAGCCATCACCCATGGGGAGGAGGAAAAAGAGGAAGAAAGTGCATTCACATGTGTTGTGCATTCTAGTCATTTACTAACTATTCTTAATTCTCAGCACATGCAGCATTCACTGCAACAGGTATTCTTCATAAGGAAAGCTACAAATCTTCATCAAAAAAAATCAGACATGCCTTGCCAAATAAGGTTGTTTCAAACTATTCAATAAATAGCTTCAGCTATAGTTTTAGGCTCCCTAGAATTAACAGTCTTTGAACACTTCAAAGCCCAAGTATGGGCTAAAGAAAAGTGTTTAGCCCTGTTTATTCTATTACTTCTTCTGTAGTTTAGCATTTGCTGGCCTCCAACTTAAAGGACATGGGCTGGAGAAACTTTTAGACAACACTACATTACTGAAAGTATAAAGAACTCTTCTTTGGGAAGAGACAGCATAAGTGAAAAAAACTAGAATCTAGCTGTATCAAGCTCAAAAATGGTATGTTTCTCTACATTAGAAATCCAGTTGCATCATTAAATTATATCTTGTGGTTCTCCCATCTACTTCTATTGAAGCCAAAGGTCAAGTTTCAAAGCAGCCTTTATACACAATTTAACAGTTCTATAGTGTCAGTTATTGGCAGTTACATACAGGAACTTACCTTTTTGTAGGCAGAGCAACACTTGTGGTCATCATATCGGATATGATCTTTACAGAAAACTTCTGCACATGCATCACATTTCAAAGGCAGGAAGTCTTAAGGGAAAAATGAAGAAAGCAAATAGCTTCACACAGTGCAGAGTAAAACAGTTTACAAAGTACTTGCAAAGAAAACCCCACAAATAAATTCTAAAGTAGTTCATTTTTGTCTAGTCACAACCCAGTTAACTCCAAAGAAAGTATGCTCATTCCTCATGGATATTAAAAACAAAAAAGTAAGAGATGATTTCCTTCTTCCTTTTCATCCACAGCAGAGAAGCATTAGACTACTAACACAAGCCATAAACATCCCAATAGTTCCTCAAAGGCAAAAAACCCTTAATATGGCATTAGCTGGAAGCAGCAGGCCAAGCACAAACCTAAAGTCCAAACCCAAATGCTTTTTTAAAGCACACTCCTTAGTGGTTAACAGCATACCAGAAGGATACTGTAAGGCACACCTGTCACTGGCCCTAAACACCAGTTACAGGAAAAGCACTGTTACCCACTACCAACCTGAGCACCTCGCACAGAGCCTGGCTCGTCAAAAGGACTCAGGAGGGCAGGATCCGGGCTCCCTGAGCGGCTACCGGGCAGGCGACCCCTCAGCCTAGACCGCGGCGGCACCCCACCACCCCGCCCGGCCTGGCCCCACCGCTTACCCCAGCGCCGGCAGGCGGGCTCCGAGCAGGGCCGGCCCAGGTCCGGCAGCTCCATGGCAGACACCCCACAGCCGCTCACCCCGGCCCAACCCGACCCCAGGCCGCCAACGCCGCTTTTATGCGCCCCGGCGCTGACTCACCCTCCGGCTCCCCGGCCTGCTGAGTCACGCTCCCGCCCGCACCGGCCGGCCGGCCGCCGCGGATGACGTCACGGCGGGCCGAGCCAATGGCGCCCCCCGCCCTCTGTCGCCGTCTGCTGAGCGCGCCAGGCTCGGGGCCAATCAGCGGCAGGGGCCGTGCTGAGTCATGGGGGAGGGGCGGGGCAGGGGCGAGGGCGAGGGCGAGGGCGGGGATGGGGATGGGGATGGGGATGGGGATGGGGATGGGGAGGGGGAGTGAGGAAGAGGGTGGGAAAGGGAGGTGAGATGGGGAAGGGAGCTGAGGAAGAGGAAGGGTGATAGAACTGCCGAAGGGCATGGGCATGGACATGGAGATGAGGATGAGGATGCCTATGCCCATGCCCATGGGGAAGGGGTTGAAGATGAAGACCAAAGCCTCTCGTGCTTCCCCTGGGGAGAACTTCCACGTGGCATGAGCAAGCCTGCAGCTGTTAGTACCCTGTTGTACTAGGCTGCGAGCGCCAGCGGTCCCCCCCGCCTTCTCCATCTCAGACAAGGCCACGTGGGACATGTTTGCTCCAGAGGAAACTGGAGTGTCTCAGCCCTTTGTCTTTCTCAACTTCATTCCTGGATAATCGTTCCTCACCGTGGCTTAGACCATTTTACCATCCCTCTAGATTGTAATGCTTAATCCATGTTGCTTCAAAACTTTAGAATAAAGTCCATTAGCTCAGCTGGTTGGAGGCAGTGTTTTCTGTCGCAGCGAACTGAGATTCTGGCCCAGCTGCAGGATTTTAGCATGTGGTGGCTGATTTGAGCAGACAACCATCAGCTGCAACTGTGGCTTTGCACAAGTCGATTAAATTAGAAGTTGCTCCGTTGGGCACTGTTTTTAAATGCTTATCTCACTTTAATGAAAGCTGATCCAAGAGTTGCAACTTGTAACCAAAGATCGAGGTGTAATTTAGAAATGTTGATCTTGTTGCCACCCTTTGAATGGATGTAATAATATTTGCCTTGTGCAAAGGAGGTGGGGACTGTTTGTTTAACGACACCAGTTATTAGATTGAGAACTGACAAAATGTTACTCTGCTTCGGCTCTCCCTGCATGTACCCGACTTCCTTGTATGGTACGTGGCTCGTGCGTGGAGCAGAGCTGTGAGACGGAAGTGGAGCTTCAGGAAGGCATGTGGCAATCTGGATGAAAAGGCCAATTCATGCTGTCAACATATGGGAATGACACATGCCAGTCATCTATCTCCCACAGCACCCCAGCACGTGGCGCTTGCATGGCCCATGCTGCAGGCCACAACTGAAAGCCAGCCTTGCTATATTAAATGATACTCCATTATCAGCCAGACCCTCTTCCCAAGCCTTCCCATAGGGACTGATTTTCCACCTGGACCCATAAAATTATAGAACATCCTCATTTACAGCCCTTCCTTCAAAGAACAATTGTAATGACAGAAAATTGCCACTTGCCACAGTTTCTCAGTTTGTGAAGGGCAAACTCTGATTTCGTCCTCTTCTCTGTGATGCTTGCGGAATGAGGTCTTCTTGGACCGCAGTGCATGGTGAAGCACCTACAACCTGCCCTGGGGACACCTGCTAGGTGTGGCACCATGGACAGACACCAGCTCAGGTCCGGGAGCAGTGTGAAACACAGTGCTGTGCCTAACAGGCTGAATCCTGCCCTGCTGCCTGGCACATCTATAGGAGCATTGGAGACCCAGGAGACTGATAGGAGAAGAGACCTTCTGGGTTGTTAAATCCAAGCCTCTGTTAGACAAATAACTACAACACGTAATCCCCTTCATAAATGAACCAAGCCTTATGTTAGAAGCAGTTTACTCCCACCAAATGGCCATTCCACAGCCTCATTGCTCTCATGACTAGAAGAGATCTTCAAATCTCCAGTTCAAAAGTATCCCTGGCCATCTATTCTCAAGATAGCATTGTCCTTGACTTTAAATAGCTTCTTCTGTCCTCATCGTGTTTGGACAACTAGTAATTGAAAGAACCTGGCTGGCGCTGGTTTGCATTTGTAAGCTAGAGAGAGCTGTTGTTGCTTGGCTGTGTCCTGGAAGAGTTCTGCAGTGGCAGATGTTTCCATCAGATGCCACACACTGCTGTTCTGCTGAACCAGTCAGATGTGGCAGCCACGGACGATCACGATCACGTGGGAGGTGGTGGTTCTCTGGGTAACCTGGGCTGATCCCAAGGGGCACAGTGACTCTTGGGGCTGACCCTTGCAATGTGTCACGTTGCCAGGGAACCAGTGTGAAGAGCAGCGTTGGGTGCAGTGGTCTGGGCTGCTGTGGAGGCAGCAGCTGTTTGTTGTGTGAGTCCAATAGAGTTTGTAAGCATGAGATATTTCCATACTGCGTGCTTGGAAACCACATGCAGCTGTGGTCCTGTCATTTATTTCTAGGTTGTTTCTTGCTGGGACAGGGAGCTTGTGTTCCTTCACTTCCAGGACAGGGAATGGGCTGTGTGAGCGGTAGGTCATGGCTTCCCTGCTCCCTGCCAGCAGGACTTGTCTCTCAGGTTGAGTTCAGTGCAAACGCTGATGACCCTCAAGTCCGGGGGGAGCCTTAGCAGTTGCTGCTGCTTTTAGTGCACAGATGTGTCCGGTACTTGATGATACAGTTGCACAGTGTCTCCCATCAGGTTCTTTTGGCTAATGGCACATGATTAAAAGGATTTCCTTTGGCTGAGCTGAGCCAGCTACCTAGTGTGCGCTGTGGAGGGACAGTCCAAGCATTGCTTTCTCATCCATTTTGCTTGTTCTTCTGACCTGGCTGGTTATGCCAGTTGGGGGAGAGGGTAAAAAGAAATAAGAAAGAGCAAAAAATATCCTTATATAAACAATAATAGGAAGCCCAGTCAGGCAAGACCTTAGCTCCATTATACGTTTATACATTACCTACATTATACTGTTTATACAATATTCAAGAACTTGGGGAAGTGCAAAGAAAATCACATGCCCTACTGAGCTTGCAGTCCAATTTGTCTCATACTGAGCACCTACCCAGGACCAAGAGAATTGGGCCCCCAATAATCTCCCAGAACAGGCTTGCCAAAAAGTGAAGGGGCAAACGATACAGAGAGAAAGAGGCTAGAATCTTCACCGGCTGGTTGGCTTCTGCTGCTTTGCAGGCTGGAGGGCTGCTGAGAAAGGGATTGTGGTCTGTGGTAGGGAAGGGAGGAGTTAGTACGGATAACAATGGAAATGGTTATGCACAGATTAGCTACCCTTAAGGAAGACCGTAAATCCCAAGTCTAGAAACCCATATAGTACAGGCAGCCGTCTTAATAGAAATGAGGATTAGAAATTAGCCGAGGTCTTTAGTGATATTTTTAGAAGTTTGCTCCTGACAGGTTAGGCAGCTGAGAACCGGAGGAAAGTGCAGTGCCGAACCCTGTATTACTCAGGAAAGGATCACACAGTGCAGCATGTGATTAGAGGCTGGCTAGCTTAGCGACAAGGGGGATAGGTGGGTTAGAACCGATTCAGGAGGAATTAGCAAGGGAAATTGCTTGAGAAGCAGAATTTGATTAGGGGCAGCCAACATGGATTTATGAAAGGAAAGCTATATGTAACTAACTTGCTGGAGTCTGGGGGCGAAATCATTCCATGGCAGCATGTGGCCACGTGTGGATTTTGTATAATGTCTGCAAAGAGAAGGCCTGGGCTTCACCATCACAGCAGGCCTGCTGAATGGAATGGATGGGGCGAGCCCATTCTCTTGTACCGTGGCGCTTGCATGGTCCCTCTGCCCCCTTCCTCCCTTTTACACCTTCTTTTCTAGGTTGCTTGGTTTTACTTGGGGTTTTTATTGTTTTTTCCTTGTCTTATGGCTCCGCTCTGTCTTTGTCCTTCTATTCCTCTCCTACAGAGCCTGAGATGGCCTCTTGGTGGCTCTGTGTGAGGTGAAATGTCACCATCCACCCCATCTCACCAGCACGGTCTGTCCTGGTGGCTCCCCCCATGCCTCCCACACTGCATCCTAAAGGGGGAAGAAAACATCTCTGAAGAGGGTCACATTCTTCCTCAGCTGTATGGATGACTGCTCCTTGAAATAGGGCCCCCAAGACTCGTTATTTTGGAGAAGGCTAGAAATAGCCTGCAGGAAACGGAAAATTCTCTGACAGCGTCAGACTCACACACCACTGTCCTCCACCATCACCGGTCCAGCCCGGCAGAGGTCAAACATGGAAGAGCCATAGCTGAGGAAGACTCAGCCTGGCCAAAGGGCCTACCAGGCTGGCAAGAAAGGAGAAGCCCCTCAAAGGCCTTCCCTGTCCCCTCTACCAAAGCAGCTGCCTGGAGACCTATAGGGTGGGATGGAGAAAGTCCTTGCTGCTTTTGAACGCTATGGTGGACATGATGGGGAAAAACAAGTTCCCTCTGCTGTGGGGGTGTTTCCTAACCAACTCTCTGTTACATTGAGACAGTTTGCAGCAATTCTCTCTCCAGCCACCACCACCACAAGGGTCACCACGGAGTCAGGTGGCACGTGGGGAGTTGGGGCCATTGCCGGCTCTGGTTCATCTCCCCAGACAAGGTCTGTCTCCTCCCTGCCAGGCTGCGTCACAGCTGGCACGCAGCGCTTCCCCAGAGATGCCCATGCTTGAGATAAGCTGCATCCATCTACCTTCTCTTCCCCTCATGCACCCTGAGTTCCTCCGAGCACTGTTTGGCAGACATAGGCAGGTTCCTTGTCTGTGGGGATCTGTGGGAAGAGGGCAGTGGCCTCCTTGTCACCTGTAGGTGCTCACAGCCTCTGGCCGGGGAGTAGCCGAGCTCTGTATCATGGCAGTGGAGCCATCACTGCAACATTAATGTACGGTAACACCAGCTCACATTCACTTCTTTGGGGTCACTGAGCTCCAATCCCATTGTCCCTCTTTTTGGCTCATAATTTCGTACCAGCCTTTTTAAACTGAGTTTTATTTTTATTGCAATGACCCTGTGGTGCTGCCAGATCCCTCTGTGGAAGAGATGTGACATCTCCATTACATAGCTTGGATAAGTGTCTTAAAAGAGACCACACACAAAGGAACCTAATGGTACCTATTTTTATTAGGTTTATTACAGGAGAGGAAGTAAAGCAGTCCAATCTCCCCACAGGATACTCCGTTAACAGCAGCAGACGGAGAGAAGAGATCTGTAGAGGAGGATCAGTTTTCCAAGAATATTAGCTACTGCTGCTCTAAAATTAGAGTCTAGGGAGAGCAGACAGGTTGACATAATTGAAAGGACTGTCTTATGGGATGACATAGTTAAACGAGCCCATGATCAGCTTTAGAGTGACAGCTCAGCGACTTCTTCTAATCCTCAAAGGAACACTGAGTTACGAGGCTGTGATTTAACTAGTCCTAGATCTTATCTTGTGATGATGTCAATATTATGAGAACCCCTTTCTAAAGAGATGCATCCAAAATCACTGAACATGAACCTACTGTTTCTGCAGGCACGATTCTCCGGCAGCTTCACCTTAGAAAGCCTATAGTTGACACGTACCCTCCTCTGCTGCCCTTCTTATCAGCCAATCCTATCCCCATAGGCTGGCTAGAGATGCAGACCCAGAAACAGCATTAAGAACCTCATTTCAGGGGGAAGCTGAAAAATGTCCTTGAGCTGCACATTTTATTCAACATAATTTAATATAAAACACAGACTAACAAAGTTAGAGGTGAAATATAATAGCAGGGACCCCATAGAAAGTAACCTAATCTATAAGATAGACAACACTAGCCTGGGGAAATGCCAAATAAGAGAAATATGAGCTGAGCAGTTCTCAATTCATAAGTAACTTTAAAGAGAAATAATGAAGATGAGTTCCCCAACTTTTAATATCCTAAGATTCCTTCCAATAAGAAGGGCATTTTTAATGTTTTTTTCGTACACACTCACAGGGTGGATGTCTCCGACAAAGCAGACTGAATCACTCCCACACCAGCAAACACTCGTCAGTATGAGCAAACAGGACTTTAAGGAGAAATGGTTCAGAGGGCCGTCTGGCAATTAGGAATGGGGCAGGAGGGAAACATGAGTGATGGAGTGCTTCCAGACCTGCACACTGGTGGAGTCTCTCCATTGCCTTTTGTTGGCCATCCTCCGATGCTTTGCTTCAGGTGCAAAACGGCGGCCTAGCTCAGAGTGCCCACTGCCTTCCCAGCAGCAGTAGCCTGGATCTCTAAGTGCCCTGGGAAAGGCAACCTGAACCTGGGATGCCCGAGTGGTGTTTGATGCATAAAGATATTTTGAGAGGCGCTTGGTTTGCATGACTGCCGTCTCTGCTAGAAGCTGTCTCCCATTGCCTGGCTGGGTCTAGATATGAAGGGGGTGAGGAGGTCAGCAGGGCCGAGGATGCGAGCAAGAGCGCAGAGGAGACAGCCAGGCCCCTGGCTGATGCAAGCTGGCCTAACTGCACTCCCTGAGCTGCTCCGGGTTTGCTTCAGCAAAGGACAGGCGGTTTTTGTCAATGCCTATTTTAACTTCAAAGGCTGGGATTTTCCAAGCAGCCTAATGCATTTAGGCACCTAAATCCCACTGAGTTTCAAGTGTATATCAGGCCTTAGGCTCCTTTGCAAATCCCTGCTAAATGCCTAAGGCCTCATCTTCATGGAAAAGCGTTAACTGTTACACTGACAGATTTACACTGATACCATTATACCAGCATGAGCTCTCTGATTCTAGAGTAGAGTGTCTTCTTAAAAAAAACCCTTCCTAAATGACATGCTAAACTGCAAAAGGCTTCATCTACTGGTTAATTTTCCGTGATACATACCTGTACAAGTGTGTTACATTCCCTCCTCAGGTTATACTGAAAAAGGTTTGCTTTGTAGGCTGAAACTTCCTCAGTTAAAGAGAACAAGTGCTCCTAATCCCCAGCTCTTAGCACTCCAGAGGAAACCTCAGGCCCCCTAGGAAGTGCAGATTTGGTGTTTCAGAGCTAAAACCTACCATACCTCCCACTGCCTCTCTGATGCCTGTTATGCACCAAACCCCCTTTCAGAGCATCCAGGCAGAGAGGGAAAAAAAGAGGCTTTTCCTTCTCCAATACCACTCTGTACCTGGAACAAAAATCAGCAGGATCAAGCCGTTTGCTTTGCTGTTTCTGAATGAAAAAAAAAAAAGAAAGAAAGAAAGAAAGAAAGAAAAGAAAACTAGCCAAAAGGAAGGAGCACAAACGGCAGCTGAGGTGGCACCAACGTGAGAGGCAGCAGGCCAGGTGGCTCTGGAAAGTTGCTGTCTCAAAGGGTGGGAAACACTGCGACAGCCATTTTAATAGCAACGGAAAAATAAATCCCTTATCAGGTAGGTGATTTCTGGTCACAGATCAAACACTAGCATCTTATAATATCATCTGCAGGTACTTAGCAGAAACCAGATTAGAAATCTCAATGACAGATTTCTCCAGGATAACGACTGTCTTGTTATTGTGTTTGTGCCACACAGAGCACCTCAGGACCTAGGGTACGATGAACCGGCCCTAGATTTCCTAGGCGCTACCATGATACCAATCAGTAATGAAAGTTAGATTCCACATCCTGCTTATTCATTGTGGCGCTGCTGTTGCATTAAAGAGTTTCACTGAAAACTGAGACTCTCCAAGTACTTTGACCAATGCTGAGTTACAGCAGTGCTAAGCCTCAGCATTGGTGTTTTCCCCTGTAGATGCATGGAGCCATCCTTCTTCCTCATCTTCTAGCACTGAGAAACAAACCTGAACCCTGCTAAGTGGCTTTTGGTTTATAACTACAGAACTGGAACAAATCCACTTCTAGGATAAGTGACTGGGTCTCCTGGCAGAGCAGCAGAGGCCAGGGGAGTCCTAGCAGCACTAAGGAGCCAGATGGAGAAGGATTGATCCCAAAGGAGAATAGTGGAGAAGGGAAGGAGATCCACTGGTGTTTGATCCCCCTGTGGGCAGATGGCTCTAAAAAAATAATCTCTAAAAGAGATGGCTCAGAGCCAGATAGTATGGGTTTGTGTCATACCCTCCTTCGCAACCACTATTTGAACTGCAAGGTAGGACTACAGCTTCAGCTATCTCTGTTGTTTTCTAGGCAGCAGTTCCTTATTTGTCATTCCCAACAGTTCGTGGCATAGCCGTGTCTTCCAAGGCACCAGCAAACCCTGGGGCAGCTGGGAGGTGCAGGTGTACTTGCAGCGCGGTGGTCCTCTTGGAGAGGTGCCCTCTGACAAGGACACAGATGCGTGACACTCGGAACTGCATGCCACGAGGTGGCACCATGTCACTGCTAACCTGCTCTGCAGGGTCACTCTCCTGCGTCCAAAGCTACATTAACCTTTCAGGGCTTGGGCCTCCAAGGGGGCTTCAGGGCAGAGGGTGAAGTGGGTAACCCAAACAAGACCCAGGCCAGCCACCGCATCCCAGTGACTGCCTAAAGCCAGCTGCAAGGAACACTGAGAACAGGGTACCTGACACCACATCCCTCTTGGGGAGATGCTGAGCTCTGCAGAGGTACCTCCCCCTCATGGTAGGCCCATGCAGTACTAAAGTCCCCCCTCCGACCTTTTTCTGGAATAGCTGGGCAGCCTTCTCCACTGTAAAACCTGGCTGGAGGAGGAAGGTGTGCGGCTGCCAGTTTTACAGAGCATCCTCCCAGCTGGACCACTTGCCTGTGAAAGTCCCCACCCCCCCATCACTCCTGCAGAAATTTGGCTGTTCTGCGCTTGGAGTGCAAGGCTTGCAGAGCTGGGGTCCTGTCTCTGGTGGTCACAGTAACCTGCAGGATGGTCTTCCCAGGCTCCTCTCCCAGGTCTCAGGGTTGTTCCTTGGCACTGGGTGATGGCTTAGCGTCATGGCTGGCTGTTTTTGTGTGCCAGCTCTGCCAGTGTGTTCCCTGTTCTCAGACCCTCCAGGGACCTGCACACAGGAGAGCTTGTTTCTCCCATGAAGCTTGACTGCATCAACATAGTCCTGCTTGGAAAAGTGCATGTGTATGTGTTGTGGTGGTGGAGGGGGGGAAGAGGTTGCAGTGATCCCTCAAGGAATTATCACCTATTTGCACAAAAGTCAGCAGAGAAGTCCTGAAGGGTTCTGAAATCAGGGAAGCCGAGATTCCCAACATGTCTGCAAAACCTGGCTGGACACTCCCCAATGTTTGTCTGCAAAGCATTTGGTCTGCACCCTGTAGATGACACCTCACAGTGCTGTGACAGACCCACAAGGGGGAGGGGGGGGGTTGCCAAATATGAAGACCAGGCACTCTCCTAGGGCAGAGGTGCTTTGAGCAGAGGAGACTGTGGAATTTCAAGGACTGCAAATTCCTCCAGTCAGGGCAAAATTTGCCAGTATTCCGTTTAACCCGAGAAGCACTCCTGTACGTGGACAAAGTCCTGTGCTGGCAGAGGGATATTCAAAGCAGAACAGTTGCATAAGAAACAGCATTAAGCTGTTCAATGAACCACCTTGTGCCTATATGAACAGATTGATTTGACCAAGTACCTCTTCCACCTAGTTTGCGTGCAGGCAGTGCATCCCTACCTGATGTCAGCTGTGGACACAGCCCTGGTCTGAGGATGGGCTTGCAAAGCCACATGGCTACACCACACTGCATGAGCTGGCAGTAACATGAGGGGGCCCAAACCCTTTTAATTGCCTGAGCAAAACTGGGTTTGTCAGAGACCATTCCTGAGAGCTCATGGGTGTCATGTGCTGGGTAAGACTGTGCTAGCCACGTGCACAGAGTGCATGAGTCCTTCCTATCACAGAAAAAAAATACATTTCCTAACAGTTTGTTGCCTGGTTTACCCCAATTCGTCCCTTTGCCGAAGTGCCCATACCCTTGGGAAACAACAGGTGAGGAGGAAGGGGACAATCTGCCCTAAAACCAGATTGACTTTGCAATACTATAAATTCTTACTTCATCTTCCTTGAGCCTCATCCGTTCCCAGGGTTGAGGACTGCCAGCACAGAGCATCCTGAGCATGAGCTCAGCTGGAAGCTGCCCACCTGCTGTAAGGCTTTCCACCAGCCCTTCCATCTTTGAACGCTCAGAGTGGCCAATTTGTGCTTGGGACAGGAGTTGGGCTCATCAGCATTCTCTCCTGAGAATGAATTTGGAATTTCCCTGTGGAGCTGGGAACCACCTAGTGCAGGGGACAGAGACAACACCTGATTACAGTGAGCAGTGATGAGCCTGAGAGAGGAGCAGTGAGTGCTTGAAGACAGGTTTTGTGAAAATGCACCTATACAAAGCGTCTGTCCTACAATCCAACATTTGGAGTTTGGACCCTGCAACAGCAGCACTAACAACAAATCCGTATCGCGACAATGAAAGGGAGCTCACAGACAGGCAAGCCTGGACCCTGCAGTGCAGGGAACAAACACAGTGGCTGACAGTGCCTCACCCAGAGAACTTACCCAGCATCCAGTCAGTGTCCTGGTTAGGCTCCTGAGCTCCCACAGCCTAACCAGGTCACTGGAGCCCCGAGCAAAGTCCTACGGCTGAACACCCTGCTCCCTTAGGGAGAACAGTCCCAGGACCCGCATGTCCCCACCACACTGCCCTGAGCTGTACTGACACAGGCCTGATGTTGACCACAGTGTGATCACACTGAAGCCAGTGGAACTGACTGCTTGGATGCGTCAAGGAAAATAAGGTGACTGCTGCAGCCAGGCCTCACCTAGTGCAGGAAATATGAATAGGAACAGTAGGAACCTATTAGCAGAAAAATTCCCCAACGGAGGAGAGCAACTGCACATATTGAGGACATAGCCTGCTGCAAGTGGTTTCTTCTGCTCTTGCTTTAGAGCATCAAGCAACTGGCCCAAAAATGTGAGCTTCTTTCTGAAGAAGAAATGAAGGGAACTGCTCAAAGTGAGCTCTCCTGAAGCAGTTCACCATCCCTGGCAGTGCGTGCAGCACTGTAATAGGCCGGTAATACCTACATTATTCCTGACACAACGCTGTGCAGCTGAACAATACATCTGCCAATTCAATTTATTCAAACAAGTTCCTTGGGAAGTGAGCAAAGCAAATCCAGGTGGCCATTGTGGTATTCAGACTCTGCCCTAAACTCGGGAAACCAAGGGGCAAGATATGAGAGAAACAGCAAGTTCTGCTGGAAATCCCACAACTGCAGAATCCTAAGAGCTTTTGATCATGCAGTTCCTGGTATTCAGATGAGAAAAGCTTGTGTCATTGGACAGGGAGACAGAGCAGCACTGCTGCTGCACTGTAGCATTTAGCACTTTGGAATATCTGTGCTACAAAATTTTTTTTTTTTTGGAAAGCACACCAGTATTTGGGCTCCATGACCCACTTTGGTGACATTTAATTGAAGAATAAGTACATTCAATAGTTATCTCGACTGAACTATCGCAAGCCCCACTGTGTTGCATCCTGTATAAACAAGCGTACTGCAGACAAATGGGGTGAAGGTTGCCTACAAATCTCCATAACATCCAGTTCAAAGCCTGGTTAGAGATCTCCAGCCATGAGCTGAGACTTACCAAATCACA
Organism: Struthio camelus; assembly: GCF_040807025.1. Taxonomy (NCBI): domain Eukaryota; kingdom Metazoa; phylum Chordata; class Aves; order Struthioniformes; family Struthionidae; genus Struthio; species Struthio camelus. The sequence continues at coordinate 7,149,817 of NC_090956.1, read as the reverse complement.
GACCCGATTTCCCAGCCACATTGGTACAGACACGTCTGCACCAGGACCAGCCTTCCAGGCAGCTGGAAGGAGAGGGAGACCCTCAGGGAACTCCCCCATTGGCACTAGATGGGCAGGAAGGAAACTTTCTCAGTTCTTGCTGAAGCACAGCTACATATCATCACCTCTTGCTAGAGCCTGCAAAGCCCACTGCCCTCTGCCCCATGCTCCCCAGCCCCATCCTCAGTCACCCACAGGCACCCACAGTGCCTGCTGCAGCTCCCCAGCTCTCAGCGCCAGCCCCAGGGCAGGGCTCGCTCCTCTTACCGCAGAGGGGTTGCACAAGGGGTGAACTCAGCCCCAGATGTAGAATTAGGTTAAGCCAAGAGGTGGCAGCATCTTATGCAGTATCGATTTTGCACGAATATTTCTCCTATTAGCCATTTTTCTTTCTAATCATAGAATGTAAGTTTGTAAATTACAGGGGTGGAGAGTAAATATATTGCAACCTCTGGCAAATTGATATTTTAGCAACAACGGTAAACTTTTTCTGATGGCAGATAATTGAAGGGAGCAAGCGTCAGATAAAATTCATAAAGCTTTGGACCTACTGGAATAAGACAAATGATATTTAATGTTCAGAGCTGTAAAGTAATTACCCTGGGCTCCAATATAATAAATACATACACAGCAAATGGAGTTTGGCTGACCAGGTATCTGAGACACAGCGCTACACGGGGCCTGGCAGGGACGGCAGCCTGGTGCTTTCTGCTCCTCACAGCAGTCGGGGGGACACAGTGGGGCAGCCCACTTGGTGTCGGGGCACCGTGGGCAGATATCAGCCCTAGAATCACCCTTCCTTAGGGCAAGGAGCTGCCCTCACCACAATCCCACCTGCTTTCCCAGCACCAGACCCCAGCAAACCCATGCCCCTGCTTTAGCTGAAGAGGAGGCAGGAGCTGGGGCAGCAGCTGCTCCCCCTCCATCGCTGCTAGGGCACCCAGTGGAGAGCAGGGCCACCTCGCTCCTTGGGGTAGTTGCTCCCTTCCCCAGGGGGATAGGGTCCCAGGAGACCACAGCCACAACACAGGCAAGGAGGGACCGAGCAGAGCTCGCCTCCCAGTTCCCCAGAGCAGCCTGCAGCTTCCCCAACCACCCCCCATGCCCAAGTGCTCCTAATCCCACCTCATCCCTCTCCCCAGGGCTGAAGTTATTTCCCAGCACAAAACTCAAAAGCAGAAGGTACTAACCCCACCCAGCTGCAACTCCCCTTCAGCCAGCTGGGAAAGACCAGGAAACACTTCTCCTACACTGAGGAACCACCTTGTCTCCCCTTTTATAACCCTGCCTAGATCAGCCCTGTGATAGGCAGGAAACCAGTAACCCTTCACCTGCCAAACCATCTTCATTGCATCTTAGCACGTCGTCGTGCTTCCAGGCACATCCACCCCTGGCTGAATGAATAAGGCTGGCACTGCTTTGTGGGGCAGGAGATCAGTGCAAACTTTCCTGGCAAAATATGTGCAGGGCCAAAATGCTTTTAATACAGGTACCTAAAGTCAGGGACTGCTTGAGAAGCACATCTCCAGTGCCGCACAGTCAGGGAGAAAATGGGCTCCAACACACGCAGAGCTGGGAGGCTCCAGCCTGGCCCATCCTCAGAGCTCCTCCAACACCACTGCGCTGCATCTCTGAGCCGCTGTCGGGGAACCACAGGCCAACAAAAGGCCTTGTTCCCACTCCGCCACTGGTATTCCTACTGCTAGCATGCCTCTGCCCCTTTGAAGAAGTTGCTTAGAAATTCAGCAGCAATTATGCAAGCTTTAGTATTAAAAAATGCACGTGGATCTGAAAGCAAATATGAAGCTGCTGCTGTAACGCTAGCTTTGAGCTGTCTACAGTCCCTAGAAATTCTCAGTGGGATGTTTGAGAAGGATGTATATGTGTTGACAACATTAAATGATCCATGGCTCAAGGACAGAACTGAAACCCTACATCTGCTTCATAAAGACACTGATCACTGGGAGAGTGTTTTTCTTAAACTAACCGCGGAAGGCCGGGCACCTCGTCCCCTCGGACAGGCATGGGTGTCTCAGGGAGCAGACAGCACACACACGCTCATGCCGTGGCGTAACAGAGCACCAGCGAAAGCAGGAGACACATGGACACCATCAGCAGGAAAAATGTTATTGTGGCTGCAGCATCTTGGAGTGAAATTGAGCATGTCCCTCCAGTGCATCACCCTCTTCTCCTCGCCTCCCGAAGAGCAGTGCTGCTCACACACATCTGGCAACATCTGGCAAGGGGACAAGGAGGGGCAGGAAGCTGCTATCTGCCTTGGAGGACCATCGGGCCAAAATTCGCCCCGTTCGGTGTTCCCTGCCCCGGAGTGCAGTCGCGGGTGCACGCGTGACCTGGCGGCAAGCTGCAGAAGCCACTGGCAGCAAGTGGCTCGTGTCCAAAACTGCCGCTGGAAGACCATAGCCTCTTCTATATGTGGAATTCCCAAGGACGAGGAGAAACTGGCAGACAACGTGGAGGATTAGGTGGTTCCCTGAGGAACACAAGAAATGCTGCAGAAGATTGTATCATTGCCCATTCCAGTGGAGTGATTAGGCAGTATTTGATGCTGTGAGGAGGATTTCTGTGCGAGTTTTAGCCTGGCTGGTTTGTGAGCGTCATCCTCGCTATTAGTGGTGTGCGGCGGGAGTTTGTGTTTCCCAGACGCTGTTAGAGCAGACAAAAGGGGGCAGTCTCCTTGCCCCAAAATCCAGGTCTGCTGCAGCCAGCACCCTGCTACAAGATAGCTGTCTCCCTCCAACGGCTGGTGGCGGATGCTTTCCGGCTCCTGGTGTTTTGCTGGCTCAGCGGTGCATTGCCGTGAGCTGCTTCAGGGAAACCTCCTCCCTCCCTGGCTTTCCCTCTCCTCCAGCCTCCTCGTGCTGGTCCCTAACTTAGGTACTGGTTTCCATTGTTTCAACTGTTACCGAAGTAAAGGGTATTTCTTTGCTCCCTTGTTTATGCTGAATGTTTATTTAATAGGCTGGCCAGCTTCAATTAGGTCTGCGATTACTCACAGATGACAGCCCCAGCATAACAATGTTTACTCTCAAACTCTAGCTCCAAGTGTGGCCAGCGATATATTTAAGGAGAAGGTATAAAACCATTAATTATGGAATAGCTCTACCTACGGGAGTGAAATTTCCTTTTAAACCCAAGCAGTTAGCAACTGGATAAAAGTGTACCAGGGGCATCAGCCCCTTTAACCTAGAGACTTAATGGTCCCTCGAAAGCTTCCTTCCATTGAGTTCTCTGGGCTTCTTTACCTTATCAGTGACACGTGGAACCCCTTGCTACAGGAACTGTGTTATGTGAAATATAGTTTAACGCCTCTAAGTGCATTTTGTGGTCTGTACCTGGGTGAACCCCCTGGATGGCTTGGCTCTGAAGTGTCCTTCGGTTCCCGTCTGGGTGAGCTATTCTACTCACAGTGCTGTGGGAGGAGGAGGTGTTGCGAAAGGAGCATCCAAAGCAACAGCCTCAACATGGTTTTACTTCTCCAAAAAAAGTCAATGGAAATTCCTGGTTTCTCTGGCTTCCAGTAACAGAGGGTTTTCAGAGACCAGAGACTTTTGCCCTTGTAGGGGGCCAGTGTGCCTACCCCTACTAGCTTTGTGCCCAAACTCTACCTGGCCAAGGGCTGCAGTACTGGAAAGAGCTGAGGGAAGGTGGCTTTGGGGTGGCTCAGAGGGAGGGTGGCTGTCCCCGTTCCCACCACCCATCAGGGACCGGAGCTGGACCTGCCATGCAAAAGCATCCCAAGGAGGGAGTAGCGTGCTATAGTGAAAATAGCTCCCATGCACCCCTACAGGTCAATCAGCTGTTCGGAGGTTTTATACTTTGGAGTTTAATTAGTGTCAAATGCTCTTATCGAGAAGATGCAGATGGGGTGCAAAGCCTTGCAAGCAAGTGGCCCCATGCCCCAACTGGCATGTCCAGCACCCACTCAGGATTACAGCTGTGCCCTCCGGAGCCGCTAACACTCCAGGCAAATGTCCCAGGCTGAGCCTCACGGCCTCCCAGAGAAAGAATTAACAGAGAAGGTTTAGGAAGGATAGAAAACTTCTTGGCTTTAGTTCACAGATCTCTTTTATTTCGACCACATTTAATATCTTAGAAATTACGAGTTGCAGGAACCTGGGTGAGCCGCAGGAGAAGGCGTGATCTGTGAGGCCAATTAAGAGGCCGATGGCACATAGTGAAAGGGGAGCCCCTCGAGGGAGGCCAAGGTTACATAAATAAGTGTGTGAAAGAGCTGCACTGAATCTGCAGACACTCAGCCACCAGTGATGCCCCTTTGAGTCTGGGAAAATTAAATATAAATAATAAATGTTTAACCACACAGCAAATAAATACAATGAGGCACCTTTAAAAATTATACCAACACACAGCAAGCCATTGTCCTTCTGCCCAGGGTGGCCGAGTGTCTTCTGGAGATGAGAGATAAAGAGCACAATGGAGGGGCTGCGTTGGGGTCTTTGCTCAGTTGGGGTTGTCTTCACCCTGGCTCTGCCATCCTTGTAAGGAACCCCAGGACAGCATATAATTTAAAAAAAAAAAAAAAAACAGCAAAACTGAAAATAGTGCAAAGTTCAGCCAGTGAACGTCAAGTCCTTCTGGGCTTGACCGAGTCCCAGGGCCAGATGCAGCCCACCTGGGAACAGGATCAGGGCTCAAGTCCTGGACAAAAAGCCCAAAGCCTCTTTGTGCCGATACAAATGATCAGGGAGAGCTGCGAGGTCCCCAGAATTGCTCTTTGTCAACGCTCACTTTACAATAAGAGCTCTGCTTCTCGGCTTCCTTGTTTTACTGCTTCCTTGGAAAAAGGAAAAAGAAATGAAATGGAGATATAAAAAATAAAGCGGTCATTTATAGTTAAGCACATTAGGATGGGAGAGAGAGAATAAAGCAGTGAGAATGGCTTACTTGGGGGCCTACAGGGACTTGTTCTCTGGTACTGGCATGGTCTTTACTAGGTCGCTTGAACCTTTCATGCTCTGCTGCCGAGCTCAGATCTGGGCTATATATCACGAGGCTTGCCACGGCATGCTGTGTATAAGCCCCTAACTGTCCCTAAACCCAGACTTCTCCCACTTGTGCTGGGAGTTATAGCTTATAGGTGACTTTTATAGATGGCCAAAGCAACTGCTCCAAAATCGCGCAGAACCAAGGGGAGCTGGGTAGAGGGGCCGAGAGCAGCTTCAATCCGTCACTGCTGCCATTTGACCCGTCCCACAAAACAGGCACTAGGCCTGGTGACAGTGAGATATCAAGGGCCTCATCAAATGCATCACAGCTACTAATTAAATGCCTATCAAGTCCCTTTCCTATGATGTATTTTCATTTCTCCCCAAATTCTGCAGGGAAGGAATAGGACAAAAGGGCTTCCTTGCTGTGATTATACATTCCCGGGCAGTTTAATTATATTCTTCAGCTTCTTAAACACTCGAACAATAAACCCACAGAGAGCTGCCATCCCACTATAGATAGTTATTGGTTTCTTTTCTTCTCAGCACCTGGGTTTTGGTTCTACTTTTACTATATGTCACTGACACCAAACTCTTCATGGGGCTAAGCTGGCTGTCACCAGGGAGCTTGTGTCAGGCATAAGTTCACCCTCAAGTTTAGCTGACACAGAGTGGCAGATGACACTGGTGTTTGGTTTTCTTGATCCCTGTGGCATCTTTACCATCTTTAATTTTCAATGAGCCTCTCTGCCTGCACTGAACCTCCATGTCTCACCAACTGCAAACACCATCAGACTCACACATGCAAGCGACTTCCCTTTTATACAATGCTCTTAATATGCCACCACATGTAGAAAACACCTAGTTCTGGGGACAAATGTAGCACCCAGAGCTCGCTGCTGGTTTTAACATTTGAACATAGACACAGATATTCTCCAGCCTATACATTGTTTCTCCATTTCTCCTCGTGGCTTCATTAGACTAATTTGCTTCCAAGTTGGAGGATGAATAATGAGCCTGTGGATGCATAATTAAGCTTTGATAACGAATGTTTTTCCCTAACCTTGTTTTCATATTGATCCTCTGTACCCGAATTACATGTTGGAGACTTAGAGCTACCAAGGTTTGCTGTTGCATTAGGCATGGACTTACCTGCATGAGCTGTGACCCCCAGGTCTCCTGGGAGAAGAACAGTGCCCATAAGTGACACCAAGAAGAGAAAAATTGAGACCGCAGGGGGGTCATTTCAGTCTGATCTAGTCATGATGATAATGTTAAGGGAACGAGAGAGGACTAACACAAAAATGGTGTTTCTCCTGCCATGGTCAGCTCAACCCCCCTACATGGCCCATAGTATGTGCAGTGTCTTGTACGTCAGTAAGTCCTTCCCCAGTGGGTTGGTATATGATAACATATATGATAACAAAGGTTGTCCAGAGCATCTTAATTGGTCCCGTGGGTCCTGCTAGATTTGATAACATGGTATCCAAATTCTTTTTGGCTTTTTTGTCCCCTAAGATGCAATTGGCTTGGTTTCTATGATTATGATACATGCCTGCAAACTCCTCAGATTGTTCCCCATTCCCTCCATGTCCTGTGAGTGCCTCCTTGGCATTACTTGGCCATTAAGGTCTCTCTGCTTGCCAGTGATTTTCTTCAGCCTTCCTGTTGTTGTTCTTTTCAGCTCTGCAGGGTTTCTGTCAGACTTTTCTGCTGATCTTTTGGCTTCTCACTGCTCCTACCATTGTCATAAGGGTTTTCCATAATTCCCTGTCTGCAGGGGTGGTTTTAGGGGCGAGAAACCAGAGCAATTGCTTAGGGCCTAAAAGAGGCCCTTTGGGCCAAGGTGTGGAGCAGAGCGCATCTCTCATATGCAGCCAGTAATGAGCCAAACCTCAGGCTCTGTCCTGGCCTCTCCACTTCTCCAGCAGGAACAGGCCAATGTATGGGAGCAGAAGTGCTATGGTCGGAGGCGAGGAGCCCTAGCAGGTAGTTAGTACAAATGTTAATAGCGTCATTGTTTATACTATAGGATTGGAAGGGGTCTCCTGGGTCATCTGGGGCATTGCCCTTCAGTAACTCAATCCGTGCTCAAACCATCCCAAGGGTATTTTTAGTCGATTCATGAATCCTTTTAGGAATTCGGCCCAGCGACCTCCGTCAGCAAGCGATTCTTTTGCCTAATTGACTTTGCTTTCTGCATTCCCAATTTTAATACAGCCTTTATAGTTTTAGGCCTTTCCTTCCTCTTACAGTATCATCCACTGATCGATTTAAATAGTTCTTTGCATTATTATTATTTTTGTCTTTGTTTTACAGTTGCCTCCGCTGCACTTGCTAGCAAAGCCCCCTCACCTGCAGGGCTGGGCTCGTTCTATGCCGGATGAGAGGGGCTCCACCAGAAGTTTATGACCTGACTGGACAAAAAGGCAAGGGTGGGAGAAGACCTGAAGGCACTGGGTAGCCCTTCAGACATACAAGCCTTCAGTGGCATACCTGGGAACAGGGTTGCAGGGACAGGTTACCTCTCAGCTTTCCCATCATGTTGACTGCAGTGGATCACCTGTTTGGAGGATCCCCATTTCCTTGAAGTCCTCAACTTCAGCTACTATCAGAATAGTGACAGACACTGAAGGAAAAGAAAGATAAGTAAACAGTGGCCTCTGTTATTGCGTCTCTGTCATCCATGTTCTTCTGTTTTGATCCACTGCTCTGTGCCATGCTGTCATTGCATTATTAATTGCAACAGAGCAATTTAGAGCCTCTTACAGGGAAATTTGTTTTGGGACAAGGTTGTGGGAAAGGCAATAAAGACATAAGTCAATGGGCTGGCAGAAACACACATCCTCCAGGTGAAGAGGTTTCCATGCCTACACTGACCCTTGCAGCTCTGGGGTCACTGTCCTTTCAGATCTGCCGGCTGTGCAGCTTGTGTGGTTGCTTCTTACCTGCTTAGTCAGAATTAACAGAACTTACTCCAGGAAGCGGAACATGCAGCTTTTGCTAATCTGACTTGACCTGCTTGGTATAGGTTATGGAATATCCTCAGCAGCACATCAAACAGGGGTGTAACCTCTAACATGAGGTAGTGCTGGGCAGTAGTGTCTTCTGCTTGCAGAGGCCCTTATTATTGACCTGTTGCTCATGCGTTTTCCTTTCCATCTTTTCCAGTTTTGGCCTAACAGTGACAGGAAAAGGTGGTCAACAAGAAGACTTCTCTCATGTGTTACATGATTTTGATTCAGCTGCAAACCTATCAGAGGACTGACCCTAAGAATAGCTTTATGCGTGCAATTTTTCTGTATCAAGAGAAAAAGAAAGGAAGAAGCCTGGGGCAGGGAACCTGAGCTAGCTAGTGAGGAGGAAGGACAAACCATCATGTGGGTTCTGTATAGTCCATTACTTGGATTTGCACTGCTCTCCAAGTAATCGGACTGCCGCTATGGTGCAAAGAACAACTGCTCTCCAAGCACTTGTGCAAACGACTGATCTTCACACCCGCTGAACATTGACGGATGTAGAGCTGTTTCAGCACAGGAGAGGCCTAGCTGGCTTTAGCAAAAGCCATTGTGGCAGCCCTTCGCCTCCAAACACCAACTGAGCTTTAAGCCTGGCACTAAAACTATGATTCGGGAATTTAAGGGCCCACCTGAGTGGTTAGTAAGACTGAAGCTTGAATGACCTAAATGAATCCATGGGATCAGACAGGCAGAATTTATTTTAAATAAACGCTACAAAAGTGCAAGTTTCAGAAGACAATTTATTTTTCCTGGGAAAGCTACATTTTAGAGAAAAAATAACTGTTAACTGAAAATGGTCTGATTTGATGAAGTCAGCAGAGCTGTAGACAGGATGAAGACCATACTCTCCGCAGTGGTCTCCAATTCATCATTGGAGCCAGATGGTAAATATTTGCTTCTTTGAGTGATCTGCTGAAAGGTTGCTCCATTCCCACCATACTATTATCTTTGCAAATTACTTTTATTCTACTGCAAAGCAAAAACCTAAATTCTGACCCTTTTTAATTCAAAAAAAGGAAATTTTTAAAAATAATAAAAGCATCTACTCCAGTTTACTTTGGTTTATATAAATACCTTCTAATTTGTCCCCAGACAGTTCAATATTTAAAGGAAACCCTGTTAACAGAGTATTTTTACATAATTTTGTCTGTCCTCTGCTATGCAAAGTGATGACACTCCTGAGTGTGCACCAAGTCTCAAGTGGATTTACAGAGCAGGGGGTTAGCAGGTCTTAGTCCTTCCTTCTCTTCCAGCAGACACAGCGGACTCTACCACGTCTCTCAATACAAAAATGATTTGGAGCGTTTGCATGGGATGAGCTTTCCAGGGCAAGCTTGGGGCAGGGAGATGATAGACCTAAGTAGTGCAGGCCCTTGTGCAAGTCAGCTGGATGCCTGGTGTCCTGAAAGCTCAACGGCTCACATCACTCTGGCTTTTGCTGCACGTGAATGTGGTTCACTGCAGGTTCTTGACAGTTCACAAGGACCCACTGTGTCTGGGAAAGCAAACAAGGATGAGCATAGTGCAGCCCCGGGACAGAGCTTAGAGAGGCTGTGTGACCTCCCTCCCTGGAGGAGAGCCAGGTCAGCTGTGTGAGGGCATGGACAACCTGGCTTCGTTCTGAATTTAGCCTAGCCTGGAGCAGAGATTTGACTAGAGCACTTCAGACATCCCTTCCAACACAACTTTTTCTGTGGTACTATGATGCTTTGATGTCTTTGTCCTCGCATAGGCTCCTCGTGGGCCACGCTCTCTGCAGAGGCCAACGGGTCACTGCAGAAGCAGGTGGATCCCGTGGCATCTGCTTCAAACAGGAACTGGGCTGAGCTCCCATGAGAACAGCTCATGGACCACCACAAGCTCCCTTCCTCAGTGCTCACTAGTACCTGCCTCTCAAAATGTTGCAAGTTTTCCATGAGGAGCAAGAAAGTATTAAAAGCATTTCAAAATAATATAGAGGCCTTTGTTATTTTAAGAGAGTTTCACTCCCCCCTTCTCCATTTGACTTTGTTACCTGATACTCTAGGAATGCATTTTCCCCTCTATTAAATGTTTTAACCGTGTATGAGTTCCATCTTAGTGTTAGCATCTTTAATAGTGGAATATTACCATATTAATTGCTATTGTGAACCAGAAGATACTTATATCATCCAGGCTTTCATTACCGTCATGGAGGGATTTTTTCCTACTGAGTCAAAAGTGACCACTTTCCTTAATCCTCTGTTTAAAAGCCCTGCGATTCCTCCTGACATGCCTAGGACTAGGGTAGGCAGCA